>NC_071340.1:25552500-25895000 GCF_027744825.2 Synchiropus splendidus | reverse complement strand
TACCCGCCGGCTCCGACTGGGGGATCCAGAGACGCTCCCAGGCCAGTGAGGAGGTCTCATCCCTCCACCGGGTCCTGGGTCAACCCCTTGGTCTCCACCCGGCTGGCTGTGGCTGAAACACCTCCAGAGAGAGGCCTCCAGGGGGCGTCCTCTTGAGATGCCACCTCAACTGAGTCCCCTCAACATGGAGAGGCAGTGGCTCTACTCCGAGTCTCTCGTGAGTACCAGGTCCGCACCCTATTTCTAAGGGAGATGCTGTTTGTAAGATATGTTTATAAGAATAAAAAAGTTAGTTAGCCAGAGCAGTCTTTGCTAATGTTGCCGTGGTTTTCCTCAGCCCTGGACTCCACTATTTCATGGGAATATCACCGATAAAGTCAAGGCTTTTGAGTGCGAGTAAACGTGTCATAATTTCTGCTGCTCTTCTAGCGTCTGGATCTGCCTGCTCCCTGGAATCCTCTGAAGAAGCGAAGCATCCCTGAACGCATCGCCGCAGTATCATGTCCTCAGACTCCTGCAGCCGTCGTGAGTCTCCATGCCAAGCCTCCCTCCCTGTTTTGGCTTTTGATTAATTTAAATACCATCAAAACTGAGAAGAGTATTCTTCCCCTCCTGGGCTCATACACAACATTCTTTCATATGTGGTGTACATCTGTAACCAGAGGCAAGTTGGCTCTGGTCTCTTCTTCTCTGTTTCTGCCCCCTGACCATGGAACAGACTCCTCCAGGTGCCAGAGCTGCACTGCACTTCAAATCCAAGCTGAAGTCACACCTCTTGGTGCCGGCTTTTAATACGACCTGCGCACCTGTGAAATGTTTTTATTGTATATTGTGTTTTATCATTTTGTGTTTTTTTTAGTGCTGTCATTTTAACACGTTAATTCGATTAATTCTGAGTATCAACGGTTCTTCATTTTGCCTCATTTAGACATGTTATACTTCTATTATTATTTTTTTTGAATTGCTATATTGAGTTTAAGTGCCTATTTAAGACAGCCTTTATTTTATTATTTATTATTTATTTTATTTCAGAATTTGATTTATTTAACTGAATCACTGTATTTGTTTTACATTTTTGAAAACAGCTTTATTTTATTTATTTAACTGTATTGCTGTTTGTTTTACATTTTTGAAGACAGCTTTATTTTATTTATTATTTGTTTTATATGTGTTGCGTATTATTTCTGTATTGAGTGTTTTTATTTGTTACTGTATCCTTCGGTTGTGTTTTACTGTTGTTGTATAAAGCACTGAGGGCAGCTCTTGCTGTGGAAGTGTAGTTGACATAAAGTTGACCTTGATCCAGTCGTCGACTCCACTCCTCCAGCTCCTCAGCCTCCTTGTTGCGGCTCCTTACAGCATCGACTGGTGATGGCCAGTTGAGACTGACATGGCCTTTTGAGCGATATGGAACTAAATTATTTTGTATATATGTTACTCAATGTTACATTCAAATTCCACGCAAAGAATGTAATATACCATAATGTCCTGACTATAAGCCGCTGCCTTTTTTTCTCGCGGTCTGAACCCTGCGGCTTATAGAAAGACACAACTAAAATATGGATTTTTACAGGCTAAAGAGCCTCACGCTGCCAAAATATTGAGTCATGGCTTATAGACCACTGCGGCTTATGGATGAACAAGACCAGTTTTCCTTCTTATATTTAGTGGGTGGGGCTAATATTCCGGTGTGCGCTCACGGTACAATTTCCCTCCATGGTAGTGTTAGACCTGTCTGACCTACATCGGCCTGCAGCATCACAGTGCATTCCTGTTTGTTGTGTTTGGTTGTTATAGATTAAAGGTTGATTTTCTTCCCCAAAAGTTTACTAGCTGTCACATTTCGTAGCTCCTGTTTGATCAAAGAGGGTGCCGTCTGCTCTAGATCCAGCGTCATGTCAGTTTTGGATCAACTTGATTCTTGATGCTCATCAAAGGACCTTCCTTCCAACATCAAAAATCCAAACCATTTCCATCGGTTCTTTTGATGATGACAGCCAGTCAAGCAAAATCTACTCCCAATATTGGCCACCCGAGATAAAATATCCCTGCTTACTGTATTATTTTAGTCAGGTGGAAGCCTTTAACAGGAGGCAGAAGTTGTATACTTCCAAGATAATCGATGACTTTGGGGGGTATTTGACAGAGAGGGTGAAATGAGCAGCACCTCTGCAGTGGAGGAGCCCTTTCCCTGTGTAAATCCTCTCACCTGCCGGCGCTCAGGGCGAAGGTTTGTGCTCAGGGTCATCGGGGGATCAACTCAATTGGTGTATCAGAGCTGCTCTGCGATACAGGCTGCTCTTTGCACAGACTTTGGGAAGCTTCTCTGAAAACAACTTACACAGTTCAACCTCCTGCACTTGCTTTCACTTTCCAATTCGACTTTTTTTTTTCCACTGGTGGTATTTTCTCAAAAGGTCAAAATGCAGCGGCACAAGATGAGTTCCTTTAT
The DNA here is from genome assembly GCF_027744825.2 of Synchiropus splendidus. NCBI lineage: Eukaryota > Metazoa > Chordata > Actinopteri > Syngnathiformes > Callionymidae > Synchiropus > Synchiropus splendidus. The sequence continues at coordinate 25,892,548 of NC_071340.1, read as the reverse complement.
TAAGCTTAGCAATAATATGCTTCCTGCCCCGCTTCTCTCCTGCGGGCTGCAGCGGGGAGCTCCCCGCATTTATTTTGTGGAGATAAGACAAATTGGGTTGGAATGGTAATGCATTACCCAGAACACACAATGTGGCATGTGGGAGAAAACATCGGCGGTGGATCGTGGACGCGGACAGCTTTGTGTTCCTCCTGCAGATATTGTGATTAACCTCGGCATCTGTGCAGCGCAGCGACTCCCTTGGACTCCCTCAAACTCTGCTCCGAGAGGGTGCAAAAGGCTCTCAGTTTCCTGCTTCTCATTGGCTCGCAGATAATTAGCTTTCAAGCTCCAAAGTTTCTCTCCTCCCAAACCTCTGTCCACACACGTCCATCACACTTTGGGAGTCAAATGGAGCTCTGGTGCGGCAGGTCATAATCATGAAAGTCATCGGCATGTTGTTGGCTTGGATTCTCTCAGACTGGGAGGTTTGCTTTAGTCACACCGAGCATTTCTATGTTGCATGTAATGTCTAGTGTTGGAGTGATACAAGTCATTGTTTGGTCATGCATTGTGATTCTGACAAGGTTCTCTTAACTGGGTCAAACCCCGGAGCCATCTTGTGATGGGACCAAACACCGGGGCGCGGTGCACTGAAGCAGTGGAAGGAGCGGCAAGTCAACGGTTCAGGAAGAAGAGCAGGTTGATGTGAACCAAGGACTTGTTTTGATTCCATCCACATCATTGTGGAAGCCACGACTCGGACTACTGTGAGAGGATGAAGTGTCTGAAAGGATCAACACTGAAGGCTAATGTCAATGGAAGGTCCAAGTCTCTTCAGAAGGCTCAGCAGGACCAAACCTGTCATGTGTTTGGGTCAACAGGGGGACTGACTGGGTCCAGTGTGGACGCCTCCTCACCCATGTTTCTGAGAGCTGCTCTGCTGTTGTGATAGCTTGCTATCGCGGCTTGTTTACACATTTGCAGTCGCTTTCCAAACCAATTTGAGGCAAACATTCAGCCAAACGCATTCTTTCAACTGGCTTCACCTGGTTCTGATGAGGTTCTTCCAAACTTCCGGATCAGATGCCCGAGCCACCTCAGCTGGTTCCTCTCCATGTGGAGGAGCAGCGGCTCCACCCCGAGCTCCTCCCGGATGACCCAACTCCTCACCCTATCTCTAAGGGTGCGCCCAGCCACCCTGCGGAGGAAACTCATCTCAGCCGCTTGTATCCGCCATCTCATCCTTTCGGTCATGACCCAAAGCTGGTGACCATAGGTGACAGTGGGAACGTTGATCCATCAGTAAATCCAGAGCTTCGTCTTGGGACTCAGCTCCCTCTTCACCACCACGGTCCGATACAGCGACCGCATCACTGCTGCCGCTGCACCAACCCGTCTATCAATCTCACGCTCCCCTTTTCCCTCACTCGAGAACAAGACCCCGTGATAATTAAACTGCACCACTTGGAGCAAGAACTCTCCACCGACCCAGAGAGAGCAAACCACCTTATTGCGGTCAAGAACCATGGCCTCAGACTTGGAGGTGCTGATCCTCATCCTGGCCGCTTCACACTCGGCTGCAAACCGCCCCAGTGCATGCTGAAGGTCCCGGTCCGATGAGACCAGCAGAACAAGATCGTCCACAAATAGCAGAGATGAGATTCTGTGGTTCCCGAACCGGATCCCCTTCGACCCCTGGCTGCGCCTAGAAATTCTGTCCATAAAGGTAATGAACAGAACCGGTGATAAAGGGCAGCCCTGGTGGAGACCAACACGCACCGGGAACAAGTCTGGTTTACTGCCGGCGAGGCGAACCATGCTCCTGCTCCGGTCATACACACACATATGTGAATCATTCTTTATTTATTCCCTTGAATTTGACTTGGGGTCTCCTCTTTGGTCAGAAGTGGGGAACTCTTCTGATGCGGTGCCTTCAGCTGAGAATGGGCTGGTTGACTCCAATTATCTTAGACCTCTCTATTTCCTTAATAACCATCTGCAAGAATATATTTATACTGATGACCAAATGCTGACTGTAAAATATGCTGAAATGATACTTTCTCACAGTGCATGCTTGTTAGAATAATTCATTCTCGTCGGTCGCCTCCTCACGTCTCCTCCGCTCGCTGAATCCTTTCATCACTTATGATGAGCTGTTAGCCACACTGCCACTTTAATCTCATCTAACTCCCTGAAGTAAGCACAGAAGTTGTAGCGCGGAGACGGATTGTTTGTCGGCCCGTTCAGTGAGATTAATAAATTCCATCGCATTGCAGCCGCGATCCTTTCACCCACGGTCGCCAACATCCATTACACTATCTGGAAAATACATCCGCTGTAAATCAGCGACGCACTTACAGATTGTTCATTCCGATTCAACACATTATTCCTGTTGGGAATTTCAGTTTGCAAATGGAGTAGCGGTGGTGAACGTGGAGGAAATACTGTTCAGCCATTAGAGGAAACTGGGAGCCAGATTTATATGAGCGAGCATCTTTGAATTCGGTATTTGTGTCTCCTGCTGAGAACCTGTGGAGGCTGTGAGAACATCACACTTCCCCTATGCTTATGCTAACGTGCTAACAAAGTGGCATTATTTAAGAAAAAAAAAGCCATTCCTGTAGTGTATCTTATGTCTGATAAAGGCTGCACTGTTATTGATCCTTTAGCTATAGTTTACTCACGCTGCCTTTCTTTTTAAAGTAAAGCGATCGTGATCTGCCACGTTTGTTTAAAGGAGTATTGAAATCAACTTTTTCCTGTTCCTCAAATGGCCCATTTATGCTCCTACGCAACCGTCTGTTTCAAACCATGTTACCGTCACTGATCATTTGCTTTCAAGCTTCTTTACGTTAGTATTGATGTTTACCAATGTATCCACCAGGGGGAGCAGCCCAGAGTCAAAAGTTTATGACAACAACGAACTCCAAAACCAACATGGCGACTGTGGAGTCAGTGTTGATCCTGTAGCTCTGGCACAAAAGAGGAAACGGAGGCAGCGCTGTAGGAGGCGGTGGTCGGTGAGGAGGTGAAATATATGGCCACTGGAGGACGGAGAGTTTCCACCAGTGTTCTGTCTTCTTCCTGTCTCACTAGAGCTACGTATCAGGGCAGCAACACTGCCCCCCATGGTTTCAGGTGGTACTGCTCCGATTGGTTTGTATCTGTGAGCTTTGTCGAAACGTGCAGAAATACGGAGGAAATGAAGGCAGTTCACACACTATCTCATCCTTCAATTGCAGCCTAAACTTGCTCCACACCTATAAACTAAGTTAAAGGAAGGATAAAGAAATCACCGTCATGTTTCGAGAGGCTATTGGTCAGAGTTTGGCAGCCTGAATGTTCCATCTCCCAATGAGGCGTTGAGCTCATTCAGTGCTATTAGCTCCACCTGTCAGCAAAACCAACATCCTCCCTCTGGCTCAGACAACAATGGAGATGAAAACACAAGTTAGAGGCAGAGGTACACGTTAGGTTGCAGTAGCTCTCCAGAGCCGGCGCAACATCAAGCAACAAACTTCCATCGGGCCGCCCATCACCGTTTGTAACCCCGCTCCACCTGCTGCCAAATTTGTTCGGGGCCTTATGCTCTCAATTTGTTTACTGAAGCAACATGAGCGCCTTCTTGAGCAGATGACAGATGATTCCCTGTGACTCCACCAGACTGCCCTGCTCATCTTCTTGCTCCAGATCTCATTATAGAAACAGACCAGGGGGGTAATGAGGGAAGATCATCTCTCAAGCTGTGTGTTTTTGGGACTGGATGTGGTGAAATTATGACTGGATAACGTCCAGTTTATTGAAAGGTGTGAAGACCTTCTTGAAAGATCTGACCACCCGCTGTCTTCCCTTGTCTGAAATCCGAGAAAAGTTTGAAAACAAGCGGGATTCTTGACTTTCCTTTTGCTCGCGACGCACAAACACAGCGCCATGGTGCAAGCAACTTAATGTCTGAATTTGTTTTCCTGGGGATGAAAAAATAGCAAGCCCAAAATTGTGGACTGAAGAGAGCCATCCATGAGATTCCACTTTAAAAAACGGAAACTACAAGACACGCTCACGTCCGTCCTTATGTGCCATGGCCTCACATGAAGGTCAATGATGTGTGGACAGTCTGATCAGCATTTGTTTAGTAAGGAATGAAGGAACACTTCTTGAAGGAACAGCTGTCACTTCTGTGGTAAAGTTTGGCGAAAGTCAGGCGTGACTTTCCTTCCCTGGGTTCCAGGTGTGTGAATAATTGGCGTCCACTCCTACCTTGACCTGCTAACTCAGCCAACTGCTCATTCACATGCACAGTTTTGTCGGCCGCCTCACCCTGGTGACATGGCAGATGCAATGCTAATTCGGGAGAGGACATTGATTCGCTCCGACAAGTGAGCCGGTGCGATGCCGCCCACGATTAATAGGGCTGTAATTGCAGCAAGTTGATCTAAGTCATTTACGGCGACGTCCGACAGCAGATTTCAATCACCATGTCTGAGTCGGACTCGCTCATGTCAGGAGCTGCCATTAACCTGCCGCGCTCCTCGAGCAGACGCCGACTCTGTTGGTGAGGAAGTTGGGGTGATTGACAGAGGAGGTTCAAGATGGGAAATTGTAATGGTGTCATTTATGAACATTAATATAACTTTATTAACAGTCAGTGTTTATCACCTATGGTCACCAGCTTTGGGTCATGACCGAAAGGATGAGATGGCGGATACAAGCGGCTGAGATGAGTTTCCTCCGCAGGGTGGCTGGGCGCACCCTTAGAGATAGGGTGAGGAGTTGGGTCATCCGGGAGGAGCTCGGGGTGGAGCTGCTGCTCCTCCACATGGACAGGAACCAGCTGAGGTGGCTCGGGCATCTGATCCGGATGCCCCCTGGACGCCTCCCTGGGGAGGTGTTCTGGGCATGTCCTATCGGGAGGAGACCCCGGGGAAGACCCAGGACTGGCTGGAGAGATGATGTCTCTGCTCTGGCCTGGGAACGCCTCGGGATCCCCCGGGAAGAGCTGGAGGAGGTTTGTACGGATCGGGAAGTTTGGGCTTCCTTGCTCCGAATGCTGCCTCTGCGACTCCGGATAAGCGGCAGAAGAAGGTGAAGGTGTTTATCAAAGCTGTTTATTTCACAGGCCGTTTGGATTCAAACAGGCGCCGTTGACAGTTTAAAGTCATACCAAGACTTTTATTGAGCATCCTGCGGCACCAGGGAAAATGCCAGGCTCCAGCTGATGCCACGCCCCTTTTTCAACCACCGAAGGCAGTGTATTTCAACCTTGTTCAAGCCACAGCACACTTTGCTCAGGCTTGTTCAAGGCTCAGCTTTGCTTAGTCCAAAACTCTGTGGAAAATCTCTTTTCATTTGTGAAAACAACAATAAAGTAAAGAAAGAATATTTTGTCGTGCTATTTGCAAAAAATACATTTGTTCAAAATATCTCTATTTATTTTAAATAACTGTCTTGATTTTATCACTTTTCGTTTGCATGATTTTATTCTAGTTTGTGGAATTCCCAGACAAGCCTTTAACATTCTTTGCCTGAGCTTGCTTCATAACTACAATGATTCTTTCTCTCTTCACATATTGGAGCACATTTATTTGGTTCTGCGTCAAGTCAACAAAGCACCTCCAGGTGATGATCACCATGTGCAGATGTTCTGCTGGTAATTTCACTTCCATTGACACAATATCCTCTGTCAGACTGCAGAGAGGGACGTGAGGTTCAGAAGAGCCAGCGCGGCGTGTTGTGCCCGGCACAGCAAGACGCCTCCTGCTTCCCCACCTCGCGATTGCCGGGCACTATCACGCCGCAGGCATCCGTATCGCGCTGCCTGACACTTCTGGGTTACAGTCGGTTATAAACAATAGATAATGGCGACGTTGCCCTCGCAACTTGACTCCCCGAAGGATTGGAAGGTCGAGCACCGCCCCTGATTCATGCTCGCCGTGGATTTGTGGAGAATGAGGAAGTTAGCGGCTCATCCATCTGATTTAAATGGGGCATCACTTCTTTTTCTGGGCTGTCGTGCACCCCACTTATCACACTCCCCTCCATCAGTTGGGTCAAGGATCCCCATAAAATCTAGAACACATTATACCGTTCTTTTATGGACCTCGACTTCCTGATAACTTTTATTTGTGTATTCAACAGAGGCGTCATTTTAAACTCTGGGGAGCACAAATATTGTAGATTTGATGATGTATTTCTTGACTCCTCACTGCACTTTAGTTTTATGGTACAAAGAACAAGGTGAACGCCGTGAGGTGTGTCACATTGGGAAGATGAAATGGCAAATATATCCAGCGAGCCAAGTGGATGGATGTATCTAAAATATCATCTTGATCCAACACCTTTGCTTGAGATCAGAGGCCAGGGCTGGGAACCGCAATGAAAGTTTGAGCGGTGATGCCATTACTTACTACATGGTGGATGCACAAAGGTTAAAAGTCCTTCCCGTCAAGACGACTTGTTTTCCAGAAATTTCACTGATAAACTGTTGACTCACCTATGGTCACGAGCTTTGGGTAGTGACCGAAAGGATGAGATGGCGGATACAGGCGGCTGAGATGAGTTTCCTCCGCAGGGTGGCTGGGCGCACCCTTAGAGATAGGGTGAGGAGTTCGGTCATCCGGGAGGAGCTCGGGGTGGAGCCGCTGCTCCTCCACATCCAGAGGAACCAGCTGAGGTGGCTCGGGCATCTGATCCGGATGCCCCCTGGACGCCTCCCTGGGGAGGTGTTCCGGGCATGTCCTACCGGGAGGAGACCCCGGGGAAGACCCAGGACTCGCTGGAGAGATGATGTCTCCGGTCTGGCCTGGGAACGCCTCGGGATCCCCCGGGAAGAGCTGGAGGAGGTTTGTGCGGATCAGGAAGTTTGGGCTTCCTTGCTCCGAATGCTGCCTCCGCGACCCGACCCCGGATAAGCGGCAGAAGAAGGTGAAGGTGAAGGTGAACTGTTGAAATTAAAGCGTCATTTGACCATTTAAACTTCTATCAAAACTGTAAATATTTGTTTGCTCTTAAAGTTTTACATTTCAACAAGAGCACTGGCAGTTTTTCATTTTATGACTATTATTTTGGCCTCTAAAAAACAGCATCTACTCTTAATAGCGGATGAAAATAACCTCAGCGAGCTCTAAAAATAAAGCACTAACCTTCACTCGCGCCACTAAACAGCTGGTCAGCAAGGACTCCAGGACGGCAGACGTCCTGGCGCAGCTCGAAACGCAGCATGGCTCCTTGTTCAGTTTGGCAGCATCTACCGGGATGAAGACCTTTTGTGTAGCACATGGGAACCGGACTGTCTCCCCTAAATTAACAGGCCATCACCCGAAGCCCCAGCAGAAGTACCTCTGTCCTTCCGCGATGACTCCGGCCGTCCAGAGGATCTGACTCGAGCAGATGGACGGTGGAGTTCAAGCTGTGTGCGTTTGGTAATTAAATGTGACCGCAGCTCTGGGAGCATCTTTTTTAACTTTCAAGTCCTTCACCGAGGGAGACATCTTTGTTATCTTTGTTATCCAGATTATTAGTCTTCAAAGAGCCGATAGAACTTCCCCACTGAGGAAGAGTGGCTGGAGTGCATGTGCAGAACTCATCAATATTCTGAACACCCATAATCCTCTGCTCCAACTCCCACAGCCGGTGATGCGCTGTTGACGCTTCATGAAACAGTGGCCACATTTTCACAGCCCACCAAGCTGTTCATATCGCCTTCATAGTCTTTGGGGTTAAAAACCTTATTTAAGGACTTGCAAGGTTTATTTTTAAACAAATGACAAACAACAAACAAACAAACAAGGTGCCACCTAGTGAGTCCCAATAAGTGGACAGTGTTTCATGAAGCTCCATTGTCGTAGAGAATGGGGCCCATCACTCAACACGCGCGATTACATCCCATTTTCTATCCACATTTGGAATTCTCCTTTTACCTACGCTTCTATTTACTTTATTTATTTACATTTGTCAAAATGACCTGGATTTGGATCTTGGCTTTACATTACATATACGGTAGAAATGATATGAGGTTTCATGAATGAATTACTTGTTCAAGTCAAGTTCAAGGATGACTTGTTGGAAACATTTTACAGCAGACAGCGCCATCTGGTGGCCTCAGAAAATCAGCACACTGTTTCGTGAAATCTCATCGTATGGCACAAATAAAGGCAATATAATATAATATAATATAATATAATATAATATAATATAATATAATATAACGCTTCAGTACTGTATCATGAAACCTCATCGGCCCATCACTGGTTCTAAGGGTTGCTGAAAAAGCTGGTGTGGGGCCTGTGTGTCCTGGCTACTCTCATCGTAGACCACCAGACTAGCAAACATCACATTTCCGTGCCTGTCTTTTGTCCCTCTTCTCCGTGCTGTAATGCACTCGCGGAAAGCCTTTTGACCAAGTCCTCAACTTGTGGCTTTGCAAAACACTGAAGGAAGTGGAAAAAACTCAAACTAAGATGGAAAATTTTCTCCCGGACACTCCAGGCGATCAGGCTGAAAAACTTTCAGGACTTTTGGTGGAAGTCTCCCTCTTGGCTCGGATGATGAGTCTGCAAAGTTATGCATGAGGCAGTTCGGCCGCCCGAATGTTTCTCTCTCTTCAGCCCTCGGAAACACGGAGCCTGGCAAAACATCGGGAAATGCCAAGCTGATGGTTCACTATTAAATGATGAAACAAGTTTGTTGAAGGAAAGGAGAGTCGGTGCATCTGACTGAAGTAGACAGTCAGACAGAAAGTTCTAGATGAATATTTTATATCAGAAAACTGCTGCTGAGGTCTTGGTGTTTGAGCATCTTTTCAAAGTTCATCGCTGGAATTCTTGCTCTTTGATCTGTGGAACGCAATTGCCGATCAAAATCGGTGTGTTTAATGCGCCGGATCGAGGTGGAAAAGAAGTCATTCGAACATGAGTGAGTCGTTCATTTGAACACGTCTTTAGAACGACTTGAGGGCAGGCAGTTTTCGCCTGTCTCGTGCATGCTAAGACAGAGCGTTATTTCACTTTGAGAAGGCATGGGGGGAACAGGAGCTGCTTCATCCACTCTAACTCGACTGATCAGCTGTGCTCGGTCCAGTTCTGCACTGATCAATGTGTCAGACTCCTGTTGTTTGATTATTGCTCCTCACTCAGTTAATAATACAAGACTTGAGCTCCTTCTTTTTGTTCTTCCAGCAGCGGAGCCGAGTCTCAATGGAGGTTGCTTTCTTTCCTCCTTCCAACTTCTTCTGACTCAAGTCCTTATGTCAGTCTCGTTCTTTCGTTTTTCTGGATCCTGAAACAAGTCCATATGTCAGTCATGTTCTTTCCTCCGTCCTGATGTTGGTCTCAGTCTTTTGTCCTTCCGACTCATGAACCAAGTCCTGATCCTAGTCTTGTTCTTTCGTTTTTCTGGCTCCTGAACCAAGTCTATATGTAGATGATGTCCTTTCCTTCGCCCGGCTCCTGAACCAGGTCTTCATGTTGGCCTAAGTCTTTTGTCCTTCTGACTCATGAACCGAGTTCTGATCCTAGTCTCGTCTTTCGTTTTACTGGCTCCTGAACCAAGTCTGTATGTAGATCATGTCCTCTTTCCTTCGTCCGGCTCCTGAACCAGGTCTTCATGTTGGCCTAAGTCTTTTGTCCTTCTGACTCATGAACCGAGTTCTGATCCTAGTCTCGTCTTTCGTTTTACTGGCTCCTGAACCAAGTCTGTATGTAGATCATGTCCTCTTTCCTTCGTCCGGCTCCTGAACCAGGTCTTCATGTTGGCCTAAGTCTTTTGTCCTTCTGACTCATGAATTCCTGATCCTAGTCTCCTTCTTTCGTTTTTCTGGCTCCTGAACCAAGTCTATATGTAGATGATGTCCTTTCCTCCGTCCGGCTCCTGATGCCGGTCTCAGTCTTTTGTCCTTCTGACTCATGAACCGAGTCCTGATCCTAGTCTCGTTCTTTCGTTTTTCTAGCTCCTGAACCAAGTCCATATGTCGGGCATGTTCTTTCCTCCGTCCCGATCCTGATGTTGGCCTAAGTCTTTTGTCCTTCCAACTCATGAACCAAGTCCTGATCCTAGTCTCCTTCTTTCGTTCTTCTGGCTCCTGAACCAAGTACTGATGTTGGTCTCATTTTTTTCAGTCTTCCAGCATCTGAACCAAGTCTTCGTGTTGGTCTCATTCTATTGTTCTTCCAACTTATGAACCAAGTCTTTGTGTAGGTCTTTTTTATTAAGTACTACTGACTACTGAACCAGGTCTTCATTTTAGTCGCATTATTTTGTTCTTCTGACTCAGCAACCGAGTCCTAACCTCGGTCTCGTTCTTCTGGCTCCTGAGCCAGGTCTCAATCTGTTGTTTCTTCGTCTTCTGGCTGTTACAGTCATTATTAAGGTACTGATCATTCTCACACATTTTGGGATCAAGAATGAAACACAAGGATTTGCACCTGTAAACAACTCTAAATAAAGGTCTTTTCTCGAAGCTATGTAGAACATGAAAACCTCAGCAGCACTTGACTGATGTCACAATTGTAATGCATGGAATTTTGCAGTTCACTTGTCTCCAAACCACTCCAGTGACTCCAGTATCCCCGCAGCATCAGGAAAGCCTGGCTTCTGACCACATGGATGGAGCTACTGCTTTCTCCTGCTCCCAACAGATTTGCTTTCAGTTTGCAGTCAGCTCTCATTTCAGGATTCTCACAGGTGGCCGTCTGGGCGTCCGTGACCCAGCTGCTACCAAGAAAGAAGGGGCATCCTCTTTTGACAAGCCCACATCCACTCTGAGCTTCAATATGTAGTTATGCACTTCACTCAGAGTCAACAACGTCGGGAGTCGAGAGCCGGTCTAAATGAACAATGCTGGATATATACACTTTTTTCAGTCGCGTTTTTTCAGCTCATACAGTGTGAGTGAGTCACAGCTCATGACTCTTGTTCTCACACTACACGATGCTCGGATGCCACCTGACCGCTCACGCTGTACCTGCATAGACGACACATCGGACTCTTGTGTCCGGAAGTGCAACGTAGAAGAAGACGCCAGAAGAACAGCGGGAACCGGAATGGAACGCAGCCAGTCCATAAACCATCCGACAGAGAAAGAAGAAAGCAGAGGGAGAAGTTTTGACATACCTTGAATTTGTTGACAACAGAAACGCTAGATAAGTAAATAGTAATAGTTGTCACACGAGTTTATTGTCTTTTTCCCCATTTGGAAAAGTGCCTTTCATCAAAAATGAAGTGCCATCCTTCTGTCAGCAGAGAGCGGTGGCCACCAATGTAACATGATAACTGGATGTGTCCTGGCCCCCAAAGTGGTGACTGGATTGATCCGTCTTTGATTTGGTCTCAGAAGCTGACAGCCAGACGAGCGCATCAGCGCTGCCTTTGTCTCATGTCTAGACGGCGCCGCTCTTCACCTTCATCCTCCGACTCGAAATAAGGGGTTTTTACTGTCTTCATCTGTAGAAAAACAGGAGAGTCTGAGTTCTCTGTTTTGCTCCAGTGCCAGGGAAAGAAAAGGCACAGCAGGGGGCACCGCAGGCCTGACTTTGACTCTCTGTAGAGGCCCTGGATCCAGAAACTTGTGGCGTGTGGGAGGCTTTGAATAAGTGCTCTTTTGTTCCAGAATCATCAGGATTATATGGAGAGCAAAGGCTGTAGCACCATCATATCATTAGCGGAGTTTATGACTCATCACTCTCAACAGTTTATCTCAGACTTCATATGCGGATTCCTCTAAAGCTATAATTAAGGAAAAGCGATTGAATTTCCCAGCAGTGCAGTGGCTTCAGGGGCTGACAATACGATGTGTGATCCGACTCAGCAGCTCTGCAGAGTCAATGGAGCAGAGGGCAGATCAGGAACGAAATGAGGGAATGTTCATGTTGATGCTGTGAGATAGACAACCATTCTGTCTGCTGGAAGCCCAGTGCTGAACCAACAGCCCTTAGGGGGAAACCTTTTCACCCCGTAAATGACAACAAGAAGAAAAGCAGAATCTTATGAGATATATTTTAATGGTCAGAATGTAATTTGTTGTTTTTGCATGGACAGTTTGGCACAGCTTTAGTCCTAAACACACAGGGTTGAGCAAGTTCACGGTGCAGGTTGAGCTGGGCACAATTGTTGTGTGGTCATATTATATATTTTATTTACATTTTATTTCAAAGTTCTCAGTATAAATCACAAGTATTGGAAGATCTGAGCAAAAGAACGATGGTTAAAATATGTAAATATAATTTGTATATAGTATTTTTCCAGTTGCTTTTATTCATTTTGAGATACAAAAACTGTTACTGTCATTTAACAATGCTAGCATTTCAATATTAGTAGCAATGGAGGAAGGAAAACAGACATTAAATAGGAGGCAGAAAGAGACAAGACAGTGCCATCTGGTGGCCTCTGAAAGCAAGGACACTGTTTCATGAAACCTCATCTGCCCACCACCACAGACAGGCGTGGCAGGTGGGACCCAAGTCAGGCGTGATCCACGTCGGAGTATTTAGGTTGCAACGTAAAATAGAATTTATTATGAGTGTATCCAAGATGGTCAAACATTGTGGCTCAAATTCTGGGTCCAATATTGAGCCAACAGTGGGCTCATCGTGTCATTGTGTCAGCATCATTCAGGACTGTCACCACAGTCAAGCCTGGCCTCCGCCAGTCCTCCTCTCCAGCCACACTTCCAATCCCATCTCCAGGCAAGGACGCCATGCTAGTCATGGCCATGGCTCTTCCCTGGCATCTAATGTTCAACCCCCATCCCTTTCAGAGTGTAAATCCGATCTGGCTGAAACACCTTCTCAGAGCTTGGTTGCTTCCGCAGGTTTTAATGAAAGCCAACCAGCGGTGCCTCCTCCACTCTTCCCCTTTTGTTGTAAGCAGCTTTTAATGAACACACTCCAACGTACCAATAAATCACTGTGACTTTCTCACCCGCGTGGAGATAATCCGGTAATAACCGGCAGACGCATGACTCAATAGAGCTCAGACTCGCTGTCACTGGAGCCTGACTCTACCTGCCTGAATACAGCCCGCTGATTTTCAGCAGCACACCGCTTTAGTGCTCGCCCTGCCTTGCTCCTGAGATGATCATTTTTGTCTATTACGGAACAAAAATCTATTTTTTTTAAATCAGCTATTGCAGAGGTTAGCCCTCACACTGACAGGGGGAAAGAGGGTGCACAGGTTTGGGGGGAAAGAAAGAAGATCTCAGGCGAAGATGAAGAAAACAGCAACTAATTCAATGAAACCTCACATCATTTCTAAACCAAGAGCGCCATCTAGTGGTCTCTGAAAATGAGGACACTGTTTCATCAACCCTGCAGTACTGTTTCATGATGCCTCATCTACCCATCACTACTATACTTGTAATGAGTCAAGATGCGGAGTGGGACTCAGAGCAGTGATGAGAAAACTTACAGGAGGCAAGGAGTGGAGCAAGGTACAATATTCAATCATTAAACAATCAAACCAGAACAGACAGAGTCACCAAACCGGGAGAAACAAAGTCTAAATTGTCCAAAATTAGAGCACCAAACCGGGAGAAGTCCACAGGCACGAATAAGAGTCCAAACAGAATGCGTCGTCGAACCGAGAGTCAAACTTAAATCTGTAAACAGAGAGACAAAAACACAATGAACAGAAATATTAAGTCATAGAACAAACCAGGAAACACACAGAAACAGAGGAAGGAATATAACACGAACTCAGGCACCAGGGTTTCAGAGAGAGTAGTAAAAAATGAGCAAACTAGAGCGCAGAGGGAGAACGAAGGAGGAGAGCCACTTTACCACGGAAATCAAGGAGACCATCTGGCACATGTTGCTGGAGTTCAGGTGTTCTTACACACAGGTGAGTGGGATGTTAGGCTGCAGCCGTGTGCCACACAAACAGGGAGGAAGGAGGGAGGAACAGAAACAGGAGTCACTTTTGTTAGATGCTCCTCACTGCAAGATATTTCTTTGCATGAAACTGTTTTCCATTTTATTCAATAAAAGGCTATATTTAAAATAAAATAAAATAAAATAAAAACATTTTAATGCAGCGTACCTTGTTCTGGGTTTGGTTTTATTATTATGTTATTTCTTCAGCACACCATGGATGAATGTTCAAGATGTTGGGATAATGGAAAGCTGGAGGATGGTGAGAAAAGGCAAAGATGAAGGAGGAGAAAATGGCATTTGAAAAGCCAGTCATCGTTTGTGTTTGAGTTGTCAGGTTTATTTTGGCCCTATATTATCTGAATGTTCCAGCCTCACATCGGATGGGCTTTATGTGTCATGTTCCTCCAAAGGCTGGAAGTTAGCCTTGATTTATTCCTGTTTTGACGCGGTTCAGTGTTTGGTCTGGGAGAAATAAAAGCTTTTCATAAGCTTCATCCATATTTTGTCTAATCCTGCAGGTGATGGCCCAGATACAGCTCAGTTCAAACCAGCGGGGAACCTCAACATGACCTTTTTCAAGTGAGAATGATAACAGGTTCATCACTCCACGGAAGCAACACAGCGGCCGAGGGGAATACACAACGAGGGGATTAAGGAGCGACGGCGCCCGAGTCACTATTTCACCTTCATGTTAACAAGATTCTTGAAAAGCTCCATTTGAAGTCACTTTTTGGAGCATCATTTCTGGAAGGCCCCAGCTGTCCCCGGAGAGCCCCATGTGAAAACAGAGCGATGCCTGTTTAGTGGCTGACTCGTGTTGCAGCCTTCAGCAGCATCTGGCTTTAGAATGCATCCTGGATTCCATTTATGTATCACCAGCCTGCCAAGCAGATGCCAGACTTTTGTTTGTCCCTCGGGTTAGCGCCGAATCTTTCCACACGCCATATGAATGTCAATCAGTTGGATCAACAAGGTTTGCATGGCGAGCGTCGCTGCTTCGCATCAGGGTCATTTGTCTTCATATTTCCCAGGGTTTTAACTGTGAAACACAATATTTGATAATAATAAAATATATATATCACATTTCATAAGAGTGGTCTGTTGGCCCTTTTCCACTGAGCACGAGTTGAAAAAATGTGTTGAGCAAAAGCCAGGCAGTTCACAAAGTTTCCAATATTTGTTTGAATATAAAAACTGCTTAAGAGCACAAATACAAGGGCAGATACAACAGCTATTACTGTCAAGTGAGAGCTTGGGCTGACAGTTGCCTCCAGACTCTGGTGTTTTATGCCTTAATATGGCGCTCCCCACTGGGAGGCTGCATCACAGGATATTATGGAACAAGCATAAATGTCAACAACCTTTTGGTGTTTTGAAGTGGTTTTGTCATGTGAGAAACCATTGGAATCAAAGCTAGGAAGGCACTCGATATTCATATAATTCAGATATGAAATAACACGGACTGTGATGACCTCCATCCAACAGCAGGTGGCAGCGGTGTGGCAGGAACGTGGCTGAATTTGAATCACTTCCAGGGCAACTGTTCATGAACGTTTTACAGGAACAAATATTCAACTTCCTTCAGCTCAAAAACAGAATTATTTTCTGCGTCGAGTTTTAGGTTATAGCAATCTTCATTGATCGCCAAAAACATGGCAGAGGTTGCGGTGTGACACCAAGATTTCTCATGACTCCAGCATAAGACTGGGTGTTAAGACAGCATGAATCAACGACTCACTGTTTATGAATCTGCCTGCTATGACTCTAGTTTTCTGTCATATACAGTCAGTTGTGAGGCTGTTGATTACAATAGCGACAAACTTTTCCTTTAAGGTTAATGTGTTCAGTGTGTGGGTTGGTGCAGCGGCAGCAGTGATGCGGTCACTGTATCGGACTGTTGTGGTGAAGAGGGAGCTGAGTCCCAAGACGAAGCTCTGGATTTACCGATCGATCAACGTTCCCACCCTCACCTATGGTCACGAGCTTTGGGTAATGACCGAAAGGATGAGATGGCGGATACAAGCGGCTGAGATGAGTTTCCTCCGCAGGGTGGCTGGGCGCACCCTTAGAGATAGGGTGAGGAGTTCAGTCATCCGGGAGGAGCTCGGGGTGGAGCCGCTGCTCCTCCACATGGAGAGGAACCAGCTGAGGTGGCTCGGGCATCTGATCCGGATGCCCCCTGGACGCCTCCCTGGGGAGGTGTTCCGGGCATGTCCTACCGGGAGGAGACCCCGGGGAAGACCCAGGACTGGCTGGAGAGATGATGTCTCCGCTCTGGCCTGGGAACGCCTCGGGATCCCCCGGGAAGAGCTGGAGGAGGTTTGTGTGGATCAGGAAGTTTGGCCTTCCTTGCTCCGAATGCTGCCTCTGCGACCTGAATCCAGATAAGCAGCAGAAGAAGGTGAAGGTGTTCTATGTAGACAGGAGTTAAAACGATGAAAAGTGACTCAGGTGAAAATGTTGTCTCTTTAAAGAGGCTGGTTGTGACTTGTCTGGGCAGTTTCTGGCAGTGCTTGATAGTTTGGGTGGCCACTGATAAATATAGAAAATTATGTTGCTTCATTTCATTTTTTTAAACAAAATTGAACAAAGCATGAATTCTATTGTTTACCTACAGTAGTAGTGATGGGTAAATGAGGTATCATGAAACAGTACTGCAGGGTTGATGAAACAGTGTCGGCGCTCTTGGTTTAGAAATGATGTGAGGTTTCATTGAATGACTTGTTCTAGTCCAAACGTTTTGCAGCAGACAGTGCCACCTGGTGGCCTCTGAAAACCAGGACACTGTCTCATGAAACCTCATCGACCCTTCACTAACATATAACCATAACCACCAGGCCTATATTGGCACGGAACATTAAACAAAGTACTATGACGTGTTGGTGGTGTGGGCCAATTCTGATGTCCCATTTGAGGGACTCAACTCAGTGTAGAAACCTCACAGCTATATCTTCAGCCAGAACGCACTGAAGAGAGCGAGGCCATCTGTCAGCCAGGATGCTGTTATTTTTAGGAGGAAAAGTATAATATCGCCCCCACAGCTGCGCGGCATCACCTCGACCTGCGCAGTGCGCTCCTGGCCTTTGACCTAGCGACTGCTGATTTGGCAAGAGAGCAGGGCGAAAGCAGAGCGACCTCTCTTTCTCTCGATGACAGGGGAACGGACCTCTTCCTCCTGGACAGGAGAAGACAGATGAATCGGTGCAGTGCTCTCACTCTGGGTGTATGCTCTAACCATATTGTTAGTAGTCAGCCCTGGCCCCTCCCCCATCTTTACCTGGGTGTGTAGACAATTTTTCATTGTCTGAAAATACAACTCTCCTGAAGATGCACCGAAGAAAATGGGAGATATAGAGAAACTCCCACAGAAGAGCCCGAAAAAAGCCCTCACTGGGCCCCAAACTGGTGCGACAATGCCAGAGAACCAAAGCTCAGTGAGCCTCCAGACAGCCCCACCAGAAGAGAGGCTGGTGGTGTTCTCTACCATGGGTTTGGGGAGTCAGGTCTCACTGAAGTGGGACTCAGCAGCAGTTGGAGGGGTGCAGAGGAGACCACCCCACGCCAGGGGGCCGCGACCTCCTGGGTGGAGCCTCGGAGAATAGCCTGTCTTCAGAAGAGGACAGTGATTTATGGCTGTAAGGGCTTAACAGCAGTGACTGGGGATCAGTTGGTTGAGGGCCTCTTCTGTGTTGAGCTGGTGTCCTGAGTGTGTGTGGTAGGATCAGTCTGACCCATGTCATGTGACCTAGATCAGGGCTTCTGAACCTTTCTGCTCTCAGGGCCCACCTTCCCCAGAACAATTGGACCCGGGGCCCATTCAATAGAACTGACTCATGACTCTTGATCTCATTTGTGATCAACAACCATATTGAATCTACTGACACCAAAACAAAACCTTGTGAAATGACATGAAACCATGTGATCATCGTAAAGATATTTATTTGTCAGCGAAAAGTCCAACCAGCAGCAGATGTGATGTCCATCAAATTTACTAAAGAAAAAAAACACTGTACACTTGGTGCAAACATTGGAAAAAAACTGAGTAAAATTCAGAATAAATTAAATATGAAAAAACTACGTCTATCATTAAATGAAAATAATATATTTTATTTAAACTCCAAAGAAGATATAAGTCAATGAAAGTAAAATGTTCTAATTCATGAACAGTGTTTACTGTTGGAGGCAACATCACTTTCTATACCATTTTTTCTTCTCAATAGCTTCTTAAAGTTGGTAACTATCACAGATTTGCAGCTGTCAAGTCAATGCAGTGACTCACTACTGCCACCATACGTGGCTCATGGATTAAAACTGAGCGTCTCGCGGCCGTTATCGCCCAAAGGTGTAAAACCTGTAGTGGCCCTCTAGGAGGCGCTGGCGGCCCAAACCTGGGCCCCAACCGTATGTGTAAGAATCACTGGTCTAGATGGATGCGACATAGATCATAGTTGGTTGTCATCGCCTAATACTTTATTCACATAGCAACTGTAAAGTTGACTTTGAGGCAGAGGACAGTTCATCTGTAATGGACTGACAAAAGATGAGTATCGTGCTTGACATCAGGGAGAATCCTTCTCTGTCACACCAGCACCTGCTGAAGCCAGTGAAAACAGCCAGGAGCGACCTGCGTGCTGCTCTCACCTTTGCAGGTCTGAGCCCGATGCACGTGGCAGTAGAGACAGTCGCGCTGAGATGAAAGCTCGGATGCTCTTTGACAGTAAAAGCAGGTGTAATGCATGATGAGGTTACATCTGTATCACCAAAACCCTGTGGTGGCTGCAGCTTGGCCAATCCACACGCTCATAACTGGGAATCACATTCACACCTGTTTGGTTTGTGTGTTTACTGTAGTCGCCAGCGCTAGTGACTCTGTTGTCATGTCGTCTTGAAGGGAAATATAGTACAGTGAGCATAAGACAGAGTATTACCAGGCCACCAGATGGCGCTGTCTGCCATTAAATGTTTGGACTTCAACAACTCTTTCAATAAAACTTCATATCATTTCTAGCACCATCTAGTGGCCTCTGAGAACAAGGACACGGTTTCATCAGCCCTGCAGTATTGTTTCATGATGCCTCATCTACCCATCACTGGTACACTCTGTTGATCAGGTTTCATGACACAGTGTACTGATTTTCAGAGGCCACCAGATGGCACTGTCTACCATAAAATGTTTGGACTTTTGGACAGCTCATTCAATAAAACCTCACATTATTTCTAAACCAAGAGCGCCATCTAGTGGCCTCTGTGAATGAGGACACAGTGTCATCAACCCAGTACTGTTTCATGATCATCTACTCATCACTGGTACAGTCTGTTGATCAGGTTTCATGAGACAGTGCCACCAGATGGCACTGTCTTCTTTTCATTGAATGAAACTTTACATCATTTCTAAACCAAGATCACCACCTAGTGGCCTCTGGAAATTAGGACACAATTTCATCAACCCTGCAGTACTGTTTCATGATGCCTCGTATACTAATCGCCAGCATATACCTTACCAATAAGCCACGACAGACTCAATGGCAGCGATGGGCTGATGAGGCTTCATGAAACACTGACTTCATTACCCCGGTGGCTGGAGCTCTCAGCTTTCAAATGTGGGGTTTCATTGAAACAGTTGTTGAAAGCCACATATTTTCAAGCCAAGAGCGCCATCTAGTGGGTTCTGACGATACTGTTTCATGAAGCCTCAGCAGCCCTTCTCACTGGGTTGATCCGAGGCTTTTTTCAGTGAGTAAATGTTGACCATTTACTCACTGAGTCGGTGAAAGTCGGGACAGGTTTCCAGCCACGTTCCTGTATCACAAACATACAAAACAACAACACCTGCAGATAGAAGTGTGGCTTGAAAAGAAATTGCATTCCAGGCTGAACCAAGCTTCTCACGTCTTCTCACGCGCAGCAGCTCCTGGATTCACCTGCGTCTTCTTGAGCATCACTTCTGAACCAGGTTGGACTCTCTCTCTGCAGGGATTCTCTTTCTAACGTTGACATACAGAATAACAGTCTGGGTCTGTCAGGGGGACAAAAACACTTGTGGTGACATGTTTGACACAGACAATCGCCCTGCAGCGCTTTCCTGGCTGTGACAGTCGCGCTCTGTGTCACAGCCACTCCAAACACACGCCATGATCCCAGCCTGAAGTTCAGGGAGAGAAAAAGTTGAGACAATATTTTCCAATATCTGGAGGTACCTCCAGTCTGCTCGTGTCTTTCTTACAGGAAGGTTGCTACGCCAGTTCGCCATTGTGCTCCTCTGCCTTGAAGCTCTTGAAGGCCACTGACAGCATATTGTTTGTCCGGAACCTTTGTTAAAACGGAGGTGCTTCTTTTGCGCCACACTTCTCTCTATAGCTTCTTCTATAGTTGATATTGTGGCAGAACGTGTTACTCCTTCACCAGTCTATAAGTCTATCTATGATCCATTATCTGCGAATCTTACTGGCTTTGACACGTCACAAAGAAAATGATCCCTGACATGAGTTTGATCACAAGATGTGAGTCCTTGACACAAACATTGGAACAACTCACTGACTTGTCTTGTACTTGGACGCCACCTGACGGGCTCAGGTGCCACATCTGGAAGTAAAACTAGAAAACCAAACACAATAAAGGTAATCTTTTTTGTATTTATTGTGTCTCAGACAGAAAAAGTATTTCATTGCTTTTACTAGCGATGGGTCGATGAGGCTGTTGGTGAATGAGTTGTTCAAGTCCAAACATTTTCCAGCAGACAGCGCCATCTGGTGGCCTCTGAAAATCAGGACACTGTTTCATGAAACCATCAACCCTTCAATAATAATAATAATAATAATATTCAAACGTCATCTGAATCACATCTTTTCCAAGGCTGTTCACAAAGTCTTTTAAGAGAGTTTTAATGTTGTGTTTTGATCCCCTCTGGAAGGCTGTTCCACAGTCGAGGTGCCCTGACACTGAGGGCTCTGTGGCCCCTGCATCTAAGTCTTGACCCTTCATGAGGATCCAGGCTTGCACATTTCTACCCGGCCCTTTCCTCTCTGGCTTTCAAAGGCTGCCAGTGAACTCTCGGGGCGATGTGCCGCTGCCTGTCAGAGCCAGTTTGAGGTGTGAGAGATTTCTTGTTGATGTTGAAGTGAAGAGAGTTATATGAATGTGAACGCATGAATACGTCGACGTGAGAGCTCGGGTTTGATTTTAGAAGTGTTGGAAACAGGAGGCTCTTGAGGTTTTTCTCTTTTTTTCTTCACTCCGTCTCTTTTTTTTTGGGCTTAACAGCCCCTCGTAGCAGTCAAGTGTTTAATGTGGGCCCTTGGGAAATGGCCTGGACGGCCCCTGTCAAGGTCGCTGTGTCCCGCAGAAGTGAGTCTCCCTGACTCACAGACTCTCCAAACGCCACGTTATTTACAAGGTGTTCTTTCATTTGCAGCACTAACACATTCCTCATTTTTAATGTGAACAATTCAAGGATTGAGTTCGCTCAAGTGCATCAGAAGACCGTTAGTCTTCAGCGTGCGTCCGTTTGTATTTGCGACAATAAAGGCAACATTCGACGTCCGCTCTCATTATCACTGAGCGAAGTTGGAGTCAGTGTCACTGGATTTTATCTGATGTTGATCATGAACCAAACTTCTTGACCTGAATTTGAGAAGTAGAGGCTGTGGCTTACCCTCTGATGCTCGGAAAAGAACCATCAGAATTTGTGTTTCTTGCCATGCGGAGTCTGTTTTGCGCTGTGAATGATATGAATTCAGTTTATTAGAAGACGCCATTGAAAAATACTGAAAGGGAAACACTGCCATCTTCTGGACAAGTGTGCTAAAACTGTTGCTTTTTTTTGTTTGTTTGTTTTTTTAAATCAATATTGGTGATGATGATGTTCTGGTTCAGGAAAATCCAGATCTGCTATGAATGTATTTAACCAGGGTTAATCCAGCATTTGATCAACCAGGCTAAACAACAACTTAAGTCACTGGGGTTCAGGAGCATTGCCAAGGGAATAATTCATACACATGTGGAGAACGTTATATTTGCAGGGTGACGCTAGATGAAATATTTAAAGGTCCTTTTTGCCTAAAATCTAAACTCAAATAGGATAATTCCACAAACTAAATTTTCATTTAAAAATAAAAACACGATGCTCCATAGTTGATTTTTAATTCAATGTTCTGTAGAATGTTTATTTTATCTTTTTTTTTTATTTCTTTATTCATTTATATTCACAAAATATCAGTCATTAGCCTTCAAATTAAACACTCTTTCAGTGCTCAGTAGGTGGCGCTGTCAACACAATGATGTCCGGTGTCATTGAAATGGTTGTTTAAATCCAAGCACGTGAGAGCAGATGTGGGCTCTGGAAATGAGCAGTGTCCAGCCCAGGAGCCCAGTCAAACTGAGACACTAAGACATGTAAGTGAACATTAGTGGTAGGTAGAGATGAGACCGTGTCCTGACTTTCAGAGGCCGTTTCTAAACCAAGAGCGGCATCTGGTGGCCTCTGAAAAAAT
Source organism: Synchiropus splendidus (assembly GCF_027744825.2). NCBI lineage: Eukaryota > Metazoa > Chordata > Actinopteri > Syngnathiformes > Callionymidae > Synchiropus > Synchiropus splendidus. Next base: position 25,870,215 of record NC_071340.1, on the reverse strand, counting down.
GAGGTTCCATCCACCCTGCAGTACAGTTTCATGAAGCCTCACCTAAGCATCACCAATAGTTTCATTACCTAATGGAGTGAGAAGAGCCAGCGTCGCAGGTTTTTATACACACAGATGAGGTGGAGAGCTTCAGCTCGACCGACTCATGGCGTGCTCACTGCTCAGAAGTGGATTTGTCTGGAACCCGTTTACAAGCGTACATCGGCATTTCCCTGAACAACTGTTCGAGCAGAGCTGGCCAACTAGTCAGAGGTATGTCAGCCTCACCTGAACAGCCGGTCACCTGACTCAGTATAGCGGTGAAAGCTCATCCCTGTGTGTCAGAAGGTTGCTGGTTCAAGTCCGTCTCTTGTGCATGGATTTTCAAAATGGAGCATGTGCGGTGAGGTGTATTGTTCATGTTTGAAGGTTAAATGTGACTCAGTCTTTGAACAATATATTTCGCTGGAATAGCTCTAAATTCTTCAACTTATTTCCGACCGGCGGCTCATTTGGTGAAGAGCCGCGAGAAACCGGGGAAAGAGCCTTGAATCGAGACTTCCGCAACTCCGGTTACTGGTTACGCAAGGGACGCGACGAGAAACTTGTTTTGCGCGGATGATGAACTACCGTGGCGAGCTGCTTGAGAAAGTAGGATGACGAACCAGAAACAACATTCTGCCAAACCGCGATTCCACTCAGACACGTGAACTCTGCCTCCACAGCGGCGTGAATCAGACTTCCTGGAGAGAAAGTCCCGTTTCAGCTTGTGTTGCGACACGGTTTGGATTAGCAGCGTTTGAGGAGTGAAGTCGAGATGAAGCTTTGCTCATTTCAGTTACAGTTCAGATGCAAGCTCAAATACTAAAGATCATAGTGGAACGTTTACTCATCCAAGGAGCTTTCTGGATGCGTATTTTTGGTTTTCCTTGTCACAGGTCTCCTCAACGAAAACCAACACTCAGAAAAAAGTGCAGAAAACCAAAGCTACAGCAACTTGTAGCCATGTATGTGAGATTTAAACTGGTCTTCTTGAGAAAATCGGAAAAAACAAGTTTCCTTATCATCAGTCAATTACAAATTTCTTTTTTTTTTTAATCAATTTTGACATTTTTGGTGACTTTTCTAGGGTTTTAAAGGGCGTAGAATTCATTTGTTTTTGACCTGAGTTCTGGGTGGTCAAGGTCCCTTCTGTAGCTCCTAACAATCCAAAATCCTTTGTGCTCAGACGCCTGCTCAGACCAAAACCCCAGACCTCTTCTCTGGTCCTCTGGAAATGGCACCACCCGGCTGTGATATGTCTCATGTTTGAAGGTGACGTATGATTGATATGTGATGAAAACTAGGGCTTCTCCTTGTCTAAGAACTGGGCTGTGTAACTGTATAACTGTAATAATAGTCTGTTATTTAATGTTCGCTGATGCGGACAAACAGCCGAGAATTATGTCACTTCCTTATAGCCACGGCCTCAATACTTACATACTTGGAATCACTGAAGAATCTCCTGCGTGTGAACGCTCCCTGAAAGCGTCAGCAGCACGTGTCAAGTCTAGCGCCTGCATGTCAGTGAATGTAGGACTGTTGGGTCTTTACAGAGGTGAGAGTCAGGTCGGGCCAAGTCGGCTGCGGTGAAATACTCTTCTTCCACGTTGAACATCTCCACATTTAGTGATCACGACCCCAGAATCTGACTCATTATGACACTTTCGTGTTACTCTGGATGCATGTTTGTTTGGAGCTGTGGGATTTGAACCCAAGTCTCTTGGTTCATACAGTAGGTTAACGCTTTTCATGTATTTTATTTTAATTTATTTTATTTTATTCATCAAAAACTAAAAATATAAAAAATACACTTTATATATATATATATATATATATATATATATATATATATATTTTTTTTTTTTTTTTTTTTTTTTTTTTTTTTTTTCTTTTTAAATCACCGCAAAACATTCTGAATTCCTTCAACATAAAACATAACATAAACATAAATCAAAGCACATTTTCCAAAAAATTATCTCAATTTGTTTTGAGTATGGTTATTTCAATCCTCTGTATGTACCACATGTGGCAGACTTGACAATAGAGCTTGACCTTGACCTTCCACCATCCTGATTATTATTTCACTATTACACTATAATTACTACACGACAAATAATAATAATTTGTACCCATATTTTTTTTTCAAAAGGTGTAAGTCCAACTTTGTTTCAGTCCTTTATAATTCCCTCTTTTTTGTTTCCTTACTTTCATGAGCACAGTTTGTTTGATTTATTGAAAATATAAAGTTATTTATTTATTCATATTAGGATTATTTTGTGCATAGAAGTGCCCCTCACTGAAAAGTATTTATTACCTCTCAAGCTTCTTCAAATAAATAAATGGAATCACAATTTCCTATTAACCATAGATATTAGATAGTTTTTCCTGATGCTGGTCTGTATATGATTTTGTTACATGATAAGAATGTTTTAAACAACCACAGCATGACAACATCTCTCAGACAGAGTGACAGTGACCGAGAGATCTCACGCCAAGAAAAACATGACCTCATTTCGTCAAGGTCACGTGATTTCTGGGCATTGTAAATGACTGGAAGGTTCGAGTCGACACGCCTTGAATGTGTGAGCAGCACATGTCGAGTCCAGGTGACCGGCTGCAGCTGTGTGTCGTGGAGCAAAAACCTTCCGTCCAAAATCTGGGTCGAAGCGCATGAATTATTAAATGCTCTCTGAAGCCTAATGAAGCATCATGGTGTGTTATTAATGAACTAATTCATTCATAACGGATGATTTTCTTGAAGCAACGTGTGACGTGGGTTAAAATGGGGTGGAAAAACTGTGATTTTACACCTAAAAACAAAGAAGAAAATTTTGCAAAAATACATGAGTTGAGACAGTTCCGTCCTATTGAATATGAAAATTGAACTTTGACGTGAAGACGTTGTTCATCTTCATCTTCATCAGGCCCATAAAAGGCTTCCTGACATGGTGAAGGGATCGGATCACAGGACTGGAACAGAAAAAAAAACAGAATCTTGAGGATGATTATTCATCCGTCAGACTTGAGAAAGTCCCCTGCACTATCTTCTGCACGTCTTCCCGCCAGATCCCAGGGAGTTTCTTGACCGCTTCAGGTCCCGATGAGTCAGAGCTGCTTTGACAACATGGTGAACAGAACAAGCAGGTAACTGGAGTTATTAACTCGATGTTGAGCCAGAATAATGATACAATAATAATAATATAATAATCTGTGAGCACAGTGCTCACGGCATTAAATGTAACAATACATTCATTAACATTCTTGCTGCTGCCGGACACTCCCTGAGCACACACTGATCTAATATGAATCACGGCGGAAAAACTAAAGGACTGGTCCGATCCAGTTTATGAGGCTGTGAAACCTGACACGCCCGGAGCTGTTATGAAATTCCGTCGGCAGAGGAAAGTCAGAGGATAATCCATATATTAAAAAAGCAATTCAATTCAGATTCAGAGCACATTCCAAAACTATTAATTCCAGGATCAGACTTGTACATCAGAAGTGGCTCATGCAAACATATGTGACACCTGTGGACTTAAATATTTTTATTTTTTTTTCATAGAAATTCACCTTCACCTTCACCTTCACCTTCACCTTCTTCTGCCTGGAGGCAGCATTCGGAGCAAGGAAGCCCAAACTTCCCGGTCCGCACAAACCTCCTCCAGCTCTTCCCGGGGGATCCCGAGGCGTTCCCAGGCCAGAGCGGAGACATAATCTCTCCAGCGAGTCCTGGGTCTTCCCCGGGGTCTCCTCCCGGTAGGACATGCCCAGAACACCTCCCCAGGGAGGCGTCCAGGGGGCATCCGGACCAGATGCCCGATCCACCTCAGCTGGTTCCTCTCCATGTGGAGGAGCAGCGGCTCCACCCCGAGCTCCTCCCGGATGACCGAACTCCTCACCCTATCTCTAAGGGTGCGCCCAGCCACCCTGCGGAGGAAACTCATCTCAGCCGCTTGTATCCGCCATCTCATCCTTTCGGTCACTACCCAAAGCTCGTGACCATAGTTGAGGGTGGGAACGTAGATCGATCGGTAAATCGAGAGCTTCGTCTTGTGACTCAGCTCTCTCTTCACCACGACGGTCCGATACAGCGACCGCATCACTGCTGCCGCTGCACCAACCCGTCTATCAATCTCACGCTCCCCTTTTCCCTCACTCGAGAACAAGACCCCGAGATACTTAAACTCCGCCACTTGAGGCAAGAACTCTCCACCAACCTGGAGAGTTGGAAATTTGGGAATGCAAACATATTTACACCTTTTGGGAGGAAATGACAAAACTACAAAAACAAATCCGATTGGACCCCAAGTTATTTACATTCGAACTCTACCTAGAAAAAATAAATATGATAAGAATGGACGTGCTTTTATCGATCTTGGTGTTTTGGTTGTAAAACTATGTATCGCTGTAATGTGGAAAAATGTGAAAAGACCAAAGATAAGCCAGTGGTTGCGTACGTTGCTCTCTTGTGTACCATTAGAAAGAATTACATATACACAAAGAGGGGAAAAATAAATTTGAAAAAATGTGGAATCCTTTTATATATATATATATATATATATATATATATATATATATAAAAAATATATATATATATATATATATATATATATATATCTGATGTTACATGGTGCACTTTGTTACTTGGTAAAGACTACAATCTTTTGTTTTTGCTGAAGATATTGTCTGAAGTTTCCATTAGAAGCAATGGGGTGGGTGATCAATATTTTATATTATTTTGTGTGATTTTTTTTATTTATTATTATTTTTTTGTTTTATTATTCTTTCCCTTATTAGTGTATGGTAATATTTTGAAAAGATGAATAAATACATTTTGGCAAAAAAAAAATAAAAAATCAGTAATTCAAATAAGAATATCTAGATATTACGAGACATTCAAAAGATTTTTACGAACAGGAGTCATTTTAAACATTTTAGAGACAAAGCTTTAGACAAATATATTTTATTTATTTGCATTATATGTCAATCAAGCGGACATTATTGAAACATTCCGGATGAAGAGAAGTCGCATCACAAATGAGGATTGATATGAAATATGACTTTTTTTATTCACTTTACTTAGTCAGTTAGTGTACATGTTCCATCCTTTTATGCATGGTTTTCCTCATGTGCAGCTCCACACAGCAAGTTAACCCGCAAGTCGCCATCAGGGGGAAAACTGCGACGGGCAGTCGCGACATTTAAACAAGCCGAGCATCAAATATGGAGCCAGATGTAGTTACTGCTTCACATTATCCTCCGTTTACTGGCGTTTATTTCTACCAGCTTGTTTAATTCTGCTGAGGTTTGTGTTCTTGTTTATTCCATGTTTGTTTCTAACCCCTGCTTTGTCTTTGTTTGGTTCAGGTTTTTCTCCTCGGTTGTTTGTTTGCGTTTCTCTCTCGGCTCGTTGATGCCCTTGGCTCCTCCTTCTGGTCCGTCTTTGTTTTGTTGTTTGTATTTATGATCAATAAAGACTGATAAGTGTAATGTCTCTGAATCTCGCCGTCTCCATCATCATCGTCGCTTTAGAGATGAGGAGGAATGTCACGAGAGGACGTGAAAAAAACAGTGTCTGGTCATAACATAGGTCATAAAATACCAACTGGATGGGTGACTTTACTTCCATCCCAAACATGCCTACCTCACTAGCAGCTTTTAAACTACAACCTTTCAAGTTAGTGACATTAAAGTTGAATATTTCATGGAAAACACTGAGGGACGCCGAGTCACTCCTGGCTGCAAACCTCATCATGTTGTTCCCGCTCGTGAGTCACCACTGTTATGATCGTTTTGGTGGTTCCCGTCAGCGCGTGTGGACGGGTGAAATCTGTTTGATAGCACAGTCGTGTCTTATCTCGGACGGGTCGACATGTCTTATCTGCCTAAAACACAAGTTCAAGTCTTAAGTTGCAGGCAACGGTGGCTCATGGTTTCCAACATGGTGGACGACTGAGCTGAAAATAAGCCTGGAAACGATACATCAAATGTGGATTTATTTGGACAGAACACACTCGGGAAATTCACTGGCACAATGATTCAAAATAAACAATAGATTTTAGTCCAAGAAATGATTTATAAGAATGAAAAAATGTTGTCTCAGGTTCAAAACAATAAACAATAGGAGGGTTTTTCATTGAAAGGGATGCGTCTGTGTGTATAGCATCAGTTGCGGCCGCGTCTTCCTGCACCGCTCCATATCTGTGAGCTGCAGCCGACAGTTCTCTTGATAGGAAACTGGTGCTAACCAGAACAGAGGGGTCACAACACGACAGGCGGGATGTGTCATAGTGCAGCAATACAGTGGACGTATGTCGCTTTATGGCTGGGGCTCATGACATATTTGAGTCATATCATGTTTTTAAAAACATCAAGCTCAAGGTTTAATTTGCATTTTTTGGGTTGATGGAGCCATGTGACATGAGAGGAATGTAGTCACACCGGGTCACCCGGGTTGCTCCGCTTAATTTCACTGTTTGGAAGTGATATACTTGGACACAGACATATTTGATTGTCTTGTTTTTATCCTTTATTTGGTGTCAAAACAAGACCAAAGCAGCCTCAGTGTCACCTAAATCAGGGGTTGACAGGGTCAAACAGTGTTTTTTTTTTTCCCGAAGCTATCGGGAGCCTAAGCCTCAGCCCCTTTTGGTCGGTCCATAGTTCTAAGATCGGGGAAAAAAAAGAATGGAAGTCTATGGGGAGATCACGGTGAAGTTATTTCCTGGTTCACTGCCTTAGATCACACACATATTGTAGCTGTACCTCAGTATAAACAATAAATAATGATGTCAGTTTCTACTTTGTTTGTCATGTAATTCATGTTTTATTTGCTTTTGGAAATACAGTGGTGCCTCGGTTTTCAAACGTCTCGGAATTCGAACAAAAATTTCGGATTTTGAATGAAAATCCAGAACTCGAACGCCCCCCGAAAAAGCCGGAAAAAACATAACGTGCGCGGACCGATCAGCTGACCCACGAGGCGCTTTGTTATTGTGTATAACGCAGCCTCTGTATGCAGACGTGTCCCGTTAGCTCCATTGACTGACTATTTTTTCTTCATATTGAGGTGTAAAACCTTTCCTGTCTCCACACTGGACCGTGGTAGAGTGTCACAGGGGAGGTGCTGGAGCGCTCACTCCAGGGTTTGATGTCCTGTTGTGGGCTGGAGCTGGGACAGGGATGAGGCCAGTCTGGGGCAGAGCGTGACTTGGTTTATGACTTTGTCACAGCCAAACTGCACAGAAGCGCACATTCAGAGCTGGACACGCACCGGGCACCTCTTCCCTTCTGGAGAGACGTCACTCACTCGGCAACCCCTCCCACATGCAGCGGCCACACACATAGAGGAACAGCCACCTGCAGCAGACGCTCTACATTCACTCCTACAAAAGACTATTTTAAGGCCTGGAACGCATGATTTCTTTTTCCATTCATTGTAATGGGAAAAATCAATTCAGATTTCAAACAAATCGCTTCTCGAACGGCCGTCTGGAACAGATTGTGGTCGAGAACCGAGGTGCCACTGTACGTAATAATTTGGACTACAAATCAATAACTTCATAGCGGGATGCGACTGCGCCGGCGGATGCTAAAGGTGCTAAACTATCAAAAGTGGAAGACAGCACACATGAGCTGGCATGGCTACGCACTCACAGTGACCCCGTAGAGCTTGTCCCGCCTGCTGTCTGGACTCTGCGACAAGCATCGTAGATGGCTACGACACATCACACAAAACCTAAAGTAACTTTTGATGCCGGTGGAAAGCAGAGTTCCCAGGGCATTAGGATGTATTTTTCGAACTCACAGACATCATACGTGAGATGTATGGCACGCAACAAGCCAGATCTGAGTAACTTTCATCTCTCCGTTCACTCCTGTTCATATTTTTTGTATCTTATCTCCCATGAGACGGAAGTAGGTGAGCGGGATTTTGGCTCATTTACATTTACACTAAAGACCAAAACAGTCCTACTGTATCAGCCTGTGTTACAGAAAGATTTTGTTTTTTAATCCAGGCTCCAGATGATCGCTCCCAAAATGGAGTCATTTGTTCCTCGTCCCACCTCAGATATTTCCTTAAAATTCTATTGAAATCCAGGGAAGGTTTCGACTCCCAAGTAACTTGAACAAATAGAATCGTACTTGGATGAAGGCGAAGGAGAAAGACCGCCTCATGGGATGTGTGACTCCCTGAACCAAGACAGGTGGTGAGAAAAGAGGAAGCATGTCTGAGACATGCCCAACAACCTTTCGCTGCTCGATGGTTCATTAATAACTTTGTCATGACGCACTGCCAGATGAATCAGTGCCGTCCAGCCCAACCGTGTCTAACTGTACAGTCGGTCTTCTACCTCCATGGTGGTGCTGTGATGAACGCCAGATGTTGTCATCTAATTTTAACTTCTGGCGTTTTCACCAAAGGATTTTATCCTGGGCCAAGACCAGGCTTTCACCCAAAGAAGCCAACTTCTGGCCCCGCGCCCTTGTATTTATTTGACAAAACATTCTCTTGGATTTATGTTCATGACTGATCAACCGCTGCCTAAGAGTTTAGGTTCTGCCGATCTTCATGAATGTATTCAGGGCACTGTTCCAAGATTGTCTCCTCATCTCTCTGACCAATCACGGCACTACACGCAGCGTTACATCATCGTCACAACATGTGTCGCAACTGCTGCGTTTTTCAGTGCTTCATTTTCTGCTACACAGTTAGCAACACACCAATGTGAGAAGCCTGGTCTCCCAACCCACTGGGATGTGTCTTCTGCTTTAGCTCTGACAAACCTTCCACCTGTCACCTGAACTCCTGAAGACCTGCACTGAATTACACCATATATGGACAACTTCTTATGAGCACACGGCAAACACAGCTCTGTGATTCAATAATAATAATTAACAAGGTATATTTTTTCAGTAGTGCTGTCAGTCGATTTAAAAAAATTAATCGAATTAATTACAGGATTTTGTAATTAGTTAATCGAATGAATCGCATTTCTATGTCATATCTGCTAAAGGTCTCCTGATAAAGAATTTAAGTTCTAGGATATTAAAAACAATTTTATTGGTGAACTGTGCTTCATAAATGAAATCCAAAAGTAAAGGTCAAACACATCTGCAAACCAGTGAGGCCAGGTGCATGGTTCAAGACTGTAGAACAAATACAGCAATACAGTGAAATAAATCAAATAAAGCTGTCTTCAAAGTGTCAAACAAATACAGCAATACAGTGAAATGAATAAAATAAAGCTGTCTTCAAACATGTTAAACAAATACAGCAATACAGTGAAATAAATCAAATAAAGCTGTCTTCAAATATGTCAAACAAATACAGCAATACAGTGAAATAAATCAAATAAAGCTGTCTTCAAAGTGTCAAACAAATACAGCAATACAGTGAAATGAATAAAATAAAGCTGTCTTCAAACATGTTAAACAAATACAGCAATACAGTGAAATAAATCAAATAAAGCTGTCTTCAAATATGTCAAACAAATACAGCAATACAGTGAAATAAATCAAATAAAGCTGTCTTCAAAGTGTCAAACAAATACAGCAATACAGTGAAATGAATAAAATAAAGCTGTCTTCAAACATGTTAAACAAATACAGCAATACAGTGAAATAAATCAAATAAAGCTGTCTTCAAATATGTTAAACAAATACAGCAATACAGTGAAATAAATCAAATAAAGCTGTCTTCAAATATGTCAAACAAATACAGCAATACAGTGAAATAAATCAAATAAAGCTGTCTGTAGAACAAATACAGCAATACAGTGAAATAAATCAAATAAGGCTGTCTTCAAAAATGTAATATAAATTAATACAGCGATTCAGTTAAATAAATAAAATTCAGAAATAAAATAAAGACTGTCTCAAATAGGCACTTAAGCTCAATATAGCCAATCAAAAATGAATAAATAGAAGTATAACACACCTCTAAATCAGGCAAAATGAAGAACCGTTGATACTTTTTTTAACACGTTAAATTGTGGCGTAATGAATTAATCGAATTAACATGCTTAAATGACACCACTATTTTTCAGACATTTTTAGTTTTAGGAAAATTATGCCAAAAAAAATAAAAGTAGTTTGAGTGTTTGAAATGGAATGAAGAGATGCTTCGACATCTTAAATATCATTTCAGCGAAAAAAAAAAAAAAAAAAAATGGAAAAAGTGGTAATTACAATTACGATGATGAATTATTGTTCATAATGAATCCTGCCAAATGAATACGGCACCACTGCACAGTTGTGGCTCCAGAACAAACCTAACAGGGGGCATTGGGTCAAACCAGAGTGGCGTCAATATGACAAAAATATACGTTATTTGTATAAAGTTGAAAAATATGTTGCGCTTCTTTCCTTCTTTGTTTCTTCTTTCCTGCCGCAGGGGACTTTTTTTTTTTTTTTTAGTGCTTGAGCAGCTCAACAAATTCCAAATGAGTTGCACATGATGACTAACTTTCAGTGATCAAAAGCAAATGCGCTCTTCCACCTTATTTCCCACTCAGTGGTTCTTGTTGAGACACAGTTGAATGTTGTGGGCGGGTCCTGGTGACGCAGCGGCAGGTCACGCCCCTCTCGAAGGTTCGCGCCCTCATCACCTGCGCGGAAGTCAGAATCCTTCATTCTCAGTGTCGCTCTGCAGGAGTCTAGGCGTGTTGCGGATGGTCTCTCTGAACGGCGGATTTCTACATGACGGCGACGCCATGATAAGCGAGCGGCGCTCAGCTGTGAGTTTCATGTCACCGCCTTCTTCTTCTTCTGACTGTGGAATCATTTAAAACCCTACTTGTTCCCGTTGATCCGAGTCTTAAAGTGAACCGCTGCGCTCAGACAGGTGAAAGTTTTTAGCTGCGCCACACCTCAGTAACTGGACTTTACGTGGGATCGGTGCGATATATCGGTGTGCGGCGCGAAACGGAGAGCGACGAGTGTCGAGTCAAACGTGACTAAAACAAAAAAATACGTTGTTGTGAATTCACCTAAAAGGTGCTCAAAACCTGATCCGCCTTGTATTGATTCATTTATTTGTTCCTTTATTGAAGAGTTGCTCCTCCGATTAGGGACTATTTTCTGTGAATCCCTCCGCAGCCTCGTGTCACAATTATAACCCTGGTGCGAAATTCCTCACCGAGTCTTAAACAGCGACTTTGTTTGGGCTTTAAAGACGCGACCCCACACGTTTGAGTTGGTTTAGCCATTGTGCCGGTGTTAAGGCCTCATTTAGTTCATTATTTCAGCTTGAACCAGATCAAAGTGTCAGTCATTGAATGAGAAGGTTTTAAAAGTCTGTAAACAGTCAGACGTTTACAATAAAGTGACGATTGTTATTTATTTATTAAGGTGCCTGAGGTTTGTGTTCAAGCCCTGCCACACGCACTTGTTTGCCTTATTTGGCGTCAGGTGGCCAGGTGTTGCCCTACAAGGAAAACTTGTGACTGACTCTGCATGACTCATCGGTTCCATCATAAACGCTCCGACGCTGAAGGCGTCTTCTGCCTCCATGCACTCGCGAAAAAAGGTCTGACTTTTGAGGGAGTTTTCCAGTGCACCTCTTCGTCCACGTCTGAAAAGTAGTTTGAACTCCCCTGCCTCCGGGTTTCCTCCCACCGACCATTCCATTTGTTTCCCGGCAGGTGATCTTTCTGATGGCTCTGCTGATCCTCTGCACCGTGGCCTTCCCGCACGAAGGTCCGGACCCCATGGCCGACAGGGTACGGCGGGACGGCCAGTGTGGAGGCAATGAGCACAAGGACAACAACAAGTGCTGCAGGCTGTGTCCCGCTGGTAAGGTTTGGCTCGAGGCCTGTCCACATGAAGACGATCGTACCTGAACAAGTTCTGTGGTCCAGTAACCTTCTGGTCCCAACCAGAGAAGGTCATCAACTTTTGTTTACAAGAGCATAACAACGCCACACACAGGCTTGACACGAGTACTGCATCACTTTTTACTGTAATCCCTGGTTTGGGTCCTTTTTTTTTGTTTTTATTTAAAACCACCGTCTTTATTGAGCACTTTTGTTGACAATAACAAATGAAGGTATAAGTTTTCGTGTGGACACAGCCATTACGTGGCTGGATTCTTGCTCCCGTGTGAATGCCGGTGTTTCCTGTTAGGCCAGCGGCTGGTGTCATCCTGCGTCAAAGACGGGGGCGTCGCGACATGCGAGGAGTGTGACTCCGGAACCTACATGGACCACCCAAACTACGAGAAAAAATGTTTAACTTGCACCAACTGCCGTGACGGTGAGGGAAACGTTGACCTCAATATATATTTCAATACACAGCTGGGTGTGTTGTTAAGGACGTTTGTTTTTTTTTCAGACCAAGAAGCGGTGACTAAATGCACTCACACGCAGGACGCTGTGTGTCGGTGCAAGGTGGGAAAGTTCTGCCCGGATGACCATCCCTGTGAAGTGTGCCGGACGTGCTCCAAGTAAATTGGACGGTGAATTGCTGTTCTCCGTCAGACGTTGTTGCTCACCCATCCTCCTGTCCAGGTGTGGTCCAGGGGAGACGGTCGCAAGGAACTGCAGTGCGACCTCCGACACGGAGTGCAAGAAGATTTCACCTCCCCCGGACTCCAACGCTGGTAAGATCACCAGGCCGACTGTTTGGGTCTGACTCGCCATTTGAAAAACAACTGTACTTACTGAAGAGAAGTTCAACATCACCAATATTCTATATATGCTTTTCAAATTATATTAATATTTGTGGATTTTTTTGGATGTGTGTTATTTATTATTTTATTTTTTGGCTGGGGCCGGGGGCCTGATGTGAGCGTGATGTGACGGAATATTCGAGCGCAGATTATGTTTCTGCACAAGGACCAGTTAAACTGTGCCTCACAATAGAGAAACCGCACGACCAAGTGGATCCACACAGTTCGCCACAGTTCCTTGTTATGAATCTACAGACCCCCGTCACCCATAAAAAACACTTTCAGTTTCAGTTTTCAACTCTGTCTGAGTCAAAGAAAGGAAATGCTGAGTCAAAAACCAAACAGAAATCTCCATTATTTATTTGTTTTTTTGTATTCCGTGACTGGAACTAGTTTCCCTGGTTGTTCATAACGTTTCAATAAAGGCTCGTAATGTTCTTGACCCTTGGTTGGTTTTTCTTCTCTTGTCTTCCAGCCGTGTTGGGTGTCGTCGTGCCCCTCGTGTTGCTCTGTCTTGTCATCGTGGTGACATATTGCTGCTGCAAAAAGAAAGAAGGAAGATGTGGTAAGTTCATATGAGGCTGCTGGCTGTGTCGGATGGTGCACATGGATATTGGGGAGTCAGGTGGAAGTTCCGTCGGCGATGTCTCTGTTAGTGTGGAAAACAAGTGCTTGAAGCTCATTTCTCTTGTTCTTTCAACAGACTGTCTGAGTATCTCCCAGAAGCCTGGTCCGGTGAGTCACCAGCCGCATGTTTGAGAGACTCGTCGTGAATGGGAAGTTCCTTGGGAGTGACATGACTTGATCTTGGGTTGTTTGTACTTGCAGGGCGACGAGGAGGCTCCTCCGGTAAGAGTCAGAAGTGAGAAGAGTGATGTGTACCAGGCTTTCCTGGAGAGCCCCAGCTGCTCAGCCTCTAGCTCCCAGCACAGTATAGCTGCTCTGCTATTGCAGCCCCAGATTGAACAGCCGCTGCTCCTCAGAGCCCAGACGCCGGTGCCGCCCGTCCTCGTGGTGAGATCCTCAGCTTTGTCGCTTCACCTCCCCGGCTTTTCTAACGCTCCATGCAGCGCTTCTCTTCTGCTCTCTTGCTCAACTCTTTCTGCTACTGCTGCACTGTGATGCCGAGAACGTGGTTGGGGAAAAAAGGTGGCTGCCAGAGAGATTTATTTTTTAATAAAAAACAGTGTTTAATCCAGAGTTAAAGCATTCAAATGACAAACTTGGTGAACTACATGTTTGTTTTATTCATTTTTTTTTATTTTATTTTTGGTACCTGTGCAGAATCTATCACAACAATCACACATGACAGTGCTCGAGTTGCATGTCATGATACTCCGTCAATACTTGCCCCAAAATATCCCCAGTCATGAGGCTAATGACCTAATTGCCTGGGTGGGATTGGCTTGAGAAATGATGCCACTGGGTTCAAACCGAGCGGCTTATGTGCTCCTGTGGTTTTAGCAAAACATTAACGACTGGACTTTCAACCCCATAAATTGGGATTTGCCACTTTGAACTCTGAACCCAGACACAGATTCTAGAAAAAATGGTTTCATAATTGAAGTAAATCTGTCTCAATAGACTTTGAAATTAATCGGATTTCTTCTGTCTCTTATTCTGCAAAAATACCGTTTTACATTTGAGGCTCAGTGTTTAGGGGCGAAAAAAAATTCAGTTGCAACATTCAGAACTTGGAGCCATTAAACTGGAGCCACGAACCAGATAAGGGCCCGCGGGTCATGGGACGAAGAACCAGCTTGGCACCATGACCATCTCAGACACCAGATTTGGAGCGGCTGTAATCTCTTCAGTTGCACTGTTGTTTGAGGTCGGGTCCTTGTGAACCGAAACCTTGTCCTGGTCTTTCAAAAATGAAAAAAGAAAATCTGAAATTCACTCATTGTTCAATTGTGATGGGTAGTTGAGGTTTACTGACACAGTGTCCTGGTTTTCGGAGGCCACTAGGTGGCGGTGTCTGCTCTAATGTAATGTTTGGACTTGAACAACTCATTTCTAAACCAAGAGCGCCATCTAGTGGCCTCTGAAAATGAGGACACGGTTTCATCAACCCTGCAGTACTGGTTCATGACGCCTCATTGACCCATCAGTACTGTTTAAAGCTTCTAACTGTTGAGGAAGACATCACTGTCAGAATAATCGTGCAGTGGAATTGAGCTTCAATTTTCTTGGAGCTCAAGCTGAGTGACTATGTAACTAATGTGTAAATGTTTTTCCTTGTCTCGCAGAGCTACGAAGAATTCCCCCAGCTCACTCCCACCAATGGTAAATGATGTATATATTGTCTTAAATGTGACTTAGGCTCTCGCCAAATAACATGATTATAATTTTTTTTTTTTTTTAAAGAGAGGTGGATTTTTAATCTGTAATTCTTTCTCCACAGGTCCTGAATCTCTCCGGAAGTGTTTTGCGTATTTTGAGGACCTGGACCTCAAGTGCTACCCGAGGTTCTTCCGTGGTCTCGGCCTCCATGAGAATGACATCATCAGCAAGGAGACTCTGCACTTCAGGGATCAGATGAGTGCTTTGCTGAACATTTGGCTGGAGAGCAACGGAAAGAACGCCAGCTTGAACCAGCTGCTCGCCGTCCTGCTCGAACTGCACCAGCGACAAACGGCTGAGACCATCAAGAAACTGGCCCTGGAAAGCGGCCATTTTGTCGTTGAGGAAAAGGAGCTTTAAGCTGCCGATCAAAGCCACTTCTGAAGTGAGGCGAGACGCTGTTGTGGTGTGCATAACTGATGTGTCGGCGCCACACAGGTCTCCCTTTATAAAAGGGCTGTGGCTCCCAGTTCTGATCTCAGGATTGTCGTGTATTCATTGGGGTGAACTTCAGACACGGAATGAAGCTTTGTAGTTTGAATGTAAATCAAAGGAGACATATGGGATGCTTCTTTAATCCCAGTGCAAGAATGTTTGTCCGTTATTAATGACCCCCAGTGTCTGCCTGTACAAGCACCGAGCAGGTGCCATATTGTTACCTGCAATTTGCAAAGTGTTGCTGTATTTATGTTTTCTTATTTCATGTTGTTCTGACATTGTGATATTCATTTGCTCCTCGAAATGAATTTGATGAAGTTGTGATTTACTGAATGTTGCCTCCATTATTTATTCAATATTTAAAAGTCCCAAAAATGTTTCATACTTTTTAATATAATAAATGGTATTTACCTTTGTACTTTTCATTTTGACTCTGTACATGTATGCCTGTTTTTTCAGAGGTGATAATGTGTATTCATGCTGGATACAATGATCAAAATAGTTTATTCATGTAGCTAAGCAGAAAGACTGCATACAAATAAAGATAACTGTGATACACCAGGATGTTTAAAATGGCCATGTCTACAATTCTTGCCGAGTTATTGGAAGGTAAAGTGAATTGCGAAGTTACAAGAGATTAGTCTATGAACCTTTATTTTTGAGGCGAGCAACTTTCATGGAGGGCCACATGAGGGAGCCAGACATTCACTTAGCTCCATAAATGAGGACACATTCTACTGCACTGAAGACAGTTCAACAAGATGCCGCTCGTTAAGATGAAATGAATAAAATTCAAAAATAATCTGTCACAATTATTTTTGAGTAAGATCGATGCAAACATGTCATCGGGACATCAATAATTAATAAGCGAAATACTTTTACGAAATAAGTTAAAAAAAAAAAAAAAAAACAATGCAATGAAGTGAACGATTTGCGGAGCAGCTGCGACATCTCTCCACCAGATGGCGCTAGTACACAACACAACCCCTCACCAGGTGGATGCGCTTGCTTATAAATGAAGGAGCTCCCATCCATCCCATGTGGAAAGAAATAACTAACTATAACTAACTATATATATATATATATATATATATATATATATATATATATATATATATATATATATATATATATATATATATATATATATATATATATCTGGAGAGCACACTGTTCAGTTAAAGTCCCACCACCAATATATATATATATATATATATTGGTGGTGGGACTTTAACTGAACAGTGTGCTCTCCAGACAAGAGGGAACCTTTGTCAGTGCAGCAGTTCCTGCTCCACTGATCCCACTGATGCACCAGACACGTGGCAGCTAGGATGAGAACAACAACAACAAACATGGAGGAATCATCCCTGAACAACAGCAAACAAAAGCAGCTGTTTGCTTCAGTTCAGGGAGGTTTTTCACGACACAATATCCAGGGTTTACGCTACTCTGAATGTACTTGAAATTCTTATAACATTGAATAAATATAAATAATTAAATATAGCCACCCTCGTGATTCATTGTGCTATTGTTAAACTGATGCAAAATAAACAATATTTTGTTGTTTAACTGTATGTATGGGGCCATCATTTCATTCAGTAATGTACCAAATTCATTGAAATTGAAAAATGTAGTTTCTTGTTGTAAATATTCTTAGACAATTAAGCTGCGATTAATATATATATATATATATATAGCAACACCTCCGGAACCTGACATTCACCGAATTAATATTATGAAGGACCTCACCATAATACAACTCAACATTTTCCAGAAATATCTCAACGCATTCATGTTCTGTAATCCCTCCTAAAACACAAGGCTGATCGACACCAAACAAACGTCGCTGGTTGGACGTTATTTGGGATCTATCTGTCAGTCAAAATGAAACTAAGTTAACATCTTTAAAAAGTCTATAGACCAGTTAAAAACCAGCCAGCAAACCAACATGTTGTTGTTCTATTGTTATTAATATCGCTACACACACTAGGATTAGGTTCATGACTTTTATAACCAAGCTAGTTCCAGTAGAAGCCGTATAGGTCTATGGATAGTGTTTCTAAGCTAACTAGCTTCAGTAGAAGCTACATAGGTGTATGGATAGTGTTTCTAAGCTAACTGGCTTCAGTAGAAGCCGCATAGGTGTATGGATAGTGTTTCTAAGCTAACTAGCTTCAGTAGAAGCTACATAGGTGTATGGATAGTGTTTCTAAGCTAACTAGCTTCAGTAGAAGCCGTATAGGTGTATGGATAGTGTTTCTAAGCTAACTAGCTTCAGTAGAAGCTACGTAGGTGTATGGATAGTGTTTCTAAGCTAACTAGCTTCAGTAGAAGCTACAGAGGTGTATGGATAGTGTTTCTAAGCCAACTAGCTTCAGTAGAAGCTATATAGGTGTATGGATAGTGTTTCTAAGCTAACTAGCTTCAGTAGAAGCCGTATAGGTGTATGGATAGTGTTTCTAAGCTAACTCGCTTCAGTAGAAGCGGCGCGCCTATGGACCACATTTCCCATAACGCATTGCGTGTCGAGCCTTTCAGGAACTGGCAGCAGTCATGTAAACAGGTTTTACCTGACGAACCCACCGAAAGTTCGCATCGTTTAACGATGATTCACAAACAAAATAGGGACTTTGTTGTTTGTCATGTTTTGACATTTCCAGCTGTTACGCTTTGACCAAACTTCTTTTCAAAGCGAGTTGAGGTTTCACTTGCAAAGGGACACAATGCAGGGCCTTCGCCACAAAAAGTAAGGCAATCTCACTACTTTATAAAGTCATTGTGTATGTCG
The DNA here is from genome assembly GCF_027744825.2 of Synchiropus splendidus. NCBI lineage: Eukaryota > Metazoa > Chordata > Actinopteri > Syngnathiformes > Callionymidae > Synchiropus > Synchiropus splendidus. The sequence continues at coordinate 25,851,955 of NC_071340.1, read as the reverse complement.
GTGAGGTGTTTCTTGCTGAATTAACCGGGAAGTGGCGGCAGAAGCGATGAACGCGTTTTTGGTGTGGGGCACGAGCGGCACCGAGGGAGGACGACCGTCACTTTAGTCCTCGAATTTTACACGAATCATATCGGTGGTCAACTCGAGAAGTCACGTGACCCGATAACCTGGCTGCTTTCTCGTGAAAGGCAGCGGCGGCGCTCCTCCTCCTCCGCTGCTGTCACGTATCCGCTCAGGCACCTACAAACGGACGGATGTGTCAGTGAGTCTTCAGCAGACCGAGGGCAAGACACGGTGAGTGGGACACCTGTCTTCCATCATATCCCCTGGTTTTCTTCCCTCTTCATCGTGACTTCTGCCTGACTTTACATGCGTTCATGTACTTGACTATGACATTTCAAGAAAAGAGTTTAACACCTGTAATTCCTTTGTGCAATCTCGGAGATACCGCAAGTGTTATACATTTGGTGTTTATTTACCATAAGAAGCAAAATACTAGTGAGACGGTAAGCACTTCTGTGTCACCTAAAATGACTTAATTTGACTGTACATCAGATGCTTGATATGTTTAAAATATCTCTGTTTTGTCATCAGCGTGTCCTCCTCTTTTTGATTCATTAACTGCAATCCACCTGACATAATGTTATGCTGTTCATTTATTATTGTATTATTATAGTGTAGTCTTTCCAACTTTTTATTTCACTAATGAAAATGAATTTAATTTGATGACTGTCACATTTTCTCTCTCCTTATTTTGAGGTCATATTAGGTAATAAAACAAGTGAACAAGTCAATGGCAGTTACCGTAATAAAAATGTCATCCAGACACCTTGTGTACTCCGCTCTCATATCAGCACCGTGTAACTCGTGTTTATATCTACTCAGGCTCCGGAGTACTCCAGGATGAGGTCCCGTCTGAGCTTCTACGTGTGCTACCTGCTGTGTTTGGGCTTGAGCCTGGCCTGTCTGGTGTGCGTGTGTTACTGGAGCAGCCATTGGCGAGGCGGCTTTGCCTGGGACGGCTCGGGGAAGCAGTTCAACTGGCACCCGGTGCTGATGGTAGCGGGTCTGCTGGTTCTGTACGGCAATGGTGAGTCACCGTTTCTAAGTAGTGTAGACTTTCACTTCGCTTTTTCTATTTCAATGAGTCGTACACCAGGTGTGGCGGCCTGTCATTGCACAAACAGCAACTCCAAACGCCAGGTTTTGGCTGCATATAATGACACTCTTGGTCATCAGGATCATATGCAGAAAGTTGTCTGCACACAGGTGAATGACACCCTCAGCTTGAAGGCAAGAATAGTTTGCTCACTCTTTAAACAAAATCAGAAGCTAGATAAACAAAAAGATTAGAATCTGAAAACGATCCTGTGGTGGGTGACTTTCCCATTGACGATTTTTATTGAGGTCCATGTCTCAAGGGTCTTCACTTTGCTGTGGGTGTTTTTTTTAGCGACTGCATGTCTTGGATGTCTGGGCCAAACTTAGTCAGTCTGTAAATCCACTGAGAGGTCCAGGTGGTGTGCTTGCCTCCTTCCTGGATCAGTCTACGTTCTCAGTTTTCCGTTCATCAAACATGAAGTCTGAATGTTCACTGCCTCCATTGCTCCATAAGACGGTGGTCACTGTGGCAACCTCAGATCTTTTGGCAGAACCCAGAGGTGAAGGTGAAGTAGGCAGCCGATTAAAGCCCCGTGGACATGGGCTCGTACTGTTTTTCACCAGGCTTAAAACTCAGGAAGAGTCCATGGGAAACAGCCATTGTTCAGAACAGCTCGCTGACTGCTACACTATGATGTTCATGCCAACATTGTTCAGTGGAGGTCTTTGTTTCCCTGAAGTGGCAAGAGACAGAGAAAGATTTTTTGCAAACAAAATGACAATGAAGAATCCTTGTCTTTTCTAAACAGGTGCTGTGTTGTACCGGGTCCCACTCACCTGGGGCCAGAATAAACTGCCCTGGAAGCTGCTCCACGCGGCCCTGATGCTCCTCGCCTTCATTCTCTCCGTAGTGGGTCTGTGTGCTGTGTTCGGGAATCACAACGCTAACAAAATCCCCAACCTCTACTCCTTGCACAGCTGGATTGGAATTTCAGCGGTAGCGCTCTTTGCCATGCAGGTGACTGGTGACATCACAAGTGCAAGCTGGGCCGGATATGAAGAACTGATCTGCTTTGTCTTTCTTTCATCATGGTCACGTGTGCAGTGGGTGAGTGGCATGGTGGGATTTCTTCTTCCCTGGTCCCCCCTGACCCTGCGAAAGCTCCTTAAACCGCTCCATGTGTGGATGGGAGCAGGGATCCTGGTGCTCAGCGCCGCAGCGTTCATCTCTGGCATCAACGAGAAACTATTCTTTGTCCTGTAAGTCTCGTGTTTCTCAAAAATCTTACTCCCATCATGCTAAAATCAAGATCTACAATCTTATATTTTAGGAATTCAATGTTATCTTTTGGCATTAGTGTCAGACAGCTTTCCAAACAAAGGTACAGTTTCTGACCCACAGTCCATTCACGTCGAGGGAATCTAGCTAGCTAGCTTTCTTGCTGTCTGTCTGTCTGTCTGATACACACTTTTTTGTCCCACAAGAAGTATAAATATGAGACTTTGGCGAAGTATTTGATGACAGTAAATATTATTATTATTTTTGTCTTGATGCCAGGCCTATGGGTGGCGATGCTTCAGCGACAAATACGAAGAAGACAAGCGCAGGAAGAAGGGTCATGCCACACTAGCATAACAACCCAAAATTTGCTGGCTAGCACTGTTTTAATTTGATTAACCATCAAGTACATAGGCACAAAACTGGGTTTAGGCTCGCAGTACACCGAAAGATGAAGCCTTGGGAACGGACTCTGACATGATCTGTATTTCCCCACACAGAAAAGGAGGGTCTAATGCTTCTCAGGCGTATTCCAGTCTTCCTCCCGAAGCCGTGTGCGCCAATGTGCTCGGCGTTCTGATCGTCGCCTTTGCTTTGCTGGTGCTGAAGATTCTGAACAACAGTCACTGGCAGAGACCAGAACCTCAACCCGCAGAAATCAGCTACACGGTAAGCTGAGCTAAACATGCCAAGCTATATCTAACTTTATTGAGAATATAACTGGTCATTTTGGCGCGGAACTGATCTCATATTGATAAGAATTTGGCTCTTGATCTCTGTCGACAGCCGCTGACTCAAGAGGAAAATCAATGAAGGGATTTTAACTCCAGATTCGTCCAGCAAGATCGACGTCTTGTTTTTGCTACTTATTTTTCTGTTTTGTGGTTTTGGATGTAAAGACATAAATTATTGTCTTGTTTTCTTTGAATGTGTTTCATCGTATTTTTACATTACATTCTGAATGTATAACTTTTGATTTTTAAAAGGTCTATAATGTTTATTATCGTCTGGATCTAAACTTTGAATCTAGATGTTGTGAAAGTTATGTGCAGATAAGGTGGCGTTTCTCCTTTCACTGGTCACAAGACAAGACGAACCACTCTGTTAAAGTCTTGTCAGGTCACGCTCATAATTCTTCGTGGCAACAATTGTAATCAAAGAGTCGAAGGTTTGTAGGGCCATCGACTTGAAGAAATGATGCGCAAATTCGGACTTGTCAATAAAAACATTCCTTAACCTGCTGACTTTCTTTTTTACGATCACATGTTTTCTGTTTGTTGGACTTGACCCTTTATTTATGGCGTTATACACTCAAGTACCTGCTAGATCAGCAGACTATCAAAGAGCCAAGTCCAGCGTGATGAGTTTGTGGAGCAGTGTGGATTCCAACTTTGGTTGTTTTAAGTCAGTGAAGGACTTCTGTGTTCGTGGTGTGGCCACCTCATGAAGTAGCAATGTCATCAGCGTGAAATATTAGAACTGTCTTTTCAGTTCGGTTTTTGCTGATATTTACTATAATACTATAATACAGGACACAATGGGTGCCGCTTTTTAATAATTATATAAAAATATAAAACAAATTAAACCAATCAAGCGTAGTATTATCAGCAAATATGAGGGTAAAAAATGTATTTTAAAATAAATGAAATTGTTATTTGGATCAAAACAAGGCAATAAAGTGAGGATTTTTTTTTTAATCGTTTTGGATATAAATATATATGGATCAGTATGGTTTAAAAGGCATAAAATTATAACCATACTTGGCTAGATAAAACAATTTAAAAAAAAAAAAAGAAGAATGGGAAAGAAGAAGTGCTGAGCGAAATTCTTCATGCAAATATAAATTACAATAGCTTGAAACTTGTCGATGGTAAGTCGTCCTCTCTGTTGCATAATATTTATTAACTCTCAGTGTTATTAACGGTTAATCTCGCTCCTTATTCGTTTCATCCCTGTTTTCTTCTCAGTGTGTATATTCTTCAGTTCAGACGACTTCACTGCGGCACCTCCCACTTAGTCATATATATATATATATATATATATATATATATATATATATATATATATATATATGTATATATGTATGTGTTTGTATGATCGAAGAAATATTTCATTCATTTAACGATCGATTAACGAGCGAATGGTGCGTCTTCTTCTCTCCAACACTAGATGGCGGCAAAGGGAATGTTCTCAATGAGAGTTGTAGCAAACAAGACACCAAACTATTAAACGTCTTTTTTTGTCAGCTTCTGTGTGACCCCACAAAGTGGTGCTGTTGCACGGTTCTAGTCCCAGTCGGAAGTAGATCTATCTATCTATCTATTTATCTATCTATCTGTCTGTCTGTCTGCCCGCCCGCCCGTCCATCCATTCATCCATCCATCTACCTGTCTGTGAATCTATCTATCTATCTGTCTGTCTATCTACCTGTCTGTCTGTCTGTCTGTCTGTCTATCTATCTACCTGTCTATCTGTCTGTCTGTCTATCTATCTATCTACCTGTCTGTCTGTCTGTCTGTCTGTCTATCTATCTACCTGTCTATCTGTCTGTCTGTCTGTCTACCTGTCTATCTATCTACCTGTCTGTCTGTCTGCCTACCTGTCTGTCTATCTATCTAGCTATCTACCTGTCTGTCTATCTGCCTACCTGTCTGTCTGTCTATCTATCTACCTGTCTGTCTGTCCATCCATCCATCCATCCATCTATCACGCGCGTCTGCAACATGTTTGCCTCGGAGTCAGGGAGGAAGCCACACCCCTTCTGAGGTCACAGGCACCGTGGGCGTGGCCAGCTTCGCCAGCGCGAGCGTCCGCTGGAGAGTCGGGTGCAGACTGCACATCCCGCACGCGCGCAGCTGTCAGGACGACCAAGCGTCGTAAGTTCTCCAACACTCCACTGTCTTTAAAACAAGGGTTTTACAACACTTTCCTGCTCTCAGAGGACGGTTTGAAGAACGTCATGGTCGGTTCATGTCGTGAGTTGAGCCCTGGCTTTTCTGAAGTATTCTCTTGTTTCAGTCAGTTGGAGTGTTCAGTGTTCGAGATTCCTTCACAATATTTCACTTCAAGTTGATATTTATTGCTGTAACTAACAAGTAAGTCAAGGTGTCGAGGGTCTCACTGCGTCTCATTCACTGTCGAGCGGTGAGGTGTAGAACAAGACAGGTTCTTGGTTCTCATTTGTAGCTTGACAACACTGTCAGGTGTAAAGTTGGTCCTGGTTTACAGTTTGTTTTGAATGTTCTGTCAGCATCAGGATTCATCTAACCAACTGGTGCCTTTAATAAGTGGCTTCTGGTCTGACTCCCGTTCTGAAGTGAGTGATGTATGGACCAGTGAGAAGAGCCAAGTCTGTCCTCTCACTTCCACAGGAACAATGTCCAATCTCATGCAGAATAGCTTGACCTCCGCCAGCTGGCCTTCGACTCTGCTGCAGTCCAGGATCTGCACAATATATTGGTTTATTTGTTCCTAAGTCATGAGCCATACAATTATTTTATTGTGCTTTATTCTGTCGTGACGGAGCAGTGGAGAAGGATCTTTCCTTGCTGCGTCCGCCTCTTGACTTTGTCCTTGCACTGAAGCTTTTGTTCTTCTTTGTGAGGAAGCGGCTCCTGGAGAATAGTCAACATTCTTCTCAGTTGCCTTTTTGACCTTTTCCAGCGGCGGTGTGCGCAGACCCCCTCAGCTGCAGCTCAGCGCTTTAATCACAGTCTGACTGCAGTAGTCGCCCTAGAACCGTTTTTTAAAAGAAGCTGAAGCTCCTGGTGTGGTCAAGACGCCACACGTTCTCCTCCACTGCCACATTGTCTCCCCAGTGATGGGAGACGATAGAAAGAGAAGCTCGATGAAGGGAGGTCTTAAACAGGCTTCCAGGTTGATCCCTTTAAAAAGCACACATCCCCTGTTTTTGTCATAAGCCGTGCAGCGTTTGGACTGAGAGCATCACGTTTTTCTTTTCTTTTTTTTTCTTCTTTTCCATCTGTCCGTTGAGTAATGTTTCTAGCTTGTGTAACCACTGCCACGTTACAGCGAGAACTGCAGCTGGAGAAGCCAGTGGGTGCAGACGGGCCTTGCATCATTTTGGGGCTTGAAGCTGTGATTTATGGATGGATACGGAAGCAGGGTTGGTTTGGTGCGCTTGACAGCTCAATCGCTGAGTCGTCCTTTTGTCAGAAGTACTTTTTTTTTTTCAAGCCATAAACATTTTGAGCTGCGGTGCATGAAGGCTAACTGAATATGCAAATTTCATGAGCTTTGTCGTGGCTGATATTGCATTTCCCTCCACTAACCACACCTACTTTGTTATGACTAGTCGACGGTGGAACTCCATTTTAATATTATAAATTATATTCACATTATTGCTGTACGATGTGTATCCCAATACAGTCAAGACGACATGATGCATTGTGATCCTGCAAGTGGTATTATTGTAGCGCTGTCAGCACTGTGGCACTATAAGTTCAATACCACAGCAGGGAACCGAGTTTGACTTCTTTAAAGGATTCTTTATTGGGTGCTTTTCTAGTTATACTAAATCATTGCTCTTTTTATTGTGTTTCAAATTAAAGTTAAAAGTTTTAATCTGTTTATGTCATTATGATGTTTTTGTCTATTTCCAGCTCGTAGACATCGGAATTGCTTTCTTTGTGTGGTCACATGTTTATTTTAGGTCTTTTTAAAGGGCTTTTTTAAAGTCCTCCAGTTGGCCTCTATAAATCCACTGACATCCTGCCTTTTAATTGTTTCTTCAATTTGAATCCACATTGAAACTGAAGCTGTAACTCTCCGGGGACCAAGGCTAAAGTGGCTTCTTCTCCTGAAAGCAACTTGTTTTTTTGAAGGATACAACTTTTGGCTCAAGATTTAAGACTCAAGACTTTGCCGACTGCACGTCATGCTCTTGCCTTTTTATTCAAGCGAAGCTTCGAGCCAAGATGAGGATTTCAATGGTAGTTTCTCATCAGGTTGTTTACTCCTGGTATCTCTTTCTCTTTTTCAGGCCAAAATGTTGGCTAACAAATATCTCCGCTGCTGTATTCTATCAATGCTGTTGGACCTCGTCCTGGGTCAGTATGAGCACTACCCTCCGGGCTACCCACAACCAGAGCAGGAACATTACACCCCGCCGGAGTTGAAACCAGACACACCCAGAATTCAGCTCCGACTCGCGGGAGACAAGCGCAAACACAACGAGGGTCGCGTGGAGGTCTTCTACAACGGCGAGTGGGGCACCGTGTGTGACGACGACTTCACTATTCACGCCGCCCAGGTGGTGTGTCGCGAGCTCGGCTACGTGGAAGCTGTCTCTTGGTCTCCATCCTCCAAATATGGGAAAGGAGAAGGTATGTGATGTTGAAATATTAGCGCAGATGACATGAAACTCAATATTTCATTTTCAGGTCCCATCTGGTTCGATAATCTCCATTGCACTGGCAAAGAAAAGACTTTGTCCTTGTGTCCGTCCAACGGGATCGGCGTGTCCGACTGCAAGCACACCGAGGATGTCGGTGTGATGTGCAGCGACAAGAGAATCCCAGGGTTTAAATTCATCAACAGCCTGCCAAACCATGTCGAGGTACCACTACACGACTATTATTTTCAAAACCAGGGTGGTCATTTGAGTTTAAATCTTAAAGCAAAGGTGCAGTGGATAAATGCAGTGTTGGTTTGTCTGTTTGTTTATGGAAAATGATGGATTCAGGAGACTTCCCAGCTACGGATTTGATGCACCCATCACTTCTGCGCTTGGGTTCATGAACATCCGCACCTGCTGGTGTGAGATAAACGTGTTTAGCCCTTGTTGGTCAGATATGCCGTCAGTTACTGTCACCGACATGTCCAATGCCATCCGAGGACGTCTCAGATTAAAGCACAGAAAAGGTTCAACTTACGCTTTACAAGGTTTGTTGCGAAGGCAGCAGCTGCATCATACACTGACACTGTTATGTTGCGTTGTGGAGGTCTTGAGTTTCTTAAACAGAAATGTTCTTAGTGTTTGCATGTTGTCCTTGTGTGCACAAATAATGGCAGACCACACAGAAGGTACTGATGGGCTTGTGAGGCTACATGGAACATTGTCACCATTTTCAGTGCCCACTAGATGGCACTCTCTGCTCTAAAAATAGCGATGGGTTGATGAGGTTTCATGAAACAGTGTCCTGATTTTCAGAGGCCACCAGATAGCACTGTCTTCTGTCGTATTATTAGTAGTATAATAGTAATATTTGGACTTGAACGATGAAACCTCACGTCATTTCTAAACCAAGAGCGCCATCCAGTGGCCTCTGAGAATGAGGACACTGTTTCATCAACCCTGCGCAACTGTTTCATGATGCCTCATCTACCAATTACTATCTAAAACCTCAAGGTTTGAACAACCACTTCAGTGAAACCGTGCATCATTTTTAGAAAGAGAGCGCCACCTACTGAGCTCTGACAAAAAGAGCGCACTTTTATGAAGCCTGAGCAGCCCGTCGCTAGTGAGCTGTCAGGTATTGAGGAAAGCAGAACAGTAAATGGACTCCCCACTTGAATCAAGACAGGAAGGGTTTGCGGTTTAGAACCTTGTTGCGTTCGCAACATCGCAGGTCATGTTCTGCCAGTTTTTTGGGGGGTTAAATTGTGGGTGTTTGATACGGTGATTGGCAATGAGGGAGCGAGGCTGAGTGTTCAAGGAGAGCGTCGTAAAAGTTGGAAGCATTTCTTGTCAAGGGGACCGACTTTATGGACATATAGGACAGGCGGATGTTTTGATATTGAAACGGTCCAGCTGTTAGTGATTGCTGCTGTACAGTTTATAATGTATATGTTATATGTACATATGCGCTCATAGGCAACGGTTTAAAGCAATTTCATTTTTTTTCTTTCTTAAAAAGACCTGTCATTTTTTGTTTACTTTTGGGTGGAAGTGTTGCCTGGACATAGTTGCATGCTGTGGATTTAAATAAAAGGTGTTTTTGGTTTTTATTTATTAGATATATTTTTCACTTCCTTTGAAAAATATAAATTATATTGTTAATATTAATCTTTCTGAACTCATATTGATGTCTATTTATTTTTCTAGTTTGTTTTTTTAAATACAGATATTTTTTTTTCTCCGTGTTATACAGTACAGTAAAATGTATTTATTCTAATTTATTCTACTTTATTTTATTCTAGTTTTTTTTTATTTACCCAGAAATTATGAATATAATTGAAAGACCACAGACTATTAAATATTTATTCTAATTCTCTGTGATGGTTCAGTCCTGTTTGGTTATTTTGGCAGAAGTCTGCACTCTCTTGATGCGGTCCGATATATTCCTTAAATATCCCCACAAATCATCATTTGAGCAGCAGTTTGATGGCTTCTTGTTTCCCCACTCCGTAACTCCCCCGACCTTGTGTCTTAATCCCCGCCCTTCCTGCGCTGCCGGCGGCACCAGTGTGTCAGTGAAAGTGATGTGAAACCTGTAATTGTAACCATCAAAGTTGTCTGGGCTCACTTTTAAGAGTCTTCCTCCGCATCATGTTCTGAGCGAGCCAGCCAGCGGTCAGTGAGCGTTATCGCCCCGTTCGCTGTGAAAGCCTCTTGAAGCCACATTCCAATGTTATGAGGGAACTACAGAGAGCAGGCGCTGCCTCTTTCTTCCACACTCTCCTTTGTTTGTCCGTCTCCAGTATGTCTTCACGATGGAAACAATATTTGTGCAGAACGACACCTTTAAATCTGAACGTGCATTCATGCAGAAAAACTATTGTCAATCACCTTTGAAATAAACAACTCAGAGGCTCTTTCCCCGTAAGGAGGTCAGGGCGAGCGGCTGTGAAACAGATGCTGAGCTTTTCCTTTTCTTCTTGTACAAATATCACCCAGTCAGTTTATACTTCTCCTTCATTGTTGTGTACTTATTCTCAGGAAATATTAATGTCCCATATTGGAGAGTTTAATCATGAAGCACTGCTGGCAGTTTAAAAGGATTAAAACCAGTGTTGTACAAGCCTGTCACTCAGCGCACATCTGTGTCAAACATGCAAACACGTTTTCTTTTCACTCTTTACCAACCAGTGTTAAGTGGTCATCAGCGTGGTGAGCTCCATCTGGTGTTGTAGTTTTCCTTCGGATGTGAAACTAGTGCAGCGAAGACTCAGCGAAGTGTTCCTCAGTGTCTCGAGTCACGTGTGGAGAGTTGCTGCGCTCTTGATTCAGCTTTTCCGTTGTAAACGGCATCATCTGGAAGCGCTCATCTGCTGAGTCATGCCAGCCCAGTGTGGTGTGTAATGGCAGCGATGATGAAATGCCACTGGGGGGCGTGCGGTTTGTGGTCTTTTCTCAGGTGACCGCATGATCATCTCCAGCCACATAGGAAATGCGCCAGTAGTGAGCTAAGAGGTAGGTGAAGGACGACCTCTCGCATGCCGGCGTCTGTGACCTCTGACTTCTGTGGTCAGATTCCACTGTGGCTGCATTGTCTGCGAGATGGAGGGAGATGATTTGTGAGGCTCTGCCTTCAGTCCTCCTGAGACCCCGGTAAAAAAGAAGGTGAAGAAAGCAAACACTGGGTTCTGGGAGAGATGCAAGAGGTTTCACTGTTTGGAAGTTTTATATTTAGTGCTTCCTCTGCTCGACAGTAAACAGATGCAGTGGACACGCAGTGTGCGATGGCTGTTTAGAATGGCGTCTCTCCAGAGTATATTTTGATGGTTTGTGATTTTAGGAATCCTCCTGCTTTCGAGAGGGTTTATTCTGAGGTCTGACCTGGGATCAGGCTTGTGGATTACATTCCACAACAAGCCACTCCCAGCATCAAAAATGACGGTTTTCCGTAAGCATGTTTGAGCATCACTATGGGCGCACGCAACAGCTTCCACTTCAGCCCAGCTAAATGTGAAGACTCCCAGTGGACCAGGAACCAGCCTGGAGTTTGCTGAATCAGCAAATCAATTGGATCGCAGTAAAGTGAAATGTAATTTCATCTGATTCAGTGAACCATTATTAACATATGGATTTAAAAATCCTCGCAGGTGTTGCCAGCTCATATCATATTTCAGAACTGTTTGGGTAATTAATCTGATGCTTAATTGGAGAGTTTGTGATGAATTAATCTCAATTAATCGCTGTTTAATGCTATAAGAAGAAGCCACATTTTTCAATGTGAATGAATCTGGTATATTACTGATGGAACCATCCATACATTTAAACAACAAAATTTTGCATCAGTTTGACAACAGCGCAGTAAATCACAATGGTGGCTATATTCAGGTTTTTATATCACCTAACTATTTTTTTTTTAATAAATCAGGAACTGGAAAGGTTTTATTGGAGCAAACTAGTAGTTTGTTCTGTATTCAGTTTGGTCTTGGTCTTGACCTCGTCTTGGGCCCTCAACATCTTGGTCTTGGATTTAGTCTGTGGACTGGATTACAACACCAGTCAGGACAAGAATGGTTCTAATGTGTTGAATTCCCCTCAGTCATTAACATATTTCTGGGTGTTCAGCGGATTTAAACAGCGGAGCGGACACCTCGACCTCTCTGGAGCCTCTTGAGGAAAGTGCTGTCGTTGATGGAAGGGCCTCACCTCAGCTGCACAACTCTAATGACTTTTCCATCCAGGCAGCTTTTCCCTCCAGCAGAAGCTCAGACGCGGCCCCCTCAGCACATTGAAACAAGAGGCTCATGTTGATCTTTCCCTTTTCCTTATTCTGTTGAGAAAGCTACATGTGAAGAGAGATTCAATCTTCGCACAGGAAATCGGTCAAAGCGAGAGATAGGGTGTGGAATGCGGGGAAGTGGGCTGCTTGTGGCCCTGCGGTGTTTGTGGCCAACGCCATGATATAGTTTCCAGGCTCCTTCCATGCTGAAAAGGCTGAAAACATTATTTGAGTGGAGAGAAAGTCGGCACATTTCCACTCCATGATTTCATCCCCTACATCAGTTTTGATAGGGTTTCTGTTCACCAGACCAATGTTTAATGTGTTCATCCTCCTCATCATTTTCATACATTCACAATCTTCATGCGATGTATCTGTATCAGAAGGTGGTGCTGCGGGACTGCGGTGATCTCCTCAGACGTCTCTAACAGTTGCTGGGCAGCAGGTCATGGCGTTCAGCATTAATGAGGTGCTTCACTGTAAAATCTTTTAGAGGTCTGGAAGAGATTTACGAGCAGTGAAGCGAGAGGAGGCTGAGGTGGGAGCTGTCGTTAGAGCGGCTTCATTCTTGAGGCAAAAATCTGTGCGGCAATGTCTGTGTCAAAAATGTGTTTTCTGCAGTATTGGCCAGAACCTCGAGATACGATACGCAACAGAAATACTTCACCATATTGTCCTTTCTGGGGAACATTTTTCAATGCACCAATTCCAGGTGCACCTCATTATACAGTGTGATGTCATCACCAAAACATCCATGATGTCGGAGAGGAAACGAGGTTTGGTCTGAAAATATAAGTCACTTAAAAAACCTCAGTATGGAAACGCAGTGGGCACTCCCACCCTGCATTATTCTACCCACTTAACTGAAAGTAAATCACACTATATAGCCTGAAATTGAATGGACAAATGAACTCTGACATCAAGAAAACAAAAGTCTGAAGACAAATCAAGTCGATTGTATCCTGGGTCAAAGTGTGGCACCGCACTGCTGGACCCTAGTCTGAGTTTGTTTCACACTAGGGTGAACCGATCGCACTTTTTTTTGACCGAAACCGAATGCTGATTTTTTTTTTTAATTAACCTGTACCGACAGGCTGATACAGGTTTTTGCTACTGATTTTCTTTCTTTATCTTTTCCCCAACTAAATCACACACAAAAGTTACTATTTTACTTTTTATTTTTTTAGATTAATTATACAAACCCACTAAATAACAATAATACTGAACGACACTGTATAGAAAATATTGCATCATTTAAAGCAATGAATAACAAATATTAAAAAACGCAAAGTGCTTATGAAAATTACATACTTTTATTCCTTTTTTAATGAACAATGAACAGATCAAACCACAATGCAAAATTCACTTACTGTCTGCTAAACGCATCCCTTATTTTGTCATTTTTTACACTATAATGTCAAATATTAAAGAGTAATAACATTTCCGCTCATGTTTAAATACAGATATCCGCTTATTAATATAGATAAATGATTCATAAAAGAATTCATTGTATCTTTGTCATGAAATGCCAATAATTTCACCGGCCGATCGATCGGTGCAGCCCAAAAGTTGAGTACAGCTCTTGGCAGAATCTAAAAGATTCCAATGTCTTCCGCACAGAACCTGGATATTCAGGTGGAGGATGTCCGCATCCGGGCCATCCTGGCCTCCTACCGTAAGAGGATCCCTGTGACGGAGGGCTACGTGGAGATCAAGGATGGCGGGAAATGGAAGCAGATCTGTAACGCCCAGTGGACGGAGTTCAACAGCAGGGTCATCTGTGGCATGTTCGGCTTCCCTGGGGAGAGGAAGTACAACGCCAGAGTCTACAAGTGAGTGCCCTGCGTCTTGTGTGGTCCAGTGTGAAAAGCACCTTCCTCGTCTTCATTTCCCTTTGACTTGGTTTGAAGTTAGAACCGGCGTGTCTCCGTTCTACTTGCTTTGTTGCTGCCATGTGGGTGTGTTGAAATCCACCCTGACTTCCCTCTAATTTAAAGAAAAAAACCCGCTGGACTCTTCTTTCTCTTACCTCATGCCAGCGCCGCCGTCATGAGCCAGTGGAGCTAGCAGCTCTTATTACGCCAAATGACTGGTTTCTTCAGCTGCAAGTCTTGTTCATCTTCTCCATCACTCGTGAACTTCCCTGTTCATGACCAGTGAGGACTGAGCCGAGGATCAGTAAAAGATGAGTGCATTCTGCGTTTGTTTTTGTTGTGCCTCCAAGCTGCAGCACACTTCCTGCGCTTTCATGGAGTTTTAACTTTCCCTCTTCAAACAGAGCGAAGGCTCGTAATTTTCCATCGACGTGTCGTTCACCTGCCCATCAAACCGGCTGGGAGGTTTCAGCAGCTGCCTGCTGGCACTAACACTGACAAGGCCTCTGTCAATCTGTTCACTCACGTTCATCACTTCCTAAAACTCACACGCTCTCTTTGTTGGGTAAAATTAGTGACATAAATGTCAGGTTTGAATGTTCCTCTTTGGAGCGTCACATGGGAAGGAAAGAATTTTACTCCACCTTCCTTTCCTCATGACTGGTGACTCGCACGGTCACAGTCTGATGCAGCGCACTTGTGCGCATCATCGGTCAAACAGAGAAACATTTCACCTACATGAATGCAGAGCAAACCTGAGGCAATAAATGGTCCTTATTCGTACTTTCTGCAGTCATCTGCCTGCAGCACAGTCTCTGGAGCTGCTCCACTATATAACTTGCCAGTTCATAAATAAAAACCAAATGCTCCTCAGTCTGACCGCTCGCTGTCCTTAGATGCCCCGCAGACGTGAGCAGCAGAACAGGACGTGCTGCTCTGCTCGTGGACGTGATGGAGTGAATAGAATGTCTCCCCAGTATGTTGCCTTTTTCCCTCCAGGTTCTCATGGTTGCATACAGCACGTGAGGTCTAAACAGTCAACTGGAGGTTATGTTACAAATGGCATCATAAATGGCATCATAAATGTAGAATGTGCAAAACTTACTTAGTTTATACCAAAGTGTCTGCATCGAGTTTTTCCAGCTGTGTCGAACTGAGCCAGAACCACAGGGCAAACCCAGGACGGGATTCAGAGATCAAGTGTCCTCTCTCATCTGGAAATGGCTCGGCCTCTTAACCAAAGCTCAAGTTAAAGCAGAACAGAAGCCTTGGAATTCTTCAACTTTTTCCTCACAGCAGCGGATGATATAGTTTTAAAAACTCTGTATCTTCCTTCCGTACTATGGAGTTTCAAAGACCTCACTGTTCTGGAAGATGTATCATCTTGAAAGTTGTTGCACGTTTCTGACTCAGAAACCTGATCTTTGTTGACAAAATAATCTCATCTGTTTCCATCTGTTCAGGATGTTTGCTCGTCGGAGGAAGCCCACCTACTGGGACTTCTCTGTCAACTGCACTGGCACTGAAGCCCACTTGTCAGGCTGCAAACTGGGCCAGGATGAGGCGCTCAAGTCCAACGACACCTGCGGCGGCGGGTTGCCAGTGGTGGTCAGCTGTGTTCCTGGCAGAGCCTTCGCCCCAACACCGATGGCTGGCTTCAGGAAGGCCTTCAGACAAGAGGTAGAGTGGCAGGACAGAGTTAGGACTGGACTGGAAGTGGTCTGAACGGTCAGCTCTGGTGAGAGGCCTCGCTTCTACTCAGAGTGTGAATTCCTTTCTGGTCTCTGTCACCATGACGCCTGTCGCCGTGACTCACCAGCCGCACCCACATTGATTCCACATCAAACACCACATGGTTTCTATCTCAACGCATCTGACTTTCCTCACAGTGATACACGTCGCCCCTCACTTTGTCCTCTCCACCTCCGTATCAGTCACCTGCAGTCTCAGCACCAGTGCTGGCTTGGTGAGGTTTCATGAAACACTGTCCTGATGTTCAGAGGCCACCTGGTGGCACTGTCTGCTGTAAAGTGTTTGGATTTGAACAACTCATTCAGTGGAACCTCAAATCACTTCCAAACAAAGAGCGCCATCTAGTGGCCTCTGACGATTAGGACACTGTTTATTCAACCTTGCAATACTGTTTCATATTACCCATCACCACTCAGCACTATTACTATAGAAAAAACCTTACCTTTTCATCAGACAAGATGAATAATATCCTGCTGTGTTGTCTTCATGTTATACTTGTAACTTTGTTCATGATCATTTGTTAGTCATAAAAATAATCTGTGGATCTGTGAAAAAAAATGCTTGAGATTTTTTATGAGCCACGACTCCTGGATTGAGACTCTTTTTCTTTGGCGTCGGTCAAAAGAACAAGTCTACAGTATCATACCAAAGGAAGAACTTGAAGGGCGGATACAAGAAGTTGTATCTTCCCTTCTGTTGAATGATTCCGAGTGAAATCATTTGACTCAAAAAGCTAGCGGCGATATCTGTTCTGACAGTTTTATTCCTGGGTTAAATTGGGGGCGATTGGATTGGTGCGCAGTCTTGGTGGCCGCCATAGCAGCATAACTCTCATGAATCTCCAACAACCATTGCACTGAAACTCCATCATTTTTAACTGATCGTTTCAGGAAGCCTCTCAAGTCCTTTTTTGGTCAACATAGTTGATGAAAAGAATTGTCACCTGCATGTTTTATTTTTCCTCTGAAATGGTCATATTCAATTGTTGATTTTTTGTCTGTTGTTTGTCTCCTATTTGGCTTTTAAAAATTATTTGAAAAAAAAATCACCAATTGAGCTTTGTCTTTGATCCTTAGAAGCCTAATTTCTTTGAAATATTTTATAAGAAAAATCCAATTCTGCTGCAGTCATAAATTTGGGTTGTCCTTTGAGGTGCTCTTTCGTAATCTTGCCGGCGGTGCTGAAGTGGCCTCAGGCTGATGTGTCTCTCAGACGATGGCTTCCATCAAACCGCTGCGACTGTGATTACATTGTACTGTAAATGTTAGTGTGAACGGTGGATGGGGACATTCTTTGCCGTGCTCTCGCACAAATAGCAAGCCACCCTGTCGGCCGCCTTCGCTGTCTCGTGCGAGGGAAGAGACTGTGAGGTTTCTAACTTTCAGCTGAGCCTACGATTTGACATGAAACCACAATAACCTAAACACGCAGTTCTCTCTTTTTGGATTGTGATTTCTGACACCAAGTCTTTTTCCACCGCAGCAGCCGTTGGTCCGCCTGCGGGGCGGCGCCATCGTTGGCGAGGGCAGAGTGGAAGTGCTGAAGAATGGCGAGTGGGGAACCATCTGCGATGACAAGTGGAACCTGTTGTCTGCTACAGTGGTGTGTCGGGAGCTGGGCTTCGGAACAGCCAAGGAGGCTCTGTCTGGAGGCCGTCTGGGACAAGGTATGCCTGGAAATTCCTCACTTCACCGGCCCAGAAGAGACACTGTCAAGGGGTTTATGAATTCATTAAAGATGCCTTTGCTCCAGAATAACACACAATCCAGGGGCGGAGATTCAGAATGTCACGTCACAAGTGTGCGGGAAGCATTTCAGTCTCTAACTCTGTGAAAACCAACTCAACCCGATTCATTATATTATTGTTATTTCCAGCACATATAATAAACAAGCGTGGCGGTGCAGAGAGTTGCCAGGCCATCAGAAAAATGATCTCTGAAGATGAAGTCTCACGTGATCAAGCGTATTTAAACAGGTGGAAACATCACAGGGCTGGACAGGAACCTGAACGCGTCAAATATCCTGAAAGAAACGGTAGGACTGAAGTCGTGCATTCCGGCCGGACAGATGAAGAGATGGACCGCGTGGATTGGAGGCAGATGTACTTCTCACGATCAAATACTACCGTTTTTTTCTGTCCTCAATTCAGTAAATGACTGAACGGAAAAGAACTACTGACTAGTTTACTCAGTGCTAAACCACACCAACAAGAAAATAAAACAGGAAATTAAACATGCATTGAAACGTCACCTGAACCAGGACTCTGAACCAAACTGGAACCCAGATATAATGACCCACTTATTTTGAAGTTCTCATCCTCAAATTGAGGCTTAACCTCAAATGTCCCCACAATGTCATACCTCCTCACAAGGATAGTGTTTCGGATGAATAATGTAAATTATAAATTTAACAAAATAATTGAAGGCAAAAAAGCCCAGTTCCTTGAGTCAACTCCTGCTCCCTGGTGTTTCAGGCATGGGCCCGGTGCACATGAATGAGGTGCTGTGCACTGGCTTTGAGAAGTCCATCACCGAGTGTTCCTTCAACAAAGAGGCTCTGGGTTGTAGCCACGAGGAGGACGCCTCCGTCCGGTGCCACGTGCCGGAGATGGGCTTCCAGGAGCAGGTGAGAAGGGACTTCAGGTCAAACAATGAACATTCCTCTGTGTAACATGTTCAAATGTGTCTCCGTAGCTGCGTCTGAGCGGTGGCCGAAACCCGTACGAAGGCCGCGTGGAAGTGCTGGTGGAAAGAAACGGCTCCCTGGTGTGGGGCACGGTGTGCAGTGAGGGCTGGGGGACCATGGAGGCCATGGTGGTCTGCCGACAGCTGGGTCTGGGCTTCGCTAGCAACGCCTTCCAGGTACGTGACCGGATTCATGACCAGACGCTTTCACTCAGTCGAATTAGCAGAAGCAAAACCCACACGTTTACATTTGTCATGTGACCAGGCAAGCAGGCGACGCAGCTGCGAGGGAAAGTGAGAAGCAATAAATAACTTTGGCTTCAACTTAATACTTCCTTTTTATGAGCTACACTTTTCTTTTTTGTTCACCGCAAAATATAGTCCCTCCTTTTATGTCAGCAAATGAAGGACTAAAAGAGCAACAATGTGCCTTTGAAGGTCATGATGGACAAAGACGCAAGGTTGTAAAGGATTTTGAAAAGCGAAAACCTCATTAGAGAGCCTTGTAAAATAGGGAGTGATTCCCAGTCAGTCACCGAAGGAGGCGTGCAGCTCTGTGTCCGCGGTGTGAAGTGCCTGCACCTGTGGCATGTTGGAAGCTCTCCAGGTTTCATGGGGAAGGAGGCTTCCAGAGGAGCGAGTGTTTACAAGGCCTGTGGAATGAGGAGAGCAGCTTTGAGCGGAAAGTCTTGCGTCATAGATTCTGTAAATTCACTTTCCGCGGGATGAAGTGTTATCATCTCAGGTAGCAGTGTGAAAAGGGCCGGTTTCCTTCATCATCCTGGCAGCTGCAGCTGCACTGGAGGCTCAGTCGCCAGGCACTTTGCTTCTGTCTGATGGAACTTCGTCTCTCCTGAACCGCCGTCAGCTGACATTCTTCAAAGCTCTGACTCTACTGAGGGAGCAGGAACGTCCTCCTCCGGTCATCTCTGGGAACACAACTCGCGACACCCTCTCACAGTATCATTTCTCAAATGTTGACTTTTCTTTGCCTCTGACTTTCTCTCCTACATGCAGTTGTGTGTATTTTAAGAAGCTCACAAAGACAATACGCATTTTACTGCAGTGAGACTGTCAAATCACTGCCACTTCCACCGATGACTTTAGTCTCCTCTCTACACTTCATGAGCGTCCTCATGTTCCCTCCTTGTTGCGACGTCAAACTCTCACATCTTCCCACAAACACCACTGTCGTGATTCAGAGTCGATGCATAAATATCCAAACTCAGATTATTTAAACGTATAATGGACCGAACTGAAAAGCACAAACATTTCTGACATTAAAACAGTTTTAACTGACAATTAATAAAAAAGAAAAAAAATAAATCTGCCTCAAAATCTGGCTTGTGTTTCTATATGGTTCACTATATTAGAGTTTGGACTGTGACAAACAGATTCAAAGGAAAAACACGACTAGATTTTTCAAATTGATGACTCGGTGGGAAGAGTGAAATGACGTGAACGAGCAAACTGACTTCATAAATCTCAACTTTCCCACATATTTTATCTCTATTTAAAATGTCCAGACAGGACTGAGCAGCCTGGTGGTCTCTCTCCCTCTGACAGGTTTGGAGTGAGACACGTGCTAAAAGAACTCAATTCAATTGGCAACAACTGACTTTCTGGCTAAAATAAAATAGTTCTCCGGCTCGTATTTTAAATAAATAACACTCAAAACCTTTGCAATTGGCAAGTGAATTGCTGTCAGCAACGACTGAATGGTCAATACGGGGTCAAAGGTTTGGAAAACATCCAGTGTAGCGAAAGGTTCTTTATGAACGCAGTAAACACAAAGTGAAGTGACAGTTTTCACTGTGCAGGAGACGTGGTACTGGCCCGGGGAGGTGACTGCGGACGCCGTGGTGATGAGTGGCGTCCGTTGCTCCGGTACCGAGATGTCACTGTCTCACTGTCTCCATCACGGCGGACACCTGAGCTGCCCTCGAGGAGGAGGACGTCACGCCGCCGGAGTCTCCTGCTCCGAGAGTGAGTCGACCTCAACGGCAATACCATCTTTACAGTCCTGTGATTCCCCTGCTTGTCTGATCCAGCCGCCCCAGACCTGGTGCTCAACCCTCAGGTGGTGGAACACACCACCTACATGGAGGATCGGCCCATGTTCATGCTGCAGTGCGCCTACGAGGAAAACTGCCTGTCGTCCACTTCCAGCTCGGTCCCGGCCAACAGCTACCGTCGTCTGCTGCGCTTCTCCTCCCAGATCCACAACAACGGCCACACAGACTTCCGGCCCAAAGCCAACCGGGAGACCTGGGTGTGGCACGACTGTCACAGGTTGGTCACGGTTGTTGCTGAACGTGAAGCGAGGAGTTCGCTGAAACCTTCCATCACCCGCTCGCTCTTCTGTCGCCAGACACTATCACAGCATGGAGGTGTTCACGCTCTACGACTTGTTCAGCCTGAACGGCACCAAAGTGGCGGAAGGACACAAGGCTAGCTTCTGCCTCGAGGACTCGGAGTGTGACGAAGGTGAGAGTGTTTTCTACCCACAAAACTGCAGGTCAGGTGTGCCGCCCCACTTTTCTCCCTTCTAGTTCGATCAAAACGCTTCTGAATTATCGGACTACATCACCGAAGGTTTCCATGGCGTTGGCCTGTCTATGGGCGGATGAAGGAAATGATGAACTAGTGACTTAATTTTAGGAGCAATCCCGATCACTTCTTAGCCAATCCGAGGTCTCCATGCTCCAATTCATGGGCAGAGTATTACATTTTATTTTTTGAAAAGAGTCTTTATTGCCAGAGGTTTGTGCTCTCTGAGTACTTTTCTGAACTGTATCATTCAGTAAAGCTGTGTACCGAACCCAACCTCTGTGTACCGAACAGGTCCCTCTTCATATGTGTACCGGCACAAGCTTCTTGTCTGTAGTGGTGGGACTGAGCAGCCTGGTGGTCTCTCTTTCTCATGGATAGTTATAGCATGTTTTGTTTCATTTTCGTGTCTGTATCCTGACGTTTTTTAACTTCAATTTTCCATCCATGAGCGCAGTCTCATCCTCCGCCAGCGCGTCATTATTACTTTGCGTTTGTTGCAGGAATCGAGAAGCGCTACGAGTGCGCGAACTTCGGCGACCAGGGCATCACCGTGGGCTGCTGGGACACGTACCGACACGACATCGACTGTCAGTGGGTGGACATCACCGACGTCAAGCCCGGAGATTACATCTTCCAGGTACGCGGCGCTTCGCCACTCTGCCGCCGGACCCTCAGCTGTGACTTGTCTTTCTCCTGCACAGATTATCATCAATCCCAACTACGAGGTGCCAGAGTCCGACTACACCAACAACATCGTGAAGTGCAGGTGTCGCTACGACGGCCACCGTGTGTGGATGTACAGCTGCCACAACGGTAGAGAACAAAGAGATTTCACGTCACTTGTGTCTTTATCAGCGCGTGATCATCACTGGTTTCCACCTTTGTCCACCAGGGGGCTCCTTAAGCAGCGAAACAGAGCAGACGTTCCCCGGCCTCCTCAACAACCAGGTCACACACAGGTAAAGGTGTGAAGAGCGGAGTCAAGCTGCTTCCTCTGAGGCTTCCCTCATGTCGGCCCGGAAGAGCAGAACCTCCCCAACCCTCCCCCACCACCTCCTCCCCCCCGAACCTTCACAACGTTGCGGTGGCATTAATAATAAAGACACGTGGAACCGGGAGCATCTGCTGAGAACTTTTAAGCTTCATGGAGAAGTGTCCTCACTCTCAGAGCTCAGTGGGTGGCGCTATTGCTCCCAGAAGAGTGTGTGGTTTCATTTCAAAATCCAAAGATTGCAGAGCAGAGAGCGCCACCAAGTGGACACTACATCACGACTCATTAAATTAAACTGTCTTTTGACTATCACGTGGCGACTTTGTACTATAAGTGTTGTTCTGTGGTGCGCGCGTGTGTGTTGCGTGTGCGCGAGGGCGTGTGAGTGTCATGCCATTGCACATGTTGTACAAGTATTAATGGTGCTAATGAAACTGCGCCTCTGTTTTCTGAGGCGGCAGTCATGGTTTACTCACAGTGAACCTGAATCTGTGTACAAACTATGTGTTAAAGGATAATAAAGACTTGAGTTAAGGAGCAGCATTTGATGGGTGTGTCATGTTTGTGGCGTGGATCTGGACCTGACACCACTGAGCTACACACACGTCAACAGCACCTGTTGTGTTTGAGTGTGTGCTTCACAACGTCAGAAATGCACGGCTCCTCGGAACAAAGGTGGAGCCGAGGAAATGGCTGACGCAGGTCAGGGAGGAGACGACCTGTCGTCCCAGTGGTGCAGCCCAGACGGGTCACACGCAGAGACACACACCAGCCCCGAAGCCAGTCTCGCTTCTGTAGGGCTCAAGAAGCTTAAATTTTATTCTCCTCACCTGCTGCTACAAGTAATAAAGGAGTATTTTCAACTACAATATTTTGTCCGTCCAGTTGTGGAATTTGTTTTTGGAGCAGAACCAACAGGGTAAACTGCGAAATACCGCTCTCTGGTGGTTGTAAACTCACATTACATCGCCTCCACGAGTATTTTCTTCTCACTTCAGTTACATGCGCCAAATAAGCCCAACAGATGGCGCTGTCGTCCCGTTATTATAAGCTCGCATTACTTTTCCATCTCGATATAAAAGAAGGGGCGCCATCTGCTGGTTACAAAAAAATGGTCGCGGTTTACCAACGCTCAATAGCAGCACCTGTATTTGTCGGATGGTTAATGTGTTCACAGACCCGATTTACAGTGACACGCTCTGTAGTGCCACAGTGATGACGATGCATCCAGCTGGTCTCTCTGGAGCTTTGCTTCTGGGCAGCTCGGCCCGACCTCCCTCCCAGCTTCAGGCCACAAACCTCTGAGGGCCAAACAGCTGAGATGAAGAGGTGGTGTTCCGCTCAGTTTGGTGGGTCGGGCGAGTGAATGGAGCCCGGCGCAAACAGTGGACCGGAGTTCACTGCAAAACTGTTCTGCACTGAAACATCATAACAAACAACAATCCATCTTCTCTGCTGCCGCAGACGGATCCGCTTTCAAAGCAGATCAGCAGAGAGATGCTGGTGTTTACAGCGCAGTCTGCTTCTTGTCGTCGTGCCAGACGGAGCACAATCGAGCAGAACGCTGAGGCAGCAGTGTTGCACCGAGGAAACCCGCTCTCCTCAACCTGAAGAACGGCAGCCTGCTGGACGACGCACTAAGCCGACTGTCTTGGTGGGAAGCTCCCACAAGTGCACGGCTGATGACGCTTCATGGAACACTGTCCTCATTTTCTGAGCCCACTAGATGGCGCTGTCTTCTCTGAGTGACTCCAATTTGGAAGAACCATGTCAATGAAACCTCCCATCAAAGTTGAACTGAGAGCGCCACCCAACCCAACAAGCCACATGAAACATCATCTACCCATCACTACTGTATCGTGAAGCCTCCTGAAACATCAAGAGCTCCCACTACTCATGTCCGATCTTGCAGCTCTAACTGTGTGTCCTTGTGAGCTCCACGTAAAATGCTAAAATATAATAAAAAAAAATTCCAAGGCACTTTCCTAGTCAGTGGGCTCCCCACTGACCATGGCAATAAATTTGATTCTGATTCTGATGAAACATCCTCACATACAGTTCATTATTGCTGGTTATAGTGATGGGCTGACGAAGCTTCACGAAACAAGAGTCTTTCATTTTTGTTCTCAAAAAAGCCACTGTTCTCACAGACCTCGATTGATTGTAAACCAACAGAGCTGAAAATGAAGACACTGTTTCATGAAGCTTCAGTTTCTCAGGTGTACATTTTCCTCACATGATCCAATGAAAAACATTTTCCTTTTCATGCTACATCTTTTTTTTCACTGCACCATATTATGAGAAGCACTGTTTTGGACCAGTACCACCAGAATCTGGTCCCAGATCATCTTGGACATCTGAACTTCCTCATGAATAGCAGCAGCTTTCAGCATCGGTTTGAACTGGTTTCATTTCACAGACACATAAAGAGACGCCAAAAGCCCCGGGTGAGGCGGTTACATTGACATTTTATTGATCGGTGCTTGACTACACGTCAACAGGAACAAGATAAATACCACGTCAGCAAAACAGAGTCATCAACATATTTACATTAGTCACCAATCAGAAAAGAGATTTTCAAAAGTCCATCATGGCCCCCAGGTTGGTGGTCGATGTAAGTAGAAGAGAAGGGGACGAACATTCAGGAGGTTTGAGAGATGAAACGGTCATAAAAAAAAAGATTAAAAAGTCATATAAAGTTACAGAGCAGGATGGATTAAAAGCAACATTCAGATGTGGCACAGGCACGTCGACACACAAGAGCACTTTCCATGCTTCAGTCGGAGCCAGCTCACCCATACGGACGTCAGGACTACAACATCACATGCCTGGCACCGGCGTGGAATCAAAACCTGAAGGAATGTTTGGAGCTCACGGGGGAAACACGCTGACATGCGGAGTGATGGGGCTTGTGCTCTTCCACAATAAGTGAGAAACAAAGACGGGCAGGTCCTGTCAAAAGCTCGGTGAACACACGCGGCAGCGTGCGGGAGGCTGTCGAAGCTTCTCCGATTGTAAAGACGCAGAGTTGAGGGGTCCGGTGTGGGATGGTCGTGGAGGTGGGCGGCGCGTGCTCCAACTGAGAGGCTCCTGCTGGACAGTGAGGACATGAAGGTCAGCTGCTGCGGCCGGAGCCACTTTGGAGAAGAACAGAAACCAGAAACCAAGGAGTCCAGAGGGTGAATCTGTGGACGCCCCTGACTCGCTCCATGTGGAGTGAGTTAGTGGAGTGATGGGCTGGCGAGGCTTCATGGAACACTGTTCTCATTTTCAGAACTCGCGAGACGGCGCTCTCGCACCTCATTCTTTAAACTGGCTTCTGATGAGGCTCTTCATGTTTTAGTGAGAAGAACAGGCTTCCATGCTCACTGGCTCCATGAGAACATCCAGCTGTCACCAGCATTTCTCCTCTGAGCCTGAAGCTCAGGAGCTTTTTCACCTGCTTTCTAATGGAGCTCAGACAGGATCCACCTGCAGTGACCTCACACACGCTCGGCTCGGCTTCTGATTCACTCGGATTCACCTTTATTCAGTGTTGAGACTCAACAGAACCAACTCTGCAGACGACACATGGTAATGTACCACTTGTACCACAGTTGTGTGGTCAGCAAATACTGACGACGTGTCATTCAACTGTTGACTTTCATTACGTGGCGTTCAGCAGACACTACAAGGGGTGGTTGAAAAAAGTTGTCAGGATAAATCCATGTCCATTCTATTCCATGTGTTGGACACTACAGCCTCACCTGAAACTGTTTTATGATGAAACTTATCAGAGGAGTTTGTCTCCAACGTCTTGATATGTTGACGTCTCAATAGAAGAGTGAACTCTGCAGTGCAGAGGTGAGAAACTCAATGTTTCAGGTCTCTGGTAGAAGCCGCTGGTGTCTGACAGGCTGCTCTGCCAGCTTTATTTAGGGCTTCAATGGAGCCGTCTGTCTGCTGTATCTCATGTCTCTGAACAGTTGACTTGAACTATGGAGCAGTCTGGACACAGTTCCTAGATGCTACTGAAGAAACATTAGAAATCAGGTGAATAAATGACCATGGAGTCATATTCTATTCTCCAGATCATGATACAAACTGTCAGTCCTTTGTCTTGTGTGATGAAAAACCTTCACAATTCTCTCTCCTAAAATGCTTGTTTTCCATGGCCTTATTGAACTCATACTTTGATGCTTTAGAATTTGTTGATGGTCCCTAACTGATGGCGGCTCGTAGCATTAGCGCTGCCTGTGAGAGTGTGTCCTCCATCAGTGAAGCCTCATGGGGACGCGGAAGAGGACGACGACGCCAATAGCGGAGCAGAGCTCCGTCTAATATCCAAGTGTTTTCACCAACCAAAGTCCACCACCGCAGCGGAGCTTGAGAGCGCGTCACCGTCACCGTCTCCTCATGTTCACGTGTGTAGGTCCAATGCAGAGAGTGAGCCGCGTGTCGATCGAATTTATCGTGAGATGCAGAACTGTCATCGTGGAGGTTGTGTTTGTTCTCATCCCTAAATACTACTATCCAGAGCAGCGGACAGGGCTCATGTCATGACAAGGCCCGTGTCTGAAGGTCCATGGATTAGAACCAACAACTCTCCCTTCCATCGTGCAGCTACCAGTGATGCTTGAGTTTCACTAACTCTCAAAAGTGTGGTTCTCTGGCACACACAACACTTCATATGTGGCCTCCAGGCCTGGGACAACAAGAGCACGGTTGGATCCAGGCAACCACGCCTGCACTGTATCAGTCTGGAATGATGTTCTGATCTTCCAAGAGTCTGGAATCCTGGTGGGATCAAGGAGCTCTGATGCTAAGATGGATGGATGAAGTGTGCGTCTCTGACCCTGGCAACACGCCCGTGTTCTCCTCTCTCAGCAGCTGCCTGCCAAAGTTGCAGCTTTGCATTCCTCAGCAGGACAAGGTGACGTGGCACGTGGTCCTCACACAGGGACTGATGCTGAATGTAAAGGCGTTTTCTCCACTCCTCCCAAACCTTACTGGGCAGTTCTTCAGTTAGTTACTGCTCGTCCACAACTGCACCACATGTCCATTAAGTCACGAACCAATGACTAAGTGCGACGCCTGTGAAAGCCATAAATGAAGGAAAATGATTCTTTATAGCTTTTATGAAACTGCCCTCGCGATTGTAAAAGCTGTTGAATAATATCGTAGCCAGATGAGCCGCTTTCATGTGGGAGTCACTGTGAGAGCTGCGAGGGGGCGGAGTGGGGGGAGGGGGTGAGTGCTCATAGACTTTACTTTGAAATACATTTCCCAAAAATGACGGCAGAGTGATGAGTGTAACCAACAGCCTTTGTTCTGGACCCAAGTGTGGAGGAGCATGAGGACTCACCCAGGCGGCTTTTATCTGGTGAGGCTTCGGTCTTCGAAGATGGTGACCTCGATCTGGAGGGGGGGCTTCGGTCAGGGACTCACAACACACTTCAGACTTGACAGGAGTCCATTTGAAAGTTAGTCAGTCACGACAGAACCAGAACAGAGCTCTGCAGACTGGACAGTACATGGCGAGGTGAAGAGGTGAAACTCAAACACAAGCTCTGCTCCATCACTCAAAAGTCATCTCCGCTCATCATCCTCTAGTGGAACCTTATTTTTGAGCACCGAAAGAAAAACTGAAATAATAACAATATGGTACAGACTCTTTTCAGGAAGCCTGTGAGGCTGTACTTTGAAATCATAGAGACCAGAATGGAACAAAAATAGGCTCTTTCCTGACCTAAAGCTGGACCATCACGAGTCACGACCGCGGCGTCACAGAATGGAGACCAAACTGAATACAGGACACAGAGGCATTGAGTCCAGTGGGTCATATGTCTGACTGGAATGCACGACTTGAGTTCCGTCAGCAACAGACATCCGCCATTATAATGTATAGTTCACGATTTTCCCATGAATGACACTGTGAAAAGGGTCATGTCCACATCCATGATGTGTTATGCGTTTGTTTCAATGTGTCCACTTTGTTTTAATTGGCGTGGCGGCTCTTATTTCAGCGGTGGCTGTGCACCACGCTAGTTTATAAGGAGCGGAAGCCCTGGATTTATTGGGACACTACTGCACATCAAATGTATTCCCGACTGTCAGTGAGAAGCTCTGGTCAGATTTATACAGAGGCATCATGTTCAGGGACAAACAGAGTTATGATGCATATAGAGCTCACTTGATGCTGAAGGCCTACAATTAACAAAAACCCGACGTTTTCCTCCAAGACGCTATCTAACTCTACAAGACAACAGGAAGACTCAACTCTTTCAAGGCTCACTCTTCCTCCCGCTGACGGAGAAACTGTTGCGTGCTCTGTGGCACTTGCAGAGCTGTGGGCCACACACACACACACACACACACACACACACACACACACACACACACACACACACACACACACACACACACACACACACACACACACACACACACACACACACACACACACACACACACACACACACACACACACACACACACACACACACACACACACACACACACACACACACACACACACACACACACACACACACAGTACAAACTCCACTGTAACTGAGAAGCTGCGTGAATTTTAAACAAGTGAAATAAATCCTCATAGAGATGAGTTCTGGGTCTGCATGTGCTGATGATTCCAACTTCCCCCAGATCCAGTGGGCCTGTGCAATACTGATGGATCGATGCTCATTTCCAGCAAGATTTATAAAACGCAAGTCTTCTTGAGCCGAATCAAGGTTGCGGCTGCAGCTGGGGTGAAGTGGAGGTGGAAACACAAATTACCAACAAATACTTCGTCGGGTTTCTCAAGTTCATGCCTTGTAAAAACTGCTGAGGTCGGATGTTTTTGTCTGCCAATCGCCCGCCAAAAAAAAAAGCAACTCAAGTGTGAGAGGAAAAAAAAGTCTGGTGTTGAGTCAGAGAGAAAGTTCCATCAAATCCTCCCTTCCCTCAACACCTTTCACCTCTGCAGTGCTGAGGGCATGATATGGGTGACACACACATGCGGGTATGCGGACATGACGCCAGGAAGTGGCTGAACCCGCTCATTTTACGCAGATGTGATGGATTACATAGCGACTTTTACAGGGTGTCCCAACATAGCGCTGCTTTTCCTGTAGGAGCTCAGCTTTCTCATTACAGGGGACGACATGGTGAGAGGAGGAGCCATCGGTGCCGACACCGACAGCCATGAGGTCATGAAGATGGGCTTCTTAAGGAGGAAAGAAGGGTGGATGGATGAGTGGACGGACGGTAAGAAGCAGAAAGATGAGGCAAAGGATACAACTCGCAGTCCTCTCTCGATGGGGTCGGTGAGCAGGAGGCCCCGGGGAGCGTAGATCTTATCATTCTGCTCCTGAATATACTTTGCAATCTTCTTCAAAACCTGAAAACACAAAGATGGAGATGTACCGATAAATATCTTCATGACCTCCTGTTTGCTATCGCAGCTGGGAAGTTTAGTTCTCTGACATTTTCCAGAACGTTCCAATGACTTCTTCAGGTTTTAGATTCCAGAATTTAGTAGGCATCGAGACATGAAGTCATGACGTCAAAAGTTGTGGTCAGGGCTTCCTCATATGCAGCTCTATCTTCAGAGCAGCTGGGTGTGAAGACCCTCCTGCAGAGAGGCTGCCACAACACAACGAGCTAGACAACAAACTGGTCACTTAACAATTGAACTGGTCCAATTTGACATGACATGGCACAAAGAAAAGACTTTTTATTTTAATTTTAATCCAGTTTTTATATCAAGTGAATCATCAGACAATTGACTACAGTGTTCGTCTGGTGGCCAACTCTCCGGCCAACAAAGAGCCAGATGAATCAGCCCACTGCATTCTTCAGTTGGAGGCGAGCTGAGGAACCGTCTCTATTTTTACTATGGTAATGGCCAGTCAATTTCAATTACATGACTTTATGAGAGCACATAAAACCCTGAGCGAGTGCAAATGTTTTCAGACCACTTCTCCGCAGTCCACATCCTCTGTACAATTCAAGACCCTCACATCCTCACACAAGAGCAGTAAAGTTCCACAGAGGCCATGAAACTACTGACACTTTTAACTTCCTAGAACATCCGCTGCGAGTGGTGAGCTGACATGCAGGAGCCATAAAAACACTTGTGTTTCGCATCCAAACATGGCGTGCCATCATCCGCTTACTGGCCAATACAAAGAGGCGAGGGGCAAAAACCTTGTTGTTTGTGCAAAGGAAACTTCAAAGTATTAAATCAATGTCTTTAGTACAGAAGAGCATTAGGGCCAGTGAAGAATAATATAATAAAAAATGGCAAAATTCTGAGATTAAAGTCACAATTCTCACTTCAAACTTAGAATTCTGTCAATATTTTTTTCTCCAGTGGCCCTAATCCTCTTCCGTACATGCGGTTGTTTCTCTCAGAAAAGATTTTATTTCCCACACAAAACCACTACCAGTCCTTTCCCAAAGTCACTACTAGCATTAATGTCACTCATGACTTCCCAATTTTCAAACACGCACTTTGAAGTCACCACTCACCTTCTCATAGTGCGTCTCCATACACAGGAAGACGGTGTAAGCGGTGAGACAGGCCAGGCAACCTTCGATATACGACTGGCTTCCCAGCTTCTCTGCCTCAGCGTACAGGTTGTTCAGAATCCGAATGGTCTCCTCAAACTGCTGCTTTTCGATCTGAAATATGAGAAGAAATGGTCACAACATGAATGCAAACTGATTTGAGACTCACTCCTTCAACTGCTACAGTAGTTTAAACAGCATTTCAAGTCAAAAATATACAACAAACACTGCAAGGTTAGCTAAAAGACGTTTGTCTAACTCTGATTTTTTCACATAGACTGCACTTATTTAATTTAATTTAACGCATTCCGTCACAAAAAGTCGCAAGACTTTCTCTGAGCTCTCCAACTTGTAATATTTGCAAGATGGATGAGAAATTGAAATCTTCATTTAATAGCACTACAATATAAAGCAGACTTACTGAAGAGTAACAAAACATTTAACCAAGCCATGTTTTAATGGAAAAGAAAATGAACTGTCAGATTGATTTCCTTAAACTAGAAGACCCATGATGGAAAACAAAATGTGTTTGTTATGCTTTCAGTTACAGCAAATGTGAAGCTCATGTTCATGTCAAGAGGCATGTGATTCTAATAAACATGTTAGTAAACCGCTGGTGAGACCAATGATGCCTCTTATGTTAACTATCTTACCAATGCAGTCAGCTAGATTATTATAAACATACATTTTAAGTCAACTGAGGCGTTTATTGAATGACTAAACATTGAAGTAAGTATTGTGTGTATATAATTTGTTCATTTACTCGACCAACAATCCCATCACTTCACTTCATCTACCCATCACTTGTGTCCAGAGCCAGGTAAGGGAGCGGGAAAGTGCAAGAAAATGCTGCAGGACATCAAGTCTCTAAGGGGCTTTTCACACTGCAGACTCTTGTATCGAGTCAAAGTGCGTTCAACACAAGCTAACCGGGTTTTAGCCGCAGACTTCATGAGCTTCTGGCCTCAGTGACTCGGCGCTACATGCCGGAAACTATGTGCACGGCGGGACTCCACGCAGACATGATGAAAGCGGAGCAGTAAAGGTTCTGATGGCTGTCTGGGAGGACAACGTCGCTCAAAAACAACTTCGCTCCCTGAACACTGAGGTGTGCAGCGGCAGCTGCGGGAGACTGGTACTGGGGAAGTGGAGTGCAGCGGTCCAGGACTTTATTAGACTGACAGACATCCGATTTTACTGAGAGACAGATTTGCTTGAATGAATAATGTTGGGCTCTAACCGTTTCCACTGCTGTGATCCTGCAGCTGTCTGCATGAGAACAGCCAAGAGGAACGACACTGTTTTTGGTAAAGTTATTGAAGATTACCAGACTATTCATTGATAATTTCTGACATCTGGATCTGTACCTCACTGATAAAAATCTTCTCAATCGTCAGTAATCTCTCTCACGTTGTTCAACATCTTGTGAGAGCAGCGAGGATCAATCAAGACGCTCCGTATCATGCAGCATGTTTCCGCTATTTTACTTGTAAATCAAACATGAAATCACTCTTTCATGTTTACTTTTGGCTGTGAAACACCACATTCTGTTACAGCTGCGGCGGAGGTCAGTCAGCAGTTAACATCTGAGGTGAGGACGAATCAGGCCGTCATGCCGATGTTCTGTACGTAAATGGGTTTGGGCTCGAGACTAGCGCTGCCCGACTGCTGACAACTTCCTGGAGACGTGCGGCGTCTTGTGTCACATGCATGTTTTGACCAGAGCTTTAGATCTCTAAACAAATGTGTGGTCCCCACCATTTCTGGAACTGGTCATATATCAGGGGAATAGCAGGCTTTTCTGTCCCACTGGAGACGACCTGCCACACTACTCGGGGCCTTTGGCCTTTCAATGCTTTGAATTAATGAACAGATGGTGCAAACATGTCAGGACACCCGCTGCGACACGCGTGGGTTCCTCATTGCTGCTACTACCTTCATGAAAACAAGACGACAATGGTGCTCAGTTGGCTTGCCGGCAGAGTTTGGCTAACAAACGACCACCACGGTTTTTCAAGAATGTGTCAGAGAAGAATAAGATGCTCAGAGACTACTGGACGAAGCAACTGGACTGACGGAGGCGCTGACAGCTGTGCTAAGGAACTGTCCAGGACAGATTAGGTATACGGGAATTGAAGGAGACACCAGAGCAGACAGGGAGAACGCCAGGAACACCTCTGAAGACCTTCCAATGTTCTGCTCCCTAATGCCTGAATAATGTGACTACTGGCTCCAGTGGATCGGGAGGTCTTATGCAAGTTCGGCAAAACCCATTGACAAGCTTTGTTTGTCCTCCGCTTTTAGAATTTGCAGAGAGGGAATGAAACCACATTGGTCCAGTCCAACATATTTCCATGACAAGTGCCTCTGCCATCATTCCAAAACTGCTCGGAGCAAGAGCGAACATGCTTGCAAATGAAGAGGATCAGTGTCATGTAAATAAAACACGATCCGTGGAAACAAAGATCAGACACGGGCCAAGGAAAACGATCAGTTTCCGATTAATGAAATAGACTTGTGGGGTTCTGGCAACCTCACTGTCAGATATATTTTTAATGCTTGAGCTTCTTCCCAGTTTCTCTGGCAAAACAAAGGCATTTAAACAGGAAACAACCAACAAAACAGCGATCAATTTCTCACAGACGATTGTCTGTGAGAAATGTGATGTTACAACATGCCACAATCA
Source organism: Synchiropus splendidus (assembly GCF_027744825.2). NCBI lineage: Eukaryota > Metazoa > Chordata > Actinopteri > Syngnathiformes > Callionymidae > Synchiropus > Synchiropus splendidus. Next base: position 25,818,847 of record NC_071340.1, on the reverse strand, counting down.
AGCCCAACAACGTGTCAGAAAGAAAACAATGAGGTGAAAGAACACTGAGTTCCAGACGTAACCTCAGCAACGGCTATCAATAATGCAAAATAATTTGATGGTACATAACTCACTTTATGTGAACGTGTCATGGAGAGGCGATCCAATTAAAAGACAAAGTTCATGTGGTGCACACATTTTCAGTCCAGTGAACGTTAATGTGGAGATGCTTTTCCTCCCCTGCATCATTACAGCAGTTAGCACAGACCAACCCAGGACTACGTGAATACAAAACCAACGTCAGGGAGAGTTACAGACAAAGTAGATGCCAAAGGAAGGTTTTTGTAAGATTGTGCATCTCTGTTCTCGGTCCATTTCATGTACACAGAACAACCCACATCTTTTGTTGTGTGGTGAGATTGGCATCTTTGGAAGGAAAAACAGAAAGAGAACACAGTGCTCCTGAAGAATTCAACACTGTTATGGAGGTGCAGTGGAGGTGATGAGGAGGCGAATGCCAGATTGTGTGTGTGTGTGGGTTCTTGTACTTCTATCTTTGTGAGAACCTGTATGAGTTTTCAATCAACAGAGTGGATTCATTTTGGCCGGTCTTCACTTTGTCAAGCCTCATTTTGAGGGTTAAAACTACAAAATAGCTTGCTGAGTATCATAGGGTTTTAGTTTGGTTGAGCGTAAAGGTTAAGTTCAGCCATTTGTTTTAGATGGTTAGGTTTAGGGTGAGATGCTGGGGAAAGCATTATGTATGTCAATCACAATGTTCACTAAGATAGGAAGACAAGCGTGTGTGTGTGTGTGTGTGTGTGTGTGTGTGTGTGTGTGTGTGTGTGTGTGTGTGTAAAAACATATTCGTATATCATACAATGAACTGGTGCATACTGCACATTGATATGAACAACTTTAACCATTGATCAGTAACAAGAAAAGCCACTGTAAGATACAATGTGATAATATGACTTCTGACCTTGTAAAGATGCAGGATAATTGCCTTTTACTTAAAATCAGAGAAAGGAGCAAAGCACCACAGCACATGAAAGAAATATTGAGTATAGAATCTATCAACCCAACCCTGGCCACAGTGTCGAGAGGCACCCTGACACCCAAAACTCAGACACCCAGGGATTCCATTTCTTTCAGCACCAATATGGGCTGTGTGTTTATATAGAGTACATCATCGGATCACGCCGATCATATTCGCGCCTAGTCAGTTGATGGAAAACAAAGCATATCTGAATCATATTTAACGCTGAAACGTTACCATGACAACTGAGTCAGCAGCTCATACCATCTCACTTTTTACCACAGAACAGGAAAGTGATGAAATCATAGAGCGAATACACTACTGTCTCAGGAACCTCGCTTCAGTTCTGCTGCGCATTTAAAATCACTTTTAAATCCTTGCAGCACTTGAACAGCCACACACCTTGGCTTCGGGTACATGATCTCAAAACATTAATCTTGGAATGTTATTGTCCTATGAGTCAGGCCCAACATACAGTACATGTAAATTACAAGTTTTTTCTGTGATGTGCTCTGCTCTTCCTGCCCTAATCTCTGTCTATCTAACCATCTATCAACTTATTCATAATCTTCTTGGGTTTGATAGTCTAAAAAGAATATTTAAACAATGTGAAGTGACTTGCACTGATTTGTACACGCAGATATCAACATATATAAATCAATTCAATGGAGGGTTTAACCAGGAAACATTCAGAAATAAACAGCGTACCCTGGTCTCCAGTTCAGAGGGGAACTTGGTCTGGAACTGGCACACAGTTCCATTCGTGTAGTCTCTCTGTATGAAGACTTTGGCAGCGACAGCCGCCTGCTGCCTCATGTCCTGCAAACTGTGGGTCTGTGGAGACAGGAGACGCTTATTGCAGACAAACGCAATTATGACGACGTTTTGCAAATCATAATATAACCCCTTGTCTTACAATGTACTGTATTTCCTCTTCTCTGTTTTCTATACATCAATAAGCGAACTAGAAAGCCTCGCAGGCGGATATTTACGTTACATTTTAAAGGGAATCCTCGTCTCAGTCTTCCGGGCAAATGCTAACACGTACACATATTGGTTTTTACACCAGCAGAGTTTGAGTGAGCAGCAAAGTCCGCTTTATGAGAGGTAAACAAGGCAAGACAGATGATTCAATGATGGAAAACTAGGACGTAACATTTGTTCCTGAGTGTATAATGTAGCGATAAGAAGACAGTTAGCTCGGAAACGGCTAGCTTCAGCAGCTGTGTAAAACCGCTGGAGAACACACAGTCAGCAGCGAACTGAAAGGAACACGTTGACAAGACGAGCTTCTGTTGTCATATTTAAGGAGAACATTTGCGACGGTTAAGGCGTTATAGCAAAAATACATCTGTGGCTTACCTCCGCCATGTTTGTTTATCTTCCGATAGCTGCTGCTGTCGGTAAGCGCTCCACGGTAACACGCACGTAGAAACTGCGGCTGGAGTTAAAGGTTCCGCCAGAGAACCGATATTATAAAAAAAAATGATTTTAGCCTAGATAATACATCGTACATCGATAAAATTACTATTTTTTGAAAAATACTTCATATCAAAATGCAACATGCGTATTTTGAAATTTAATTTCTGGCAGTCAAATTAGTTGCCATTGTTTATTTGTAACTGTAAAGTGTGACATCATCTGTCAATTAATTCTGAAATGTAATATTTTTTTTTAAGATACGAGAATTTTTTATTAGCATGTTGGAGTGCAAATCAAACGGCATTCTGTGGTAACAGCCCTCGGACTACAAATAAATAAATAAAAAGACAAGAAAATCACACAAGAAAAAAACAAAATTATTTCCTAGAACATGCAGCACATTTATGTATCTTATATCTGGTAATAATAACGTTCAATAAATACAAAAAAACAGGTTTGATAACATGAATAAATAAACAATAAACAACAAGTTAGAAAACTATAGAAAACCATAAAAAACCATAGTGTACTGCTGAGCATTCACCATAATCGTGGATACTACTATGTAATAATAATAATAATAAGAAGAAGAAGAAGAAGAAGAAGAAGGAGACGAAGAAGAAGAAGAAGATTGTGGACAGCACGGTTTTGCTAAATAGGCACATACCGTACAGTATTTGATTCAGGCTGGCTTTTTATGAGACTCTGATGTTTTGGGGTGCGTGTGTGTTTGAAAGTAGATGAGGACAAACATAATCCGGTATGTTTCTGATCTGTTTCCATGGCAGCGATAACTCCTTAAACCCAGACATGCTGGCCTCAGACCATTACAGACCCATCTGCATACTTTCAGTCAGATCAGTCTTAAAAATGGCCCCGAGCCCAGACACAAACTGTTCCCAACATTTGAGAGAAAACAAAACACATAAAATTATTTTTACTGCAATATTACAGTCAAGCATATTGCAACCATTAAAATACTTTTTTTCATTGCTGCCATAAAGCAGCAAGTTCAGTTCGTGCGACGTATAAAGCCATGCTGTCGTTCCTCGCAACACTGACACATTGTAACGGTTGAATGATGGCGGTTGTTTTCTTAATGTGTCATTGCTCTATAATGACCGTGGTACTCACAGCCACTGCATCTCCAGGCTTATGGAGTGTCATTGGCTTCTTCATTTTTAATTTCTATTTTTTTTCACAAACTAGGACAGTAACTCAACTACTGCTTACTGTGTTTGTAGTATGATTATACAGTGTTTTATTAAGTTGATTTGGTGCGTATTGTTAAGTACTGTAGTTCACTGACTACTGTTTCTTCAATGGATGATTGAATGAACAAATAAAACCTTATTTAAATGGCACTTTTCATGCTCAAAAAATTAAAAGACAGATATAGGTTCAGTGGAAACATTTTGACAGATAAACCCTTGGACCAAAACCCCAACCCTGTGTGGTACTTTTTCAGTGTGGCTCACAGCTGGCAGAAAGTGACACTGGTGGTATTGGTGGAGGGTCAGGAGTCCGTGACTGGGTCCAACTCAAGGTGGAGGAATCTTGAACTGGATCCGTTGACTGGGCACTGCTTCCTTTGGCTCCTTGGGATTTGGCCACTCCCAACGGAGACTGCACACAACTTTCTTTAGGTGCCAGCTGAGCCGAGGGAACACTCTACAGACGAAATAGCGAGGATGGACGATGTCTATTTTTGCGATGTCATATGACCCTGTTCGTGGCAAATTAAATCAACATTTTATATCTCTTCTGAAAGTAACATAAAAGAGTGGCCAATAATGTTGTGCTGTTAGCATGTTGTTGAGCCTCTGCGGAGCCTCTGAGGTGGTTGTTCCTGACAGTATCTGTTCGAGTGAACAAATGTTTGCATGAGGAAAGCACTACTGGAGTCTGGAGTTGATAACACCTTCCTTTGAGTAACATTTAGACCAGATGCACAATGTGTGAGTCATTTCCCATTAATCGCGAGTTCACTCATCTTTAGTGCGTTTGTTTGAGATTAAAAATCTTTATTTATTGACAGTTTAATGTGTTTAAAATACTGCTTAATTTCTCCTGTAACAGCTCCAGGATTGACTTGTTTTTACTGAGGACATGTGAATATTTCAGCAGCAGTGTTTGCTGACTCCAGCCCTTTATTCTTGAATGTCATTTCTGTTACGTCGTGCCAGCTGATGGCTAATGTTGTGCACAAGCATGCTGGAACATGAGCTTCTTCTACTCCCAACAGATGAAACAAATAACCGTATTCTGATCAAAACAAAAATCCTAGCTGACTTTTAGGCGTGTCTCTGGTTCCCATGCTTTTGTTTCTTCACCATGCTCCGTGATTTCACTTGGCCAGCGATGAAAAAAGCAGATTTGTGTATTGCGTTTGTGGCCATATCTACCCGCAGAAGATACACACTTGCTTCCCTACTGTCCTCCTGAACATTTCATTTTGACACACACCAGATCATGGTTGGGCCTTTCATGTCTTGGCTGGAGACCTGCTTATATGGGAGCCTGTCCAGTTCCAAGCTGCTTTCTGTTAAACAGTTTATAGCTATTTGACTCAAAGATACGGAGTTGCAGCAACAACAGTCCTTGATGAGATGTGGAATTAATGTCAAGGCCTCCAGTGCTGCCATGTTGATACTCTTATATCCCTTAATGGTCTCTTTGGCTGCAGGCGTCCAGCACAGGTCTAAGCAGTGGAGGCCAAGTGAGCAGAGCAGTGCACCTATTACTGACAGCGGCCTGTACACCAAATTTTACTCATTAATGGAGTCATACGAGTTCACAATTTAATGGGGTAATAAGAATAAAGTCCAGCAGTAACCACAGAAAAATGTGTTAAACTGAGGGCAGGTTGTTTTAGATGATTCTGTGGGTGGAAACCTGGAAATGTGAGGCTTTTATTTCTGGGAGGAAAGTTGTTTTGTTGATAGCTACACGGATGATATAGGAAGCAACTACCCACGGTAGGTATGTTTATGGTCAGTTAGTCAGTGGGCCAAATAATATTTCCATATGTGCCTAATGGAGGTTCCATTAGGTCTGAATATGCAGTGGCTTGCATCCACAACAGTATCTTTCACCTCCCAGGCTCAGTGAATAACAGCCTCCCATTTGGCTTTGGAGCTGAGGCTGCAAGTGCATCGATGGGCTATGATTCCAGTGCAGTCAGTGAAATTATATCAATATTTTTTACATGCTTTACCTTGTAGATTTCATACTTAAAACAATTAGATTAGATTAGGTGTCCGTTACTAAGTCCACAGCGGGGAAATTCTTGAGTGTGGCACAAACGTGACAGTCTCTTTCTGTCCAATATGAGTGAACAAATAAATTATTTACGCAAAGTTACATAAAGTATATTGAAATTAACATGGTTTGCTTCCATGAATACAGCAGAAAGCCTCTTTACATTAACCCTTGCCCTGCTGGCCTGGTCTTAACCTAGAAAGCAAGAACTTTTATTCACAGTGCAAAAGCACAAAATCACTCAGATGTCCTCAAAGAAAAAAAACAGTAGTCATTTGACAATGTTAGATTAGATGAGAAGAGGGAAAAAAAACATTCACACCAAAGGCCTTGTAGCCCTGCAGTGCATGCTGGGATTTCTCTCCACAAGAATGTTGACCAACAAAACTGAAACTAGTGGTGAGGCTTCATGATACAGTGTCCTTATTTCAAGTGCAATGTAGGTGGCGCTTTGAGTTTGAAAGTGACGCAAGCTTTTTTGTTCAAATCCAAAGATAATAGAATAGATTGTGCCATCTAGTTGCCTCTGAAAATGAGGACACTGTTTCATGAAGCCTCATCAGCCCATCACTAACCGGCACCACATAGGCCTGTCACCACAATAAACAAGTCTTATTCATCGAATTCGATTTTGAAAAAAATGACAAGCAGCCTCACCAAGACGTTGCCTCTGGTGGGCCCCCGGTCAATTGAGTTAGAGACCCCTGATCTAGATGGATGGGTGTCTGTACATTCATGGGGTAGTTTGGCGCCTTGGATGTCAGTCTTGTTGATGGTGTGTTCACATGTCCAGCAAAAAATATATCCATCAATAAAAAAATAGAGGTCAGTGATGTTTAAATTTATTTAATTTAATATTTAAATACCATGTAATTTGATGATCCTGTTTTCAAAAGAGTACAGAAAACTGTGTTTGGAGAGCCAACCCAATATTATTAACGTGACCGTTTCAGGTTGAGTTACGGAATGCAAGAATGAAGACGCGACTCATAACCCACTCCCACCTTCCACGCCATGTGGCCGATGAGTCAAATGAGCATTGCTCGCTCCCTGTCAGGCTGTTGGATGGAAGAACTCTCACCAGCCGCCCACCGGAATCTTGCTTCTTTCAGCCTCTCAAGCCACTTATCACTTACTCCACCATTGAAAGGCCTTTGTTAATGAAAATAGGCGCGACACCATCCAGAGGCTTTTCATATCATGCTTGGAAAGCACAGCCTCACGGTCGCTCCACATCACCTCTGTGACATGAATAACATGACGTTATGCTTCCGTGTCGACTCGGTTGAGTCGGTTGTGGTCGGCCTCATGCACAGAACCTTCTCCAAAACTCCACTTGAGAAAAACAGAGACGTTTATTAGCTCCTAAATATCCTCTATAGAGTGTCATTTATCAGTAAGTTCCCTTTAAAACCCTTGTAGCAGCAGTGATCTGCAACTAAATCATGCCTGTAGTCGCAGCTAAATTTGAGTTTTCACTTCCTTTGGTCGTTTACCAGCCCAAACTACAAGCAGATCTGCTTGCAAACTCATTAAGATGTGGCTCGCTCTCATGTTGGGCATGTTTTGGCTGAAATTAAGGGAGTCGTATTTCCTCATATTTCTCCCGCCAGACTGAGCGGCATTTATCATCCTGTTAAATCATGGCACTTTTACAGCCTGGTGTGTGTGAGAGCGCCTATGAGCCGTATACCCCAGCCACTCAGTCACGGCCTGTGTTTCCAAATGTTTACAGTCAGGCATGTTCAGTGAAAAGATCCTGCATGGGAGCTGTCGTCCAGGAGACTGGAGCGTCTATCTTTCTACCCTCAGCTGCGAGAGAGTGCAGCCTGAAATGAGGATTTGGGATAATAAATCACAGATTTGTAATGACCCGAAAGTTGTGTTGTGTCTGACAGTACACAAACTGTTTTGTGTCAGTTTAGTTTCCTCTCGCTGCCGAGCAACGGGATGTGAGTAAGTTAACTTTACCTTGCACCTTCCGACACATCCACCTTTTCTGATCGAGGATCACATGACCACGGAGCTGTTTATACCTCGGTTCCTGAGCTTGTTCTCCTGTTGCACAGCTTTCCTTTGTATCTTGGCAACGCAGGTTATCTGTCGATTGAATGGCTGTTTTCCAGGGGAATATCACTGGTAGTTAGTAACGTGTTACTCTTATATAACTTAGACTTAGACTTTCTTTATTGTCATTGCACAAAAACATATCACTATAATATGGCAACGAAATTTTGGTCTGAGGCCTCCAGTTTCCAAAAACAAAAACTATATGTCCAAAAATAAATAAATATCAGATAAGTACTTATCAGAACCACATTTTTCAGTCGTCTGTTACCATTTGAAAACCAGAATTCTGACACTTTAATGTGAACTCTGTGAGCTCATCTCGTTCTTTGGAACTCCTTTGAAGGTCTTGTAAGATGGCTTCCACGATCATGTGACCTTGCTGATGTCACTGACAGGCCTGAAGGAACGGGTGATGGACTGATCACACACTACAGTCAGGTCAGCGTTGTTTGTGGAAGTTCGGTGTTGGGTGGTGAAGTTGAAAACACAGGCAAACCGGCTCTACCTTTGTCCAAAGTGCCATCCATTGGTTCAGTGAAAAGCAAAGGGAGGCATTGACAGAGTGGCTTCATCTTCACACATCACCATTCTTGAAGTACTCTAGAAAGTACAACATAGGCAAACACCTTACTACTTCACGGCCAGTGTAAAGTGTCTTCGACTCTTTGAGAGACTCATGTTGTCACGAGTCACGGACTGGTGGCTCGGGGTGCAACAGTTAGTGTACAGAGAGAAGAGCCATGGAGAGAGAACACAGCCCTGAGGAGACCCGATGTTGAGGGTCCGAGTGTCGTCCCCAGTCGACAGTGATAGAGGAGGCCATCATCCAGTCCATCCTCACCTCCTCTATCACTGTCTGGCACAACAGCAGACAAGAGCAGACTGCAGCGCATCGTAGGTTCTGCTGAGAAGGTGATGGGTTGCAACCTGCCACCTCTTCGGGACCTGTATGTCTCCAGGACCCAGAGACGTGCAGGTCGGATCAGAGCTGACCCTTCTCACCCTGGTCATGGACTGTTTGTTCCTCTTCCCTCTGGCAGGAGGCTACGGTCCATCCAGACCAGAACCTCCCGTCACAGGAACAGCTTCTTCCCCTCGGCCGTCACACTGTTGAATTCGTGAACAGCCTTGTTGTTATTTATTTTTATTTTTATTTTTATTTTTATTTTTATTTTTATTTTTATTTTTATTTTTATTTTTATTTTTATTTTTATTTTTATTTTTATTTTATTCCAAAACACTTCCCTAGTTGGTGGGCTCCCCACTGACCATGGCAATAAGTTAAATTCTGATTCTGATTCTGAGATGATGCAGAGGCAGAGGTGCCCTGTTGCTCATCCTGAAAAGCTCCGCAGTGACTCATTGAACTTAGTGTTTGGCAGATGATAAAAAAACATTTTTTCGAGGGTTTGTTTGGGGCTGAAACGACTCTTTTGGTTACATACCTGATCCAAGCAATGTCATAATACTCGGCGCGGGAAACAAGAATCATTCCAGTGGAAGCTTCCACGAGGTTACACAATTGTAATTACCAGCAGGGATTAATCGCATTTTGTTGTTCAAACTTCTCATCGCTCATGTTTCTCCAACCAACAGAAACAATATCTAATCCTGCGGATCAAAGAGACCGCAGTGTTTGTGAGTCGGTCTCCCTCATTATCTGCTTTATAGTGAAACATGACAAACAACTGACATGAGTGACTTTTGCTCAGTAAGCTGTCTGGAAGACGGATCGTGTTTATCCCTCCAAAACCACCACGTCTCTGTCTCAGAGATGGAGATGTCTTTCATATCCTCTGGCTTTCATTACACGTTTTGGAAATATTGGGCTTTTATGAGGGAGAACGGTACTTTCCGTGTAAGTTTGAGCAGTAATGTAAAAAAACAACAACAACCGAGTCATGAAAAAAAGAGTTGTAAGAACACGGCAGCAAGAAATGTGGTGATGAATGACCAGCTTGTTCCTGCAGTACTTTGAAACTGGTGTGAGGCCTTCTATTTGACTCCAACGACAAAACCTGGGAAATGAAGACATATTCATTTATGTATTATTATGTATTATTTCCTTTTCAAGTTAATTTTTTAAAATAATATTTGCTTATTTGCTAGTTGAAGCTATCCTCTCCACTTAATAATAATAATAATATAATAATAATAATAATAAATAGTGGTGGGACATTAATGACTTAATTAATTAACTGTAATTAAGACGTTAAAATATTTTAATCGCATTTAATCATTTTTATTTCATTTAATTTAACTGAACAGTGTGCTCTCCAGACAACAGGGAACCTTTGTCAGTGCAGGAGTTCCTGCTCCACTGATCCCACTGATGCACCAGACACGTGGCAGCTAGGATGAGAACAACAACAACAAACATGGAGGAATCCTCCCTGAACAACAGCAAACAAAAGCAGCTGTTTGCTTTGGTTCAGGGAGATTTTTCACTACACAATGGCCAGGGTTTACGCTACTCTGAATAGACTTGGAATTCTTCTAACATTGAAATTCTTATACAAATATTTTCAAGACACTAAAAGAGTGTTAGTTTCAATGAGGTGATATAAAAACTTGAATAGAGCCACCATGGTGATTCATTGTGCTATTGTCAAACTGATGCCAAATAAACAATATTTTGTGGTTTAACTGTCTGCATGGCTCCATCATTGGATTCAGTAAGATACCACATTCATTCAAGTTGAAAAATGTGGCTTCTTGCGGCAAATATTCTGATACCATTAAACTGCGATTGATCGAGATTCATTCGTCCCAAATTATATAATAAATTGGATTAAAAAATTCTTCAGGAATTGGAATCTGTACGAGGCTGTGCAGCTCCAGTGGTCCAGCTCAGACGATTGAACCTGAAGATTGTGAACCCAGGACTTGGTAAAGGAGCAAAATAGAGTGAATGTTAAAAGACAAAAGTGTCACACACCATTTCATAATAAATACATTACAGTTCAGGTGAGCGGCGACGAGTGAGTGGCTGATGAGGACTCACCGAACACTGCTCTCATTTTCTGAGCCCACTAGAGGGCACTCTCTCCTCTCATTGGCTCAGAGGTCAACTCGCCGGTCCATCACTAGCGGCAACCCCATCCCCAGTAGTGTTGTAGTCAAGACCACACCAACCGAGACCAAGACATTATCAGCTTAGCCGCCACACGCTTTGCTTGTGTATAACGCAGCCTCTGTACGCAGACGTGTCCCATGAGCTCCATTTACGTTTTTTTCTTCATATTGAGGTGTAAAACCTTTCCTGTCTCCGCACTGGACCGTGGTAGAGTGTCACAGGGGAGGTGCTGGAGCGCTCACTCCAGGGTTTGATGTCCTGTTGTGGGCTGGAGCTGGGACAGGGATGAGGCCAGTCTGGGACAGAGCCTGACTTGGTTTATGACTTTGTCACAGCCAAACTGCACAGAAGCGCACATTCAGAGCTGGACACGCACCGGGCACCTCTTCCCTTCTGGAGAGACGTCACTCACTCGGCAACCCCTCCCACATGCAGCGGCCACACACATAGAGGAACAGCCACCTGCAGCAGACACTCTACATTCACTCCTACAAAAGACTATTTTAAGGCTTGGAACGCATTATTGCTTTTTCCATTCATTGCAATGAGAAAAATCGATTCAGATTTCGAACAATTCGCTTCTTGAACGGCCGTCTGGAACGGATTGTGGTCGAGAACCGAGGTACCAATGTATAAGGAGTATACAGATGAGTCGCAGTGGCTGCAGGTTTTTGTTCCAATAAAACAACCACACACTTGTGAACCAATCAGGTGTCTGAAACAAGCAGCACCAGTCTGACAAAGCCTTCAGGTCTCCTCCTGATTCCTTACAGCCAATCCCACTGAGGCCCTCGAGTGGATCAGTTTGACCCCCCAGATAAATATCAATGAAAAAACACAACAAATCTGAATAAAAAGCCATAATTCTATCATTCCATCTTTTACCAACTATGACAGTTTTCTCTGTCGGCCTCCACCTGTCTGCACAGTACCAGACCAAGACCCTAAAAAAGTGTCTGGAGACCACAACACTGGACACCAAACTGGACAACCTGAGAGGCAAACTGAACTAAAGATGCCTGCTTCAGTCCTTGATCTCAGTGAACAGCGACTTCATCTCCTTGGCTCTTCATTTGTTCAATTTGTCTCCTACGTATAAAGCTGAAGGAGCGCCACTGAGTCCTTCTCCTGACCGCTGTGTTCGGTAAGCCACTTTGTTGACCACTAAATCCTGCAAACTGCCGTGTTCCTCCGACTTCTCTGCACTTGACTCCAACAGGCTCCATCACACAGATGAACGGCCTGTCTGGCGGCGTCCCCAGCACATAGTTTATACGGTAATGTGAATAAGATGTCGAAGGCCTCCGTCGTGTGCTGGGAAATATTTGTGGGCTTGAAACACAAAAGTGAAAAAGCAGACCAGTCTCCCTGTTCATCTTCAACCCAGCTTTATTAGCTTTTCATCCACAAAATTGTAATCATAATAACAATAATAACAACAATAATAACATGTTTTTGCTGTCGCTCATCGCCCCAATCAATTCATAGTTTTATTTCCTTGAAATGAAACATGATGATAATAGAGCAACTTATATGTCGAGATGAAACTTGCTGAGCTCTTTATACACTTGATGCTGCGCAGTTTTGGTATATTTTTGATCCATTTTTGTTTGAATATGTTTGGAGCTGCTTTACCCGCAGTCAGAGCAAAACAAACTGAAGTGGGGAAGGGGTTGAGCGTGACAGTACGTACCTTAAGGGGAGCAGCCTAAAAAGAACCTCAGTGGTCTTGAGAAGCAGAAAAGGTCTCATTGATTTGCCAATGGTTATGGAAATGCCATGTACAATGACCCTGAGATCACCTCCGCCCCCCTCCAGCCACCAGCAAGCAAATCCACAGGGTCCGACTATGGGGAGCAGGAGGGAAGGCAGGGGGAGCACGGAGAAAGAGGAGGGGGCCATATCCATGTGAAACCTGCCCAAACAAAGCCTCCCTGTTTCTGGATCCAGACAACCCCCACCTCTTCGAGCAAGATAAATAAATAAATACAAATGGAAAAGAAACCATATACGCCCACTGACAAGGCCTGTGAGAGAGTGACTGACAGACAATTGAAAAGACAAATTGTGACATTGTCTTTGGGTGGGGGTGGCTGAGGGCTTGAAGCGCAAAGGTAATTACAAGGAGACGTGAACCAGGGGGTCAAGGGTCGGACTACGTGTCTGACCCCAAGTTTAGCCCATCACTTTGGAAGAAAGAAGCTCTGAATCGGACCAATGTTTCCCTTCGCCCATTGGTGCCTCCTGCGTTGCTCACCCAGATACACAGTGTCTCTCCTTTTTCCCCTCTGGCTTTCACGACTTGGTCTTTCAATAACCTTTCCCAAAACTTTTTTTTTTTTTTTCTCAGCTGAAAAACGCTGATGAGGCATTTGTCCTGCAGCTACTCACCCGTGTTTGATTTAATTGCTTTTCCACCCCTGTGTGCCACCGCTCACAGCTCTGACGGACGGTGCTGGAAGCCTGCAGGAGAAGGTACTGTTATTTTGACAGTCAGGCGAGGAGACAAGGTTGACCTGACCCACGCTGACTGGGCCAGCTTTCCCATGGTGCTGAGGCGGCCGGCGACCGCAGAGATGGGAATGGCTTCGCATGTTCTCAGACTCTGGAGCTGGACGTGGCTGAAGGAGGGGAATGATGGGAAGCAGAAGACTCAAACACTCCATTCATAAAATGTTTGTGATCACGTGATCACCTACCTGAATAAAATGTCCCTGCAAAGTCATCATCTTTTTACAATGCAGATTTAGGGATTTTCCCCCTGTATTTTTTGTTGTTGAGCCAGAATGAGGTGAAACCCAACTGGAACAACTGCAACTGCATCACAGACATTTATATCTGGTGAATGATCTTCAGTGGCTGGACTGCATCTGACGTGTCCTTCTCCGCCTGGATTGCTTCGTCCTGTAGAACTGCACCTATAGGAGAGAGAACTCAACAGCATTCATCCAGTCCATAGTCACTTCTGCGAGTTTGCCGAGAGACGCAGTGGATGTCAACTCGTTCTCAAACATAGTTCAGTCCAGTGTTTTCCCACCTTTTAAGCCTTTTTTAACTTCGTTCAAAAGATCCTGAGGCTCACCACCAAAGGTTCCTCAGCCATTTTTTTTGTGTTTTAAGATTTTTTGTGTGTATTTTATATCTATTCATAACTGTTATTTCATTTTTTCTCCCCTTTGCATTTCTTTTTTTTGGGTCCTGTCCAGTGCCTCCTCTTCCCAGATGCCCAACTCACCTTGTCTAGCTCTCTCAATATGGAGGCTCTGCGTCCTACTCTGAGCCTCTGCCGGATGTCTGTGCTCCTCAGGCAGAGTCCAGACTCTCTGCCTGTAAAGCTCGTGACCACAGGTGGGGGCTGGAACGTAGACTGACCAGTGCCGCGGCAGGACATGGATGGCTTTTATTCTTATGGCTGCTAAATGTCAGGCACCAGGCTAACATTCTAGATTTGTTGGGCTAAGACCAAGAGCTTAGTTCATCTGGCAAACATTTCTCGCTGTAACTCGACCCCGCTGACTCATCAGACCTGACTCCTCAGAACAGTTGTATTTGTCCGAAGTATTAATGATATCCTCCAGACTTTAACGCAAAATTGCGGTTGACTCTGTGATGACTTGCTGGAGCAACTCGACAGAGGCTTCCTGGAACTATTAACTTGCTTTTTTATTTTATGATTAACTTTGTGATGATTTATTGGCGTGTACAGGACACCATCATTATATGTCTGCTGGAAACGACTCAGCAGGAGGCCGAGAGAGAAAAGACAAGGGCAATAAAAACAAGACAATGAGATGAAAGAAAGTGGAAGGACTTATGACAGCAGTGATTATTCTCATGTTGAGTTATTGGGCTATTCAAATTGTAATTCTGCCCATTGTTTGAAGAGTTTGAGCCGCTTGAATGCAGCTGAAACAATGATAAGGGAGTGATGGCGTTCTGCACTAAATCCAGACTTGGTTTCGAGCTGCGAGCAAAATGGTTTTAAAGTAGCATTTGCTCGCAGAGTTGGAAACCTCTTCATTGTTAGACAGCTACACGGTAGACGTCCACAGCAGTCGACAGCACAAATGGTCCACTTAGTAATGGAGAGTGGATGTGGGAGGCGCAGCTGGACAGAAGATAAGGGAGGAGAAAATAATATTGCCATGACTGAACACCAAACATGGAGCAATACAGTGAATCAGAACTGATAAGTAAGTCGAGCTGTTTAACCAAAACATTGAAAAGTAGAAGAGTGTGCGTCCTTACACTGAAAAAATTGACTCATGAGTTCACATTCTTAGTAACATTCACTGAAATAACTCTCACTTTTCACTAGTAGTAGCGTTTCCTTTGTGTGCGCGTGTAAGCCGTTCTACCTGATGCAGGCGGGACGTAAATCTGTTCCACTTTAGTGCCTTCCCTCCGTCTGCCGCCTCTAATAAAGGCCTCCCACTGTAAACTGTTGCACTTGAATGTTATGACTCAGTTGTAGTGGCTTTAGTGTACAGGAAATAATGAACATAAAACTTTTATTTTTCCTTCTTTTTAAACCGGATGATCCGCAGGAAAATGTAAAGGAACTTCTTAAAATTACAAAGCGAGAAATCGCCTGCGTTTTTTTAAAGGCTGGTGGTTGCGATGAATACACAATAATGAGTGTTAATACTCCATTTAGCATGTGCTGGGAGGACACAGTGTGACAATCCGCAGCAGAAGCACTACCCTCTGGGTAAGGGGTTGGACTTCATCAACCACAGGAACAATAGCCCTAAGTTTGTTATAATGAGTTTGGGGAGGAGGGGGACATTAAGCTGGTCACAAAGAGCCATTAATCGTAATTGTTTATGCATGTTAATGTTAGCCAGAACACCCGCCGAGGTCTGCTTTGTGTCAAACAGCCGGCCGGGGTTGGAGCGCATGCAAGGTGGTGGTGGGACTGCACTCGAGCTGAAGTGATTCAGGTGAGTAACTGAAGGAGTTGCGGTTCCTTTTACACCTCAAATATTCCAAGACACTTTTTAGCACTTGTATAAAACGCAAGCTGCGTTACGATCTTCAGAGTAAGGTGTTGCAGCACTAAATCTTTGTTTCTCAAATGATCCAAAATTTGTCTTTTTGAACTCCTATTTCTAAATATTTTTTACCAGACAGCGCCGGCAGAAACATCAGCTCACTCAGTTTACAATGCCGTAAAATAGAAGTTGGTTGGAGGTGGACTACGTGAGGATGGAAATGACATTGTTTTCAAGAGACAATACGAGGACAGAAAGAGGCTGAAAAAGTGGGAAGAATTCTGCGAAGCTTTGAGATGATTTTTTGTTTCTTTGAAGTGCTCGCTAGAACCTGATGTGAATCAATGTCGGCCTCTTACCAGCTCAACATATGTTTGAATTTGGGCCGGCGAAGTGATGTGAATTTCAAATTCAATTCTACACAATAAACTTTGGGCAACAGTCATGGGAAATTCTGAGATTGCTTTAAGAATTCCTGACCCAAATCATTCAGATTCAGTTTGGCGCAAGAGTCTCACCTCGTGTTTTTGAATGAGCGATGATAGCTGGGAATAAGCACGCATCACCACCAAGCATGCGGCGGCCGAGCTGATCAAGTCCCTGGCCCCGCTCCTCCATTGTGAAAGAGGCAGGTTGCCACAAAAAGACTCCCTAATGTTATTCAGCGGTTTACTCATCCTAATTCTGAGCAGATGAAGCAAGTGAGAGTGCAATTGTGGACAAATTTAAACAGCCAATGCCAGCATAACTTTGGGTAGAAGTTAAGAGACTCTGTCTCAGAGAATCAATCGTGGCTCGGAGGATCGGCATTCGCTGGCTCACAGGCTCGAGCCGACACAGCATCGACTGTAGTCCGAGGAATGTCAGCTTCAGTCTGAGACACTTAGCAAATGAACAGTGCTTTAGCTATCAGAAGGACTCACATGTGACGGGTCAATAGATGCTGTTTTAATCTATTATCCATTTTCTTAGATCTGGACACAAAGAGGCCCAGAGTCGCTACACCGCAGTCCACTCTACTGGAAGAGCATTGAAACACTGAAAGAGCAACCACAGGCTAAAATCTTGTGGGTGAGTCTTGGGTAAGCCTCCGCCCCTTTGGTCATGCCTGGAACACCCAACAAGGGAGGCATCCTGAAGACGATGCCGGATAAAATGGCACCCCTCTGGACTCCAGAGGACCTGAGAAGTTGTTGTATCTCAGCCACTTTTCGCATCGCTGTTGTCTCAGACAGATGTTTCCAGTGCCAGTTAGGGTTTATCCGCTTAACTTCTGAGTCGATCAAAACTGCAGCTCATTCGGAGGCAGATGCTCCTCTTTTCTTCCTCACAGAACACCCATCCTCTACTGCCTTCATGGTGGCTTCCACTGACCGTCTGCACCCACACCTCACCTGTCAACATCATCATGTCTCCAGTGGGCGTTCGCACTATGGACTCAGGTCAAAGTCAGTTTTGCGAACAGACTCCAGACTTCAGTCTGTCTGGACAGCTGTGTCTTGCACTGGGGGAGCGACATTTTTCCCAAATAAATGGGCGCTCGGCGCCAGAAACTGAGTCACCGTGACTTCACAGAAGGCCTCACATTAGCATTCTTACATATGGAACGAAAGGAGCGCCACCTAACCCCATCCTCCATCTTTCTTTTACGTGACGTGCTGCCCACAATGTCAGTAAAATTCTGTTTTCCCAACATCAACCACCAGATTCAGGAACAGTTTCGTTCCTGGTGCTTTCAGGTTGCTGAACGTGGGACAATAGCTGCAATGCTTTGTTTATATTTAGTATATTGGTTTTTTTTTGGTTATACATCTTCTGGTATTTATCTGATATTTACTTATTTTTGAACATATAGTTTTTGTTTTTGTAAAGGCCTCAGACCAAAATTTCGTTGCCATATTATAGTGATATGTTTTTGTGCAACGACAATAAAGAAAGTCTAAGTCTAAGTCTATCAATACATCACACGATGGTAGTGAGGACGTGTTGCGGCACACGACCCGAAGAACCCGATAGTGATACACTCAACAAACGTTGCTGAAACGTTGCACTGCCCTGGAGTTCACTGTTGCCGGTGTTGAGAAGTGACGTCTCTGTGGAAGAAGAGACCGCGACACTGTGATCATTTTGAGAATGTTTCATTGTAGAGATGTGAAGCCTGCATTTTCAAATCTGTTCCACTGGAACCCAATTCATCGCAATGATATGAATCATGGTGGATAGTCTACGGAAAATCCAACATAGATTCTTTAAAAAAAATCTTCATCCAAAATGTGTGTCATGTTTGACAGTCAATGCATTTACCCCTCAAAACCCTTTCATCTGCTTATCTCTGCTCCTCACCCGAGCTAATGGCCTCTCCAGTTAGAGCAGGAAAAGTAAAGCTCACTTTTTATCAAAGGGGTTTTCGTTGGAAAAGCCCCTCTGGGTGGAAATGCCATTGGTGATAGTCGGAAACATCAAGGAAGGCGAGCTGAAAGGTCAGTTCCTCTCAACCTGATTGGAAAGTGTTACAGAGAAATATACTTAAACGGTGATAAATCATACGCGTTTGTCCGTAACTGCCGTGGTTGATCGTGGCACTGTCATCATATTTAACATTGATGGAAAGTCACGTCGAGGCAGGCACGCGTCCCTCTATCCAGCTTTAGTGGAAACAACATAAAGGCTTTGATTAGGGGTAACAAGGGGGAGATAAAAGTCGTGTTTCGGTCAGGAACTTGGGAAGTATTTCTCTCGACCCCACCCCAGCCGCGGCTTCCGTGCTACCTGACGGAAAGCAGGTGTGCTTGCTATTTCTATCATTTCATTGAATAGAGCCGCGGGGTGGACTGCATCTTTCATGGTGATCTGGTGGCCTGGAGCCCATCCAGATGACAGGCATGTCACCACGAGAAACTCGGCTCCTGCCAAAGGCTCTTTAGTGCTCACGTCTGGACAGAGACTCCATGGTCAACCACACAACTGCTTTTATTTTCAAAACACCATCGACGTCAGACAGATCAGCTCATTCGACTCAACGACTCACATCTTGGTGGCGTCTCAGAGAGGAAAGCATTTTCAATAAAACTCAATACACTTTGAGAAAATGGATGATCAGGAATATGTACCAGCACAAAGGCGTAAAACTGTGGTAAGATGTGCGTTCGGTTCCAGCCACAGAGCAACATAACAGCCAAACAATGTGCTCACCTGAAAGTGAAATGCAAGTGTCGATGAACGTCATCTGAAAACACCAATGTCTCTTGTTGATGGATTTGTTTATGCTATCCAGTGCGAGCATGACAGCGCCTCTACAGTCCTGGCACATGTACTGCATCGTTTTGAATCGATTCTGTGAACACTTTTTTAATGAAAATGTTTGGAGAGGAAAATGTGCAGCTCCTTCTGGATGTAGCCTAAGATCGAACTTTTGAAATGTATGTGAACATCATAGTCCAGGCCTCGCCAACCCAATCTTTGCCCAGTTTTATGCGGCTCTTCACCCAATGAGCCGCTGAACTGGCTGGGATTTTGGTCAAGTTGCTATTGAGATGATTGTTTTTGCAGGAAATAAGATGATAAAATAAGAGCTATTCCGGCAAAATGTCACAATATTGTTCAAAGACATTGACTTGCCTTTGACTTTGAAACATAAACAATAAACCTCACAGCACATGTTCCAAGCCAGGCGGGGCGGGGCTTGGAGCACGTTCTAGGTTTGACTCTGTCCTTCCCTCAACTAAAGGTCTGGCCTGTGTTTCACCTGTGACTCACTGTTGATGGAGGTGAAGTCCGTTGAATTCAGTGGAGTGAAGATGAGAGGCTCCAGTCTGCAGCGTGGCTCACCACACACAGACCGGGGCCACGTTATTGGTGGCAGGAGCCACATCCAACATAGAGAAGTCAAGTCAATGGCGCCCACATTTCTATCTACGCCGCTTGATAGTTCCAGGAGGATCAGGGTCAAATGGAGGGATTTGGTAAAAGACATGCACAAGAGACGTACGCCGGACGTGAACCAGCAACCTGGTGACACACAGGGATGAGCTTGAACTGCTATACTGAGTCAGGTGAGCAGCTGCTCAGGTGAAGCCTCACAGCCTGACATGTTTGTAGCATGTGGCTCTGTTCAGCACCACACTCAAACAGTGGGGCTCTGAGCCTCGGACTGGTTGGCCACCCCTGTGATAGTCGGACTATGGGAGAGAAATTCACATTTCTCTGAGTCACACCATGTTACCTAGTTCAGAATCAATGTTGGTGAGGATCCCACCAACTAGGAAAGTGCTTTGGTACATTGTGCAATAATGAACAAAAAAATAAATAAATGAAAAAAATAAAAACAATTAAATCATGAATCAAAAGAAACTAAGATCAGACGGACAGATCGGTTCATCTGCTGCGCCACAGAAGCACACATACAGTAGAAGTGTCAGCTCCTCAGGAAGAGCTTAAGACAGTCTAATGACACTATAAACAGCTGAGAAGCCGTGTGTGTAACCTGTTGATGTCTGTGACCAATACACAAACCTGAGAGCAGCTGCGGTGTTTTTTTTATCCCCAGTCATTCTGCTGTCAGTCTGACTACATTAGCTGTTCGCACTCGGTGGAGGGAGCTGTATTTGCATAAATGTCATTGTTCTGAAAATGGCCAAATAAACAGTCTGAAAAAGGTGACGGTCTGTAAATATTTAATTATATCATGAAACGGGGCAGTTACTCAGTGATCCATGTCGCTCTCGTGGCTGGTACCGGAGCAATCGACACCACGGCGGCTTCACCAAGCTGCTGCCTGCATGAAGACATGGTCACCATTCTTGCCAAGTGCAGCTTCAAATCCCATTATTTTTGGATCTCCACAGTGATCCAGTGGATGTAAAAAATTCCCTTCCAGACACGTCTCGACAGATTTGGTTTATTTTACCAAACAGCTGGAGCCTGGATGGATTTGCAGCCAGTCACCACCTAAACCTTCAAGCCCAAACAATATCCCGCCGTCCTGCTGGTAATGCACTGTTAAGAATCGCACCACAGAGATAACAGACACGGCAAATACTAATATTAGTCTTTGTCCACGGACAAACTCCATGTCCATGTCTGAGCCGATGTTTTGATTCCGGGCGCTGATATTGAGGAGGATCCTTTTCGCGCTCAGGTTTGCTTCAGCAGGACGCCAGCAGCCCGTAACCCTGCCAGCGTGGAGTTGACAGCCACAAGAACTGCCACGCTTATTAAACCATCAGCGTTCATTTGAAATGTTCACAGAAGTGTTGTCTCTCAAGTGGTTTCAGGAATCAGTGGGGTTTTTTTATGAGCCGGCGTCACCTCTGTGGCATGCCGACCGCTCCGCCGTGCTCTTCTGTAACGTATGACTTCACTGAATCTGTGTTGTGTTTCGCCCCCCCCCATTTACTGTTTGGATTTTATTAAAGCCAGACATTGATTTATGGCAATTCCTGACGTTTCGATACGTCGTGTGGAACTTGTGCACTCAGCGAATGATAATCAAGTTTTCAATTCGCCGCCAGACGGCGAAGCTGGTAATGCGTTTACCACGCTGCGGCGGTGGGTTTGTTCCTGGCATCCTTTCAACAAGTGGAGGAAAAAAGCAGGAGGCGAGCGGCGGCGTGCAGACAGCTGCGAAACAGGCCAAGTTTGATCAATACATTGAGCCGCCGCGAGAGAAGGAGGTCTGCGCTTGCTGTGTCCACACTTCCAATCAAATGAAGTGCTTTGTTTTCTTTGCTGCTCAGCAGGAGCTATTAACAAAACAATAGCATGCAAATGTGCCTTCATTCAAATGGAGGCTTCTCTCCCCGTAGCTGTTATCAGAAATCGCCTTCAGGTAATTGACTTTGGCCGGTGGAGTTTAATGAGATTGGATGAAGGAGCATTTCCCCCAAGACTGTGATGGATGTGTCGGATCACCTGAGTGGGCACGGGGGCCAAGAAGGGCCGCCTGTTTATTGTCAGAGCCGATCTCTCCTGGACTTTATTGTTGCCTTGTGTTTTCGCTGGAACAAGCATCTCTGTTTGGCGTTTGGCAACAAGACTTTTGATCCTGTCTTTCAGCACTGAAAACAGTCGATGTGTTTGGCTGCGTTAAATAGGCATGTTCTTCTTATAAACGGTGAACCGAAAGTGATATTTCTAGTCAAACTTTACTATCAACCAGCATCAACAGTGTCAGAGCTTGTTTATGTGACGCCGTAACTCTCAACAAGCAACTAAAGCATCACCATACGTATGCTGTGTTATATGTCAAACTATGTTTAGTTCACCTTTTTGCACTACAACGATGAAAATACAACTTATAGCAATTTAAAAAACATTACTGTTTCAAACAAAACTTAAATAGTCATGCTAGAATTTATTACAAAACTTCAATTGATTTAATCTCATTTATTAATCTGGTTCTTTTTGTTGATTTATTTGCACTTGATCCAAGGGTTTCATTGTGAGTAGATTCATAAGACGTCATAATGTATTTAGAAAGCTTCATAGGAGACGCTATGAATCTTTAATCTGCACAGCTGTTTTGTGTCGATACAGTGGTTTACAAAGGCGGCGGTTGGATGTGCATCACCTTTGTCCATGGAGATCCTCCAGGTTAATTTAGTAAAGAGACAAACAAAGTCTGACTTGGGAGGACATTAAAACACTCTCACACACACATAACATGGAAAGAATTTTGGTGGAAAAGCATAATGAGCTTTCTTTTTCAACGACGGTCTCAGTGGCCAAACACGTGTGGGAGCTCACATGCAAACCAAAATCCGCCATTTTTTTTTCTCCAAATATTTTGTGTTGCTGTTTGATCCTCATCTTGTGCCGTTTAAACACTGCTGCAATAATCGGTCACAAGAGTAACAAGAGCCGTGGTTACCTGACTGGCACTTGAACTTGAGAATGAATGAAGAGCATAAGCATTTATAAAACTTGAATTGTCAGGCGACTGCCTCTCAATCTTTTTATTTGATTACTTTTGAGCGGACTTCCTGTTTCTAAAATGCTCCTAAATCATAATTCAGTTCTGTCCCTTTGTGTCTTGAACATAAATCCAAAACGACTTGAATCTGAGCTCAAAACTACGGTGGCCCTGAAGTGCAACAGACAACAACATTTCACTGTCAACAAAAACAAAAGCCACAGAAGCAGAGACAACGGAAGTTGTCTGGGAAACAAATATGGTCCGTGGTGACCGAGGTCGTCTCTGATCGGACGATAAGCTTTGCGCTGATGGATCGTTTGAAATCTCCTAAATGATCGATGTGGTCAGTCCCAGTGAGGAGACACCTGTCAATGTAAGGACTTTTCTCAACATAAGCCTGAATGGAAAGTCGAAGAGGAAAAGTGTTGAGTTGTCAACTGAAAATGTGATGAAGATAGAGACGTTGTATCAAGAGAAAACGGCAGCTGAGATGCCGACTCCTCTGATTTGGAGGTGAATCTAAACAGGAGGAAAGGTTGGTGCATGAGTCTATTCATGTTTATGTTCCGTTTGGATGTTGCCACGTATGACTGTCCATGAGTGAGTGCAAGTACCGGCCAATACCATAGTAAGGACAAGAAAAATAAAAATACGTGGCCAGTCAGCAGAAAGCTTCATGTCCAATCCACGACAGTCTTTGTGACCATAGCACATCCGCATGTCTAAACAGCTTCCTTGTCTCTGGTCCATTTTGTTTTTATCTGCAGCGGAATGTTTTCGTTGGCAAAAAATTGTTTTTGTTAGAGGCGAAATGTTTTTGTTGTCAGCAAATTGTTTTTGTCAGCAGCGACATGTTTTGGTCTGATGCGAAATGTTTTTGCCCAAAGTGAAATGCATATGTCGGCAGCGAAATGTTTTTGTCTGATGCGAAATGTTTTTGTTGTCAGCAAATTGTTTTTGTCAGTGGCGAATTTTTTTTTGTCAGCAGCGACATGTTTTTGTCTAATGCGAAATGTTTTTTCCTGCAGCAAAATGCTTATGTCGGCAGCGAAATGTTTTTGTCTGATGCGAAATGTTTTTGTTGCCAGCGAAATGTTTTTGTCTGTGGTGAAATTTTTCTCCCAGCAGCGAAATGCTTATGTCGGCAGCGAAATGTTTTTGTCTGATGCGAAATGTTTTTGCCTGATGCGAAATGTTTTTGTTGCCAGCGAATTGTTTTTGTCTGATGCAAAATGCTTTTGTCTGCGGCAAAATGCTTATGTCGGCAGTGAAATGTTTTTGTCCACAGTGAAATGTTTTTGTTGTCAGCAAATTGTTTTTGTCAGTGGCGAATTTTTTTTGTCAGTAGCGACATATTTTTGTCTGATGTGAAATGATTTTGCCAGAAGTCAAATGCTTATGTCGGCAGCGAAATGTTTTTGTCTGATGCAAAATGTTTTTGTCTGCGGCAAAATGCTGATGTCGGCAGCGAAATGTTTTTGTCTGATGCGAAATGTTTTTGTCTGCAGCAAAATGTTTTTGCCAGCAGTGAAATGTTTTCGTCTGAAGCGAAATGTTGTTGTCTATAGTAGTAGATGGGCTCCTCCATTTAGTCAGGATTTTTTTTTCCCCTTTCAAACGACGTTTTGTTTTGACAAAGGAGCAACAAGAAGAGGAGTAAGAGGAAGAGAATGGAGGCTCCCGGGGAGCTTTTGACACGCGGGGTCATTAAGCTGTGAGTGACAGCGCGGTGCCAAAAGGCAGGACCGAGCTGCGATTGGTCGAGCGCAACTTTACAAACTCGGACCCCTCCGAGCTCCGCGCTCACACTCCTGCGCACCTCCTCCTGCTGTCAAGACGCTCCCGAGTCGCCTCCGGCTTTTCCATGAACTGGTCGCGTCCCGAGTCCGCGGCAGCCATGAGGTCCGAGTCCTTGAGCGGCGTGTTCCGCCTGTTGCTGAGCGCGGCGCTGGTGTGCGCCTGCGGCGCGTCCGGGTACGAGTACGTGGACTGGAAGCCGGACAGCTACAACGGCGGGCGCAGCTACGGCAAACCCCCGCAGTGCGTGGACATCCCGGACGACCTGCGGCTGTGCCAGGGCGTGGGCTACACCCGGATGATGCTGCCCAACCTGCTGGAGCACGAGAGCCTGGCGGAGGTGAAGCAGCAGGCGAGCAGCTGGGTGCCGCTGCTGCACAAGCTCTGCCACCCGGGCACGCAGCTGCTGCTCTGCTCGCTGTTCGCGCCCGTGTGTCTGGAGCGGCCCATCTACCCGTGTCGCTGGCTGTGCGAGGCGGTGCGCGACGGCTGCGCCCCCATCATGGAGGCCTTCGGCTTCCCCTGGCCGGAGATGCTCACCTGCGACAAGTTCCCTCAGGACGACGTCTGCATCGCCATGACGCAGCCCAACGCCACCGAGGCCACCAAACCCACAGGTGAGCTCCGACCGCTGCAAAGGTTCAAAGGTCCTCGAGTGAAATCAAGGAACTTTTCATCAAATATAGCCAGTCGTTTTCAAGACAGAAGGCGCCTTTAGAGACACACACAACAAATCCAAACTCTTTGAAATCTCCTAAACCACCTGAAACCCATTTATTACAGGATTATAATGCATATTTACTTATTACACTTAACGTTTAACCTCTGTTGGGTCACTGGTTCTGTTGTAAGTTGGAGAAACCTTTTTTTTTCATTTTCATTTTATCAATAAATTAAATACAAACGTAGTACTTTGGTTGTGAGGCAACGATTGCGACTTTTCAGGATTTTATATTAACAATATACAAGGAATTATTCTCAGACTCATGGTGACTCTTAAAGAAAAAGCAAAGTGTGTTGATATCTATATGATCTATAATGCATATACACTGCAGTGCAAATGTTATGCTTGCTATTCAAAATATTTATCACTGTATTTTCCAGTTGTCTCTGTATCATTGTCCCAGAAACTAGTCGAAACAAAGCTCGGTTTCTATCGTTTTAGCTAAGTTTCGCTTAAAAATTGGTGAGGCTGCAAATGCTGAAAAACGGGGGAAGGGTTCAAAATAACCACAACATTCTTTATTAAAAATACCAAACTGTTTTATTGTTTTTTTTAAATACAGTTGATTCGTCTTCAGGAGTGTGAAAATAACCCAAAAACATGACAATCTTGACTGAAGACTATGTGGCTTCTTATTTGGTGAGAAGGACCTCAAACAAATTCATATGTAAAACGATAAGAATGCTGCAAGAAGGAACACAAATGTGGCGCGTCTGCCCCTGCTTTTATGTACTGCAGTGAATATGCACTTTATTACACCAACTAACTCAAAGTAACTACCTGACTAGGAAAACAAACAGCCAGCACTTTTGCCGCTCTGTAAAAAATGACACCCATGCAGTTAAATGGGCTTGAGAATGTTGTTTCAGTGGCCGCGGCGTGTTTGCAGATGCAAATCCCAGCCCAAACAAGCCAGAGACTATTCAGCTGTGCCACCCCGGAACAGCTCTTGTTTCACATCATCACTCGGCTTGGATTGATTCATGACTTGACATAAAAAAAACCAGTGGCCTGATTGGCGACACATTGATACACACTGATCCTCGGTTTGAAGAGCTTTTACGGAGCTGGAGAGAAGCCATTTAGCAACCAAAAATGTGTTTTGAAATGACCTTTAAAGTCCGAGTCCCATGTATTTGGAGGAGAGCCGTCTGAGTGGCTGACCAGAACATGAAGGTATATCATTCCCACAAACTGCAGTATGCAGTCAGAAATGAATCATTCTTAAATTCAGCCTTAAATACACAACATGGCTCGCAGGATGCAGAGGGCCATAAATGGGAGGACTGTAGATCCACAGCCATGGCTGTATCTGTGTGTGTTCAGAGGGGGGTGGGTGGGATTGACTGACATGGTGGCATGGATGGGGGCGGGGGGGCTGTTCTTCTTCTTAAAAAGAGTCCCGTTTCAGGTTATTCACGGGACCACACAGCTCTCTCTCTCTCTTAATGTACGTCACCTGTTATCGTTTGTTGTCAGCGCCCGTGAAATTACATTTCAAAAAAGAGCCAGTTCTTGTAGCCAGTTTCTGCTGGATGCCAGCGACCGTCTTCATTCCCACCAATTTCAGCTTCCAGGAACCACAAGAGATATAGAAGTAGTGTAGCACCACGGACAGTCAAGACAGATGGCTTTATTTGTCCATTTATTTTTCATTTGCTTTCATTTTCTATAGCCATTTTTTAAATAATAAAAAAACATTTCTTATCGTAGTTTGACTACTTTTAATAGAATCCTGCTCAGGAGTCGCCTGAACATTCACGAACGACGCTTCTTCCAGCTGATATTTTGGAAGTTGTGTATCATGCTACGTTGGCATAACACTACAGAGGTCGACGGTTTCGGCCAAGATTTGTTAAAACAGTGGCAGAGCCACTCCCCCCCAACAAGAACCTAACATAGAACATTTATTGAATTGATGTTAGCTTTCATTCTTCAGAAGTAAATCTCACTCCAGTCTGCAGATGTCCTGAACTGGTCCGCCTCTTCGGTCCGGGCAGGATTTGTGACTTAAGTTCTACGAGGAGTGGACGTGTTCCGGTCACTTAGTTATGATGTTTTTTATGATGATTAAAAACATCCCAGAAACACCGTAGTCATGTCCACCTCCGTGCTGCATGGTGTGTTCTCCGCTTGTTTTGGTCTCTCCGCTTTGTTTAATCCCGTGTGATCATGTGAGATTTCATCCAGAAGGAGAATAATCCTTTGTTTCTGTCGTTTTCAATCGTTTGCATATTATGGAAACTGTGGGACAAAAAAAAACTATTGTGTTCCAGTCTGATTTCAGATGCACTGCAGTGACCATCTCTCCTGAAAAGATGAACATTTAAGGCATTTCTTCAGACCATTTGGAAATGAGGACCAGCTAGTCCGTTAACGGAGCAAAGCACAATAGTGATAATTGATTTAAAGGACAAACTGGCTCATAATGGCAGCAGGACAGAGCAAGTCTGTCAACAGTGTGTGTTTTCACAAGCTCTTCACACCTCGGCGATACTTTCACAAGCTTTCGCCAAACACATGTAATGGACAACTGGGCAATGAGGAGCAAGCTATTTGTTCTCTTCCTTTTCTCCCCCCTTTTCACTCCGTCCATCCAGACTCACGGTGTGATGTTGGATTCCAGTCAGCTTGAATTAAAACACTGCAAGATGCCGCGAAGGCCGCTCCAACTTTGTTTGGCGCGGTGATATCATCTGTGGAATTCAGGAATAAGAAGGAAAAAAAAAGGTGCCGGTTGAATATTTACAGATATGTGCCTCAAGTCCGTGTTTGGCTCGTGGTTCCGGGGGTCATTATCTTCTTTTTAGGGGATTTCACAGTGAATTCTGGAACTTTCTCACGTGTAAAACGCAGCACATCATTTCAGATCTGAACTGTCCAAATGCAGCTGAGAGCAAAGCAGTGTTTACTGCAGTGTTTAGTTACAGCCCGTCATAAAAGCCCAAGACATTCCTGACTGAGGTCACTTCATCTGGGGGTACAAAGCCTTGCAGACGAGACTCCACTCCAGATAGCATCTCTGGATGCGTATGTGTGCGTAAGGTGTGTCTAGCCTTTCATGATGGATCGGTTCAGCTCAGTGTTTGACCTTTATCATTGTGTTTATCCTTTCCAATGTGTAAAATGATGTTTTTTTTCTTCTAGATTTAGCTTCCTTTTTTTTCCTTTACCTCTTTATTGATCTTGTTTTCCTCCCTCACAGGTTACTCACCCATCTGCCCTCCATGTGACAATGAAATGAAAACAGACGCCATGCTGGATCACATGTGTGCCAGCGAGTTCGGTAAGCCTTCTCTCCCTGGGACATGATAAGATTTGGCCCTTAGTTTCACAGACGGCTTCTCGGTCTATTTTATACCGCGTAAGCCCAAGTTGTCTTCGGGTCAGAAGTCACTGGTCTGAGTACACAGCCGGGGTAATGGACTGGTGTCAGCTTTTATTTGAAAGGTCAGTGCCGTTGTAAAGAAGAATGTTTACTCTGCTGTCTGGACTGAATCTTACCTCCCTTCAGTTGTTTGTGGACTTGTTTGCAAGTCGGATCCCGGGGATACTCAACACCAAACTTCACTAGCAGAAAGCTTGCACCCATTGAACTGAACTAGTGACCATCCACTCCCTCTCACTCTGTCCCGGCTCAAAAAGGGCCTCTTTAAATTCTGAAAATCGGAAGGTATTTACAATGACAAACTGATGTAATAGCTGCTACATAATCCTTATTTTCTTTGCAGAATGTTCGGTTTTCTAACCGCACATGGAAACAATCTCTGCATTATGAGCCCCTAAACATTTTTGAGCAACATCAGAGACTTCAGTATGTGGCGCTAATAGCAGTGGGTTTGGCTTTTGGACTGTTGGTGGTTTTGGATGTATACACCACCACCACAATTCACAAGTGAACGGTTGCGCTGTACCTCGCTTGTCGGGAGAAACGTGGAAACGTTTGGATTGTATCTATCAAAGGTCAAAGTTGAAATCATTGATGCTTGCTTCAGTCATGATGGACTCTTCTCTGTCGTTCTGAGAACTACACTTTGTTGCTTAGGTGGTTTTCTGCAAGAACGTTAACTGTGGCAGTTTATAGAAAGGTGCAGTGGTGACGGTTAGACAAGGGTTCATGAACTAATTCAATGAAACCTCACACCATTTCTGAAACAAGAGCTCCATCTGGTGGCCTCTGAACATTAGGACACTGTTTCATCAACCCTGCAGTACTGTTTCACGATACTTCATCACCAGTAGGTACCCATAGTTCTTGCCACCGCAGCCGAGCCTAGAGGATCCCAACACTGGGAGTCCAACCCTTACACTTGGTGACCTGTGATGGCTCAGTCTACGTTGTGATTGTCATGCTAATATAGCATGACGCTACATGCTTGTGGATATGCTCTGCCATCTTCTTCTCTTGTGTCTCATCGCCACCCATAGGCAGGGCCTGTGTACTACCTTGTCTTATATCGGTCCAGGTGGAAAGTATAGACGTACAAATCCTTGTGTTTACACCAAAGAAGCAGAGCATTTTGTCTTGAAAAGCGAGTGACCAAACTGGATCTCAGTTGGACGATGGAAGCGTTTTGTGCCCCACTGGACTTTTCACACATCCAATTATTCTGACATCCAGGAAGAATGTGTCTTGACTCACTGATTTGCTTCGCAACATTTTTGCCAGCTCTATAAATTACAGGTGGCACATTGAGAGAACAGGGGTCAGTGGAAACTTGGGTGTGGACAAATGTTTCTGTCGAAGTTGTTTGACTAACTGCTGGGCTGTTTATGCGTCTGTGGTGGTGGGACCTTGTCTGTCAGCGTGCTGATGTGCCGGGGGGTGGTGGGGAGGGGCAGCGCTACATTCATGTCTGGTTCAATCCGTGGGGAAGACGGGTGTTGTTTTGTTTCCTTGTCCAAAGTCTAGCAAGCATCTGAGGACATACAGAGTCGGGAGCCAGCGCTGGTGGATATCAGAGAACATAAATAGCAGCCAATGACAACAGCCGTGGGTTCAAGCTGCTGTCATCATGTTGACCGATGAATTTGAAGGGACCAGATGTGCCAAATCCAGATGTTTTGTTTCTGAAAATCACGTCATAGTGAGTTCTTGTTGTGTCGGCGGAACCTCATATATCGTCTTTAAGTAATGTTTCCCTGAAGTTTCTCATAGGAACGTAAGAGTCAAATTGAACATTTCAAACGTAAACATTTTTTATTGTGACAAATGAACCCCCATGTCAGCGGCCCAGCGATGGTGGTGGCTTGAGCAGACAGGGGTCAGTGGGTGTCTGACAGCAGCGCGATCCCTGTCTAATATCACAGCAGCACAGCCAACCGTTTGTTTGTCGCGTTTTCCACCAGGCCGATGGAAAGTTGTTCTGTTCTGAGGAGAACGCTGCAACAGTAAATACAACTGACAGCAGCCGACGCCAAGCACAACACAATGTCTTGAATTTGAGAGAAAGAAAAACACGCCGACGGAAAATACTCTTTAATCACCGCTTGTTTTATTTTCCCAACGACAGACAGGACTGGAGCGCTCTTTGAGCTCCACACCAGAAGATAACATGTTATCTCGTGTGAACACTGGGGGTCTGGAAAAGCTGCGAGTCAATGGCAGTGAGTTAGCGCCTTTGTGCTCGGCGCAGACTGGAAGTTGCACATTCACTTCCTCTGGTGTTCATGTAACACGCTGCGTAATGACATGGATTGCACAAGTGAGAGTGAGCTCAACACACGCTGTTTAAAGCGACAGGACTTTTGGAGTCAACTCAATTCTAGCCCCTAATGTCTGTGGGTTGCTCATACGTTTCCCTCTGATCATGGCGATTTGCGGTGCTCAGCTGGTAACAGATTTACAGCTCATCCCACTCAACACTTGGGTCCCACTACAATTTAGCTCAGTGCTTAAGGTTTTACGGTACCACATTGTCCCGCAGACTCCAAACACCCTTCAATTTAATCTCTCTCCTGCCTCTGGATAGCTCACTTTGTTGTCATTGCCAAAGTGCGCCGCCCCTCCACCCCTTGCTGATGCAGTAAACAGGCACTGCTGGAGGACCGAGGGCTTAAGCTTTAGGGATGAGGTTATTGTGAGTGAGAAGAGGCATCGGGGTTTATGACACGCTGGGGCTTGGGGTCATGTTTGCGGCTCTGGAGCAGCAAAGGACCTTGTGGCAGGGGTCACTCACGTTGGGTTAAAGGGAAGAAATCGAGCGCACAGAAAGTTGAAATTCCTGGAAATGATTCCGTCATGAGGTATGTCAAAAATATGCGTCATGAACTCTTATTTCGCCGAAGAGTTATTCTCAGTCAGCACAAATTGTTATTCATTGTCAAGACGGGAAATTCTACCCTCATCCTCACTCCCGTCATATATTGACATTGTGAAAGTGGACGTTTGCGTCCTGTCCTGACGCCAAAGGCAGCGCGTCATGTTGAAGAAAGACAGAGGTTGGATGAGCCATGGGATGGCGCTCCTTTCCTGCTACACCTAACAACGTGTCAGTTGCTTTCAGTGACTGTGAGTTCCACTTTCTCTTGTGAAGATCTATAGGAAATTGGGTTCCAAAGGTATCTCAATATCAGGGAAACGATTGGAACGGTTTAAAGTGATATCAGGTGATAACAGATGCGCTAATAATGACATGTTTGGTGCCACATTGCAGAAGGGGCATGAAGGTGATGAGCTTTGACCAATAAGATGCTGCTACTGGTCGCGCTCAGGACGTCACAGACGAGATCGACGAATGATGTGGATGTGTCTTTAATGTCTAAACCAGGGAGCACTGTTTCATGGTAATATATATCGGTCGTCCACTTTCCGATCTAGCTGTGTATCACACGCAAGCAAGCCTACAGGTCCCGCTGGACTGAATAGCGTGTCCGTGTCTCTGGTCTCAGTGACAAGTTTGCAGTGTCAGTTTGTATTACAAGAGTAAAACCTTGAGGGAGATTAGTGTAGCATTTGATCCTGCCTCTGCTCACCAAGCAGAGATTAAACCATCAAAAACAAGGTGCAGTGCAAGTTCAAGTGTCAGAGGATTAGCTAGCATGAGGGGTTTATCGCGGCGGAGTGGTTCTGGGGTGGCCCCTCCGCGACTCACTAATTATGAAGGTTAGTCTTTTTGATTCCACTGAACGCTAAGCTCTCTTCCCAGAGATGAGAGACTGAGGATAAGAGTACTAATCCTTACCATGTGCACTCTAAATACTGGCGGGAAAAAAAACCTTGGATCACGTTTAACACCTTAATTAGCAATGCACGCATCAAGAGAGGCGCGCGGGGGGGAGGGAGGGGGTTCACAAGTGGAGGTCTCATTTTAGGAATTGGCCCGTCACGAGGGCATGGCTTTTTCTTCCCGGTCAGCCAGTGAAACTGCATGTATTTTTGTTCTCCTTCAAGGCCCTAACGTGTGGAGGCAGATGGAGACTGGGACCACCTCAGTGGGACCCGTGCTCTGTTTCAGGGGGAGCGATAAGAAGGTTAACTAGAGTTGAGTGACGGATTAGTTGGTTCACTTGAGCATCAGATGTTCAAACAAATGCAAGGGCCAATAAAAGGGGGGTTTGGTCGCACAAGAAGGTTCTTTTCACCGTTCCTTCTGGACTAGAAGAATTTTTCTTGAATGTGAATCTTTTTGTTTTGCTATTGTTTGATTCCACTAGGGAGAAACTTACCTCATCTTTTTTCTCATGGCTGATCAAAACCTGGTTTGGTTTCAACACAGAACAGTTTTTATGTTTTAATCCAATTATTACTGAGCATGATGACTACTTCTTGGAACTGCTGATCAGATTTTGCTCTTTCTTTCCACTGGTTTTTATGAGCCGTAAAAGTGCCATTGGAGTGTTGTTACATCCTGCTCTGTATACTGATAGAGGAGAAAGCTGGAGGAGCAGTGACAGTGTTTGAATGGCCGGCTGTGTCCAGGCAACAGGAGTAACTCTAATGGAAAAGAGTAGCTCGTCCTCTTAACAGATGGTCGGACAAATTGCCTTGGCTCCTTCAAACCGTCCGAAATAGCTTCAGAAGAACGTTTTGAAAACATGCCGTCAATATCACGGAACACTTCTGGAGTGGATAAAGATCTGGCGACCTTGGCGCTGGTCAGCGGCGCGTTTGGGAGAGTTGGTGGTCAGTTTAAGCAGGAGGGACTTAGAGTGAGATGGAGTTCTGGTGGGCTTCAAACTCCTCATATCTGAATCCGATAGATCACTAGATCACCGTCTGCTGTAAAATGTTTGGACTTGAACAACTCATTCAGTGAAACTTCACATCATTTCTAAACCAAGAGCTCCATCTAGTGGCCTCTGAAAATCAGGACACTGTTTCATCAACCCTGCAATACTGTTTCATGATGCCTCACCTACCCATCACTGTTATACAGTTATTATTATTTATACAGTTATTGAGTTCAGATGAAACGGCTCCATAATGTGTTTCAGTGAACTGGAAAGACTCACACCAATTCCCAGTAACTTGAATCTTCACCCTGTTGGTGTCAGAAAGCCTCCAGGATAAGCCACGCTCATGTTTCTCTGCTTTGGTCTCTTACAGCGTTCAAAGCCAAAATCAAGGAGGTGAAGCGAGAGAACATGGATCGCAAGGTGATTCTTCAGAAGAAGAAGAAGCTGCTGAAGGCCGGCACCCTGAAAAAGAAGGACCTGAAGAAGCTTGTGCTGCTCTTGAAGAACGGCGCCGACTGCCCCTGCCAGCAGCTGGACAACCTGTCGAACCACTACCTTATCATGGGCCGCAAGGTGGACAAGCAGTTCCTGCTGACCGGCATCCACAAGTGGGACAAGTCGAGCAAAGAGTTCAAAAAGGCCATCAAGAAACTCAAGACCTACAAGTGCCCCGCCTTTGAGAATGTCTTCAAATAGGACTCTGGCTCGGCCCCTACACTACATGGACTTGCACAAGCATTCACATCATTCTTTCTTCTGTCTTGTTTATATCTATATATCTTTTGTATATTTACACCTTTGGAATGTCGACTGTCTTGTTTTATCAGCAAATTGAACGCGGGATATTTTTCGTAAGAGCCCTTCCTCGATGATTCTAAACCTCCATCTGCCTGTAGATACTTTGGTCCTCCTCTACTGTGTTGGTCTGTACAGCTCATAGTTTTGTTTTTTTTTCTCCAATTCACCATGTTCTGCAATACCTTGGTTGAAATGCGAGGGGTATTTATTGAGTCCTCTGCAAATGGTTCCGTCCCGCAGTAGCCAGAACCACCAGGTGGAGATCGGGTCGGATGGAAACGTTGCTTCCGCAGAGCCAGCGATGAAGACTCCCCTTGTGTGGTGACTCACGGTTTTGACTGATTCTTTTTCGCCCCCCAAAGACTTCCATATCTGCACCCCAACATGTGCAGGTGTGTCGTCCTGTTGTTTCTGCGGCTCTGCTCTCACTGCAGCAGTCATTATTCTCTGGTAATGGAAAATGCCCTGCGGCGCTGAAAAAGTGAAAATATTGCCAATTGTGTGCTCTGGTGTGTTTCGCTGGGTGTTGCTGGTCTGTTTTAGCACTATTTTTGTCTCATGGTTGGAATGTCATGCGATGAACTGTTGCCTCATTACATGTACATATAAATTTTACATAAATGCGAAAAATACAAGGTGGTTGTGATTATTTACGGTCGTTTCCGAAACGATGAAGTGTGAGGAAAAGTATCGGGTTCGTCCTCTGGACCGAACGCTGAGTCTAGCAAGAGCGTCTTTCAAGACGTGATGAGGCGGCCAACAGGCACTGATGTCGGCCTCAGGACCATAAACCTCGGCAGGCCACAGAGCTATCGACAATCCACATCTGTCAACAGGCAGCCATGCCAAGAAGGAAAACTGCGCTGAGCTATTTAAAGACAGGAGGAGTGGAATGAAATGTTAGATTCAAATGTGGAGTTCACAGAGGTACAGTTTATACTCAGCAAATGTGTGAGAGACGACACTGACAACAAAGTGGTCGCCCTCATGAGATCTTAAAGACGCCATGGCACTGGTCAAGTCAACTGAAAGGTGGAGGCCAGTCGGTGTCTGAACATTGTCCTGTAGCTTTTATCCCAAACAACTTAGGAGCAACTGTTACACCCTATAGAGAGCGACAAGCACATGAAGCAAACAGAGCTCCTCCATCCTTTGTCAACACTGTCCAGAGGACAAAAAAGGTTGCTGACCCACAGTGATGCGGAACATCATAAGTACTTTCATAATGTGACAGAAAATACTTCAGTTACATTACATTTTACAAGAACAAAAAGAGTGAAAGGAACTTATACAAGAGGAGATTTTTGCGGCGTTACGTTCTACTTACGCTGGTGCTACAACTGACAGTACATGTTGAAACGTTGTTACTGAGTTATTATATTGTGAACATGTAACGCCGACTTCCACCGGGAGAGAAAAGACGACAAAAAATGTGGTCAAACCAGTTCGAGTCTCCATGTTAAGTCAAGTAATAGTCTGACCGAGTCAAGTCATCGTCTCGCCCCGCACTATCAAGTCAAGTCTCCATTTCTAATTAAATACCATCTCGTCTAGTCAAGCGTTTAGTCTTAAGTCAAGACTCCACGTCTAGTTACAGTCTGGTTGAGTCCTGCCTCGTCTAGTCATCGACTTGTCTTGCTCCGTCAAGTCAAGTCTCCACTTCAAGTTAAGTAACCATTTAGTTGGATCTCGTCCGGCAAGTCATCGCTTTTCGTCGAGTTCTGCCAAGTCTTGTGACATCTCATCTTGTCATGGTCTTGTCAAGTCATTTTGTCTTTTTTCGTCAAGTCAAGTCCAAGTCTTGTTCTGTTCCCGTCTTGTCTGGCTTTGTCCTCGCTCTCTTTTTCAGTTGCCCCTCAGGTGTATGTTTGGACTACTAGACTAAAGCTCTAACAGCTAAAATCAGTAACAAAAGTGGAGCTGAGAGTCAAACCAAAGTCAGAGTCCAAGTCACATGAGTTGGAGTGGAACTCCTGCCTGAACCTCTGAACACTGTTGGATGGGTTTTTGATGAAATATCAGATGGGACGTCCAAGTAGTTAGTCCAGGGCATCTAAACAGCAAAACATTGAACGGCCTTTCCAAAAAAACAGGAAGTATCACCCCACATCCCATCCATCTGGATCCAGTAACAGCTTTGGAATTGGAAAATATATTTCAGATGTTGACTTACTAATCATGAGTCCGGCTCCCTTCGGAGGAGCGTCGGAAAATCCAGCTTTCACCTATTAGAGCCTGATCTTTGGGTTCATAGTCGCAGTGGAAACCGCAAGTTCACAATCCTGATAGAGTGAAATTTTTTATTGGTTACACCTCAGCGATCTGGAATGTGGCATTATAAATCAGCGCGGCTTTGACTTCAGCCCGCGTGAGCTCATCGGATGGAGAGCTCTCAGGTGTGTGCAACTGCTGGCTCCTTGTTTCAGGTCTGGGACTTGACCCTGCTCACCACGCAAGAGTGGAAAGTAATGTGCATGCAGCGGGATGAAGAGTGAGGGGCCTTCTCTGTTT
The DNA here is from genome assembly GCF_027744825.2 of Synchiropus splendidus. NCBI lineage: Eukaryota > Metazoa > Chordata > Actinopteri > Syngnathiformes > Callionymidae > Synchiropus > Synchiropus splendidus. Next base: position 25,782,085 of record NC_071340.1, on the reverse strand, counting down.
TGTTTTACAAGCATTACATGTCCTGCACTGCACTGATAACAGGCAGATAGGACTAAACATGCGAGTGCTGACTCTTCTTTGGCAGCTGAAATCCCTTACCTTACCTTATCGTACCCCTCCTCCAGACCTCTACCTTCATGTCCGCCTTTATCAGATGAGTGTCTTCCTTCTTCTCCAGCCAAGTCCTCTCCAGTTATCCCAACCATCTGAGCCCGGCCTCCCTTTGCTTCCAAACTTGCGCTGAGCTGACCCTCTGTTGTCCTTCCTGGTCGCTCCCAAATAAAACCTGAGCATCTTCAACTCTAACTTTGGCCCCAGTCTTCACGTCAGAGCTACGGTCTCCAGCCCTTTCATCATGGCAGGTCTCACTACTGTCCGATAGAGCCTCTCTTTCTGCTCATCTTCTTTCGTAGATCGCCCCAGACAGTCGCCTCTACCTGTTCCACCTTGCCTGCACTCTACTCCTCACTTCTTTTTGTCTCTGTCCATCACTCTGCGTGACTGATCCAGAACGCTCAACCTTATCGTCTCCAGTCTTCCTCTTCCTCGTGTTTTCTCTTGCTTCTAGTAAGCTTCTCCTACTCATCTTTACTCTCACTACAGACAACTATATCATCAGCAAACATCATGGCCCATGGCGACCGCTCCCTGTCCGCATCTGTCCCTGTCTGTTCATAATAAAATGAAACAAAAATGGGCAGATCCCCGAGGGACTCCCTCTCTCACCCTGAATCCCTCCGTCACTCCTCACTACTGTTTCACTGTCCTCACTCATGTCCTGCACGACCCCGTCTCATCCTTCTTCCTCATACAGTGCCACTTTTGTCAGGAAGCAAATGGTTATTGGCCCCAACGGAAGATACTCTTCAGATTTCCGTGCTCATTCATGGTTCCTCATCAGGCGAAGCTCGCAGGAGTTGCCTCGTGTGGCCAAGACTAACAGGAAGACTGCGAATGGAATAGTCTCCTCAACAGCCGGTGGATGAACGAACTCAGTGTTCGGCTCTAGATCATTACGACCAGCCCACACTGGCGAGCAACCAAAGCCTCACACGATGGCCACTACAACACAAGAAGGTGACAAATAAAAACATACATTTAGCTTGAGACGGCTTTGAAAAGAAGAACCTTCCCCTCCCCAACATCTTCATTTGCCTCCTCCGTTGGCACATCTGGAGATGTTTTGACCCCTGCGCCACTGAAACAATCAAGTATTGGAAATATTTGGCAGCAAATGGAGTATTGCAACTAGACTTCTTTTTCACTGAATTCTTTTCTTTACGGGATCCTTTAACCACAGCTGAGTGCTATAAGATGCCATTGTATTTATCCTGTATTAAATGTCGAGGTGGCTGGTTCCCCATAAACTTTTACAGGGAATATATTTTCTATTACATGCAATGCTTGTCTCCTGTTTTCAGAAACACATTAGCCGTCACACTGGAAGTTTGAACTTGTTGCTGGCAGCAGAAAGGTGCATAAATCACTCTCAGAATGTAACTATACATAAAGTGCCTTGGCTCCTACGTTGAATCCAGTCCGTTTTTAACAAACGCTGGGGTGGATTGCGAAGTCCTGGCACTGCACCAGACTGTAAAAGTCGTTTACACAGAAGCGTCATTGGATCTCCATCTGACCCCTCAGTAAACCGTTAATTCCTCTGGCAGGATTCAGTCAGAAATTATGCCACTTGATTCAGCGTTCGAGCCTCGGTTCCTCTGGTATTCTGGGATTGCAGTCAACTTGGCAGATGAGTCCCATCAATCTTCAGGCTGTTAACCGCCCAGAACCTCAGGCAGAGCTATTGCAGCTCGCAGCGTGCGATTACGACTCCATTGGCCACTGAAGCCCGGCGGACGCAGAGGCAACTTTGAAGGAGGGGAAGACAGAGAAACAATTGTGTTCCTTCTCACTACAGGGGAGCAGGAGTGGAGGTGCAGGATGGCGGACCGCCATATGCTTGGGAATAAAAGCCATTACTATTAAGAGGGTGATGTCATAACAGCAGATACAGTTCCAGTAACTATATTCCTCTTGGATCTCCAGCGTGAGTGGTGAACTGAGGAAGGTGAGGAAATGCTTCCAGCACAAAGGCCATCTGAAATTTGTCATCGGATGAGTCAAACAGCTTCATCTGCCATCACAGCACTGATTCGCACCCATTTTTAGTGACGATTTTCAGCAGGCTGTTCGATCTTTGGCTCTCGCCGGGCCCGGTCCTGATCGCCTGCAGACTTCAAGATGTGAGCTGAGATGAATACGGCCTGTGCAGCGCCAGTGTCAACATGGTTGCCGTGTTTTGGGAGCACTTAGCTGTCAATCACTCGCGGCAACTTAGAAAAACAGTCGGTGGAGGGAAAAAAATAGACTGGATTTATGTTCAGTCATTCATCCCTGGAAACCTGTCTGGAGGGGAACAAATTGTCATATGTGTGAACACTTAGCAAGTCAGATGCACCTGAGGGAGCGGGTCCTAAACGGTTCCTGTCGACTGATTCATGGAGAGTGTAACCGATACGTGCTGCTTTAAGCAGGCATCAAATATTAAAGGAAAACATTCACCAAAACCCTTGAGGTGCCTCAACAATGTTGCTTCTGATGTCTTTATGTCAGAATTCATTGAAAGGAAGGTGAAAGGTACTGAGACAGTGCACACCCGCATCAAAAAAAGAACTTCTAAAACGGATGGATAAAGAATTCTGGAGCTCTGAAGTGAAACTAGTGCATCAGTCATCACCATCACTGTCGACACAGTTCAACGCAGCAGTCTGAAACAGCTCCTTGCTACCTGTCAGCTGCCATTGCTCTTCCTCTACGCACAGAGGAAGTGGAAGGACTGAAGAGGTCACGGCGCCACCCTTTGTCACAGAGGTGAACTACTCAGTCACTTATCTCCACTGCGTGTAACCCAGGAGAACATGACAATCATTTTCAGACCTCAGTGGGTGGCGCTCTTGGTTTCAATACTATGTGAGGTGTCATTGAAATTGTTGTTCACATCCGAGATATTTGAGCAGAGCGTGACACCAGGTGGGCTCTGAAAATGACGACACTGTTTCATGAAGCCTCACCTGCCCATCACTTGTAGCAAGTGCCGGCACCCGATGTTCATAAAAGGTTTATTTAAGGCTCTGTTATGATTTACCATTAGCATGCACTTCTATCTCCATTTGCATAATAACAGGTGGGTGAATTATATTCACTGGTGTTGGATGTGCTCCACATATCACAAGGTCACTCAGTCATCTCTGACCAGAGCGAGTGATTGAAGACATCTGTCTTCAACTTGGGACTCTTCAAGCAGAAATTAAATGAGAAAGTGATGACTTTTATGCCTGAAGCAGAGATGCTCCCATTGTGCGACGGTTATTATATTATATATTGTTGAAGTGGGCATCTAATCGAATGTATTCTGGGACTTTTTAGAGGAACACTGAAGTACAAAATGCCCTGAGCCTATTGAGGTTACAAAGCTTGTCAGCCAGCAAGAGGACTGTAGCTTCAGCTTCTGTTCAGGTCCAAAAAATTCTTACAAAACAACAAAAGTCATGTGAAATAGCACGACAGACAAATGAGGCAGCTTCAGTGCAAATTGCCCGAACAAGAAAATGCTGTGTCAGCAGTTGACATTCAACCTTGCGAGTCACAAATGAATCAGACTGCCTTGTAATTACTGTATTTTCTTTTGTCTTGTGATTTCTAGCCCCTGCGTCCGTGACTGCAAGCCAAAACTGATTATTGGGAAAATGGGAGCACAGGCAAAAATGAGCTGGAAAGTTATTTTAGCGAGAACTTGAAGTCTGTAAAGGGCACAATTGTGGCGGCGTGAGGAGCCGGCGCTGCTGGTGCTTTTATGGTTCCTAGTTAAAGGCTTGATAGCTGCCTAGCTTGGCCTCTGCCTCGTAACAAACCAGCGGATTCTGGGCAGAAAATGACCAGTGAAAGTCAATAAAGGACAGTCGACCGTGATGACAGAGAAGGCTTCAGTTGCGTGACATCATTGTTGGTGTCGCCGGCTTGAATACATGTTCCGCTAAATCCTTTTTCCCATTGGTGACAACTGACAAAGTGGTGGCCGGCCATATCAATATTGGCTCATGATCCGGATGCCCCTGGACGCCTCCCTGGGGAGGTGTTCCGGGCATGTCCTACCCCAGAGTAGACCCAGGACTGGCTGGAGAGATGATCCGCTCTGGCCTGGGAACGCCTCGGGATCCCCCGGGAAGAGCTGGAGGAGGTTTGTGCGGATCAGGAAGTTTGGACTTCCTTGCTCCGAATGCTGCCTCCGTGACCCGACCCCGGAGAAGCGGCAGAAGAAGGGGAGGAGGAGGATGTCTTTGCTCATAACCAACATGGAAGAGCAGTGATTTCCATTGTGCAGTTTCAGCGACAGGCACCTTCAGAATCCCCCTCTCATTCCCTTTTGATGGTGGGATTTAAAAGCGTCACGCATCTACTTTTCCTGGCACAGATCCCCGTGGAACATCTCGAAGATTCGCATGGCCTTTGAATAGAATACGCATGTTTGGAAGCTGTAATCAGGAACAAGGATTTTCCTTCAGTCGCAGGTGAAACAATCTAAAGACCTCAATTACGGAGGGAAAGAATGAGCTGGTTCGTGAGTAAGTCGCGGATCAGAACCTATCAAAATTGTTGACGCTAAGATAATTTCCCTTATTATGCTGAGGAATAACTGCTGCTCTGTGTTGGTTTTTCCTCCGGATGAGTCTCATTTGACAGACTTGCAGTCTGTCGGTGTCGAGTGAAATCACAGGGAGATAAACTGAACACGACGAGTTTTTTGTTTTTTTTTTTAGATCCATGGCGTCTTGACCTCCACCTCACCACATCTTTAAATAAGAGTGTGATATTCGGAGAACATCATTGATAGTTAGTGATGAGCTGGTGAGGATACAGTGTTCAGAGCTCAACAGTTTGTTCAAATCCGAAGATTTCAGAGCAGAGAGTGCCATCTAGTGGCCTCTGTTTCATGAGGCCTTGACTGTAGTGATAGGTAGATGAGGCTTCATGAAACAGTATTGCAGGGTTGGTGAAAAAGTGTCCTAATTTTTAGCCCTTTTAACGTTTTTTTTTAATTCTTAATTCAAGTTTTGCGTTTTAATTTTGAAACCCTTTATCTACTATGGAAGGACATGAAATGATTTGAGCCCCTCCTTCTCTGGCTCCTCCCATTTCACTACTGCATGTTGTTGAATTTTGCTGACGTTTGCGTCAAACTTCGACGTTTGATGCAACAAATGTCACCGGAAACAGACGCCTGTTTGCCATCGCTTGAAACACGCTGAAGCTGCAATCTTGCCGCCCAGAACGTGTCGCCTCCCTCGCAACCGTATTTCACCATGAAAAATGTGTCGCATGTATTGGTGCATCTCCATGAAACGTACAGTAACATGTACAAAAGGTGCAAGTCAGGCGTGTGTTTTTGTGATGTTGAAAGTCGCTCAGCTAACATCGGCCTCATGTAGCCTCTTTCCACTACGCTGTGCTGTGGAGTACATGAATCACTTGACAGGGACCGTGACTTGGTTAAGTCCTGGTTTTGTTCTGGCTGAGGTCTGTACTCTTTAGATGTTTTAAATAGTATTACGCAACTCGTGGAATATTGCATTCATGCTTTTTTTGCCTGATCAAAAAGGCAACGTTCGGCTACGCTGTGCCTCTGCAGTGAGTCAGTATCTTTTTTAAACGCTCACAAAGAACAATGGCTCTTTGCCGCTCATCGAAAAGTCCCACCTAGTAAAAACCCGAGCTTTTAATTTCCATCGAAAATGACATGCTTTTCCTCGGTCATTATTCCAGTGGAAACATGGCTCCCCAAGTGTCAGTCTCTGTGTATGTACGAGACAGAAACATGTTTTCATCCACCAGGATTGATGTTCTCAATCAAGAGCGCGAGGACCTGCCAAGCCAACGCTTCTGAACATGAGCCCCGCAGGCCAACGTGCGCCCTGTCATGATGCGTTCGTGCCTGGACACGAGCTCCTGCCCTGCCTTTCAGGAGTTTGATTAAGTAAACTTCGGGTGTGAGGGAACAAAACTCGTAAATGTCTGGTGAGATTTCACAGCAAAGATTTTTCCACTTTGTGTATCGCTCCTCCGCCTCCACGTGCCCATCAGGCGCTTATTTGTGCACAGCTTACACACGCACACAAAGCAGGACGTGAGATCTCTCCTGAAGGAGAAATGACTCACTTAATCGGGATGTGAAACAATATGTTGAAAGAGGCCACAAGACTTCCTGGCGAGGTGAAAGAGAATATGTGTAAACTATGAACAGCAGAAACAGATCACAACAGCTCAGACTGGATTTCAGTGCTTTCCTCAGAATTCTACACACAATAACAACACTGAATAAACACTCAGCAAAGAGCAAAAGCACACCATGAGCATTGCACAGGTTTCAGGCGGCAGTTGGTTCAAGAACATTGGACAGAATTGCTTGCAGGTAGTGATGGGTAGATGAGGCTTCATGAAACAGTGTGCAGATTTTCTGAGGCGCTGTCTGCTTTAAAATGTTTGGACTTGAACAACTCATTCAATGAAACCTCACATTATTTCTAAAGCAAGAGCGCCATCTAGTGGACCCTGTTTCATTCACCACGCTGTACAGTTTCATGACGCCTCATCTGCCCTCCATCAGTGAGTTGATCAGGTCCAAACATTTTAGAATAGAATAGAATAGAATAGAATAGCCTTTATTGTCCTTGTACAGTGTACAACGAAACCATCTGGTGGCCTCTGAAGAGCAGGACGCTGTTTCATGAAACCTCATGAGCCCTTCAGTAGTTGCAGGTGAGGACCCTGACTTTTTGGACTGGATTCCTGGCTGACTGACAGCGACTGATTTCCTGGTTAATAAAGGACGGTAGTCCTTACGCCGGAGGTGGTGGATTTTCACACGATTTCCTTCCTGGGTTTTCAGGAGATCCATGAATTAGACCAGGGGTTCTGAACTTTTCTGATCTGGGGGCCCACCTTTCCCACAACAAATGGCCTTTCAAGCCATAGAACTGATTTATGACACTTGATTTCATTTGTGATCAACAGCCATATTTTATCTACTTACGTGTAAATAAACCAAACCCTTGTCAAATGACATGAAACATGTGATCATGAACATCATCGCAAAGATATGTATTTGTCATTGAAAAGTCAGAACAGCAGCAGAACCAGGTGCAAGTCATGTTCATCAAATTTACTGACGAAAAAAAAGAAAACAATACACTTGATGCAAACTGTTGAAAAAAACTGGAAAAACTGAATACAATTCTGAATAAAATAAATATAATAAAACTGTGTCTAAATATCGTAGAATAGAAACAATGTTTTATTTAAACTCCAAAGAAGACATAAGTCTAAATGAAAGTATCGCCATAAAATGTTGGAATTAATTTTCAAAACTGCATCAACTGGTGAACTGAATTAACTTCTCCATAGTTGGTCACTGTCACAGATTTGCAGCTGTCAAGCAAATGCAGTGACTCTCTACTGCCACCATAGGTGGCAAGTCTGTTGAAACTGAGCGTCTCACGGACTGGTTAAGAATTAGCCTCCGTCACAATATGGGTGTCACTCATTGTGATGACTGTTTCTTCATGTCTAAAGAAACGGCAGGTTAGATGACGAGGACTGAGTTTCATTCCTGAAGTAAGGCATTTATTTGAAGAAAAGAAACTTGTGAATTCTGAAAGCTGTTTTGGGGGTTTGCTGTCAGACATTTCCTCGACTGTCTTTGATGTCTGAGGGTGAACTCCATCGCTGTATTGTGGAGCAGATAAAGATGATACAGCGCTGTCAGATGATCCGCCAAAACCACTTCAACACTGTTTCCAACACTGGAAACACCAGGCAGCAAAGGTAGCTGCTGCAGCGTCGTCGTTTGGAAACCACAAATGAATGAAGTCGTATTTGATCATTTTGTCCGAATATGACACCTGCAGCTGAGGAGAGCCAATTGCCCTGTCAGAGATTATTCACAGGTCGGTGACCTAGCGCCACACATGAACCAAAATGGCTTCGCGCTCAGCCACTATTTAGTTTTGAATGGAAAGAAAAAAAAAAAAAAATTCGTGACTACAACAGTGAGATATTTTATAACACAAAACAACAACTATTTTTATTTTATTTTTATTTTTTTTACCATACTTTATTTTACAAACAGCCATTTTAGGGAACATTTGATAAGGGAAGTTTTTTTTGTCCTTATTTCCAACCAATGCTTCTTTAATGAATAAGCTGACAGAATCAGAATCAGAAAAACTTTATTAATTCCAAGGGAAATTGTGTTTGTAACATGCTCTGTACACAACATATCACAATAAATTAAAAAGAAATAATATTATTAAGTGCAAAAAAAGGGGATACAAAAGATCTTAGAAAAACAATGTGCAACAAATGCAGTTCAAGAACAGAAAATGTGCCAAAAAAAACATCATTGTATTTTTTTCAGGGACGAATTGTTTCACCACCACGACATCACCAGCTTTGCGTATGAGTCTGTTGAGTCTGTTAGTTGAGTCTGTGAGTGAGTCCTCACATTATTCCAAAATGGATGCAGTTTACCCCCCGACTGGCAACGTGCAGCACTGAAACAGTGTTGCGGAGCTTCACATTATCAACGGCAGCGTCACACGTGCCCGTCATCTCACTCCACATCAGAGAACGTCGAGGGAATCCCCAGCCACAATCTCAGTTCGTATCCTCCAGGCTGACATAAATCCTCATGACGAACACACATCAGTCGCACAACGGAAGGTGAGACGGGGAGATCTCATAAAAACCTGGCCCTTTGATTTTGGGGATTCCATGTGGGACGCTCACAAATACAAGTGAACACTAGGCTCTGTAAATGTCATGGGAATCAGTGGGAAGTGCTTTGGTTTTTCCAGTGGGCGTGGCCTTTACGACTGTCACTGAAGCCACCCTCGGGCTTCTACACGCACACGTTAGCTAGGTCACGGGTGTTAAACCTTACGAATGCTATGTTTTATTTCAACGTTTTCAGTAGTAGGTACATGCATTTCAACCGTCAGTGGAACCAAAGATTGATGAACACAAAAATAGTTTCCAATGCTGTGTTTTTAAGAGAAGACACAGTTAGACTTGGGCCTTAACCTGGCAACAACTTGCTCATGGACTAAGACCAGTTGCTGTGTCTTGTGTCAGCTTTTGACACAGTACATACCTAACAAAACAGACAGTGGAACAGAACCTATGCCAGAGACTGCGTGTTTTATAGGGAGACTTCAGCTCCGCCTCTCGCAGCGCGACACGTTTTCATTTTATTTTTTATAAATAGCAACATCCACTATGTCTTGGTGACGAGAGCTTCCGTACGTTACCCAAGACTGAAGCGTGTAACACATTACAGTGGTGCCTTGGTTTTCGAATGTCTCAGAATTCGAACAAAAATTTCGAGATTTTTTTCCTTCTGGATTTTGAACGAAAATCCAGAATTCGAACGCCCCTGAAATATATAACGCAGCCTCTGTATGCAGACGTGTCCCGTTAGCTCCATTTACTGACTGTTGTTTCTTCATACTGAGGTGTAAAACCTTTCCTGTCTCCACACTGGACCGTGGTAGAGTGTCACAGGGGAGGTGCTGGAGCGCTCACTCCAGGGTTTGATGTCCTGTTGTGGGCTGGAGCTGGGACAGGGATGAGGCCAGTCTGGGACAGAGCGTGACTTGGTTTATGACTTTGTCACAGCCAAACTGCACAGAAGCGCACATTCAGAGCTGGACACGCACCGGGCACCTCTTCCCTTCTGGAGAGACGTCACTCACTCGGCAACCCCTCCCACATGCAGCGGCCACACACATAGAGGAACAGCCACCTGCAGCAGACACTCTACATTCACTCCTACAAAAGACAATTTTAAGGCTCGGAACGCATTGTTTCTTTTTCCATTCATTGTAATGGGAAAAATCCATTCAGATTTCCAACAATTCGCTTCTCGAACGGCCGTCTGGAACAGATTGTGGTCCAGAACCGTGGTACCACTCTATTTTCCATTTGCACCAAGCAGCTCTGCGGCTCAGGCACAGGACAGAGAAACGCTCACCTGGGGGCCACACTGTAGTGACTCTCCCTCAGGTGCTGTGGATTAGGCTTCTGCAGATCGCTATCATCCTCTCGTGTCCCCAGGAAGCCATTGACTTGCAGCAAGTTATCTGTGACCTGCTGACAGAAGCCTGGGGCAGGTGACCCCCCACTGGGAAGCCTGGGGTTCGGACACAGAGCCCCAGCCGCCGTGGTTTCTGAAGTTGTGTCACCAAATCAGATGATCAATTCAACTTCAAATGAAGCAAATGTTTTTCCATGCAGGTGAAGTATCTCCCCAGAACAAACACAGAAGTTGCCCTTCAGTCAGTCCACATGAGAAGTGTTATTAGAAAGGAAGGTTTGGGTGAAATATTTCATTTTATTTGAATAATTTCATTTTTCCCCCCCGATCCCTGGGATTTAAGCTCCGAGTCAGACTCCTGCTTTAGGTCTACAGCCCCCTCTGTTGGTAGCTTACGGTCTTGCAAACTTCTTGGTGACAGTCACATAAAAAAAAGAGTGAGTTTTTTTTCTTGATGGTTTCTGATGGTGGTTTCACACCACCTCAGAGGGAATCCCCAGCCATAACCGCAGTTCCAGGCTACGAGACTGACATAAATCATCATGAAGAAAACACAGCCGCCACGCTGCTGAATGTCAGCTTTGTTTGTGGGAATCACATCAAGAGTCGACTCTAATTGAAGGACGCTTCGCTGCATAGACATGTGTCAGGAAACAGGCTGCATTCTTCAGGCGACCGGCCGGTGGGGAGATGGCCTTTTGGGTTTCCCACTGCAGGTGAGGCCACTCAGGTGAAACACCTGCACACCAGAAGTGTCAGCTCTGTCAACCCAAATAAAGTCGTCCCAACCCTCCAACACTGCAGACGTCCATGTCTTCATAATACACTTTTACTTTAGTTATTTATTTAAGGAACATGTGTCTCTCTGTTCAGTTTATTCACTCACATACTGCATTAACTCATGCTCTCCAATGAGCTCAGAACTAATCTCTGATGAAACGCAAGTGCACGCATGTTTATTATATTATTTACTTTTAAAAATAGGATCACGGGATCAATACATTTCTATTTTATAACCTGATTCGAATAAAGTGCAATTAATAATCATCATTAATAAAATATTCTCTCAATCATGTGAAATAACTTGAGGAAATATTATGCCTATATACACATGCCCTTTTCTTTTTTATATTCAACGAAGAAGAAATTATATTTACTAGTGCTGTCAGTCGATTTAAAAAAATTATCGAATTAACCACATTTTTATGTCATATCTGCTAAAGGTCTCCTGATAAAGAATTTGAGTTCGAAGATATTAAAAGCTGTAGTGCATGACTAATCAATTGAATACAGTAAGAAGAGAAGATTTGAAACCCATTTTTTTTATTGGTGAACTGTGCTTCATCAATGAAATCCAAAAGTAAAGGTCAAGCACCTTCGCAGACCAGTGAGGCCAGGTGCATGGTTCAAGACTGTAGAACAAAAACAGCAATACAGTGAAATAAATAAAATAAAGCTGTCTTCAAAAATGTAAAACAAATACAGCAATACAGTGAAATAAATAAAATATGGCTGTCTTCAAAAATGTAAAACAAATACAGCAATACAGTGAAATAAATAAAATATGGCTGTCTTCAAAAATGTAAAACAAATACAGCAATACAGTGAAATAAATAAAATATGGCTGTCTTCAAAAATGTAAAACAAATACAGCAATACAGTGAAATAAATAAAATATGGCTGTCTTCAAAAATGTAAAACAAATACAGCAATACAGTGAAATAAATAAAATATGGCTGTCTTCAAAAATGTCAAACAAATACAGAAATACAGTGAAATAAATCAAATAAAGCTGTCTTCAAAAATGTAAAACAAATACAGCAATACAGTGAAATAAATAAAATATGGCTGTCTTCAAGAATGTAAAACAAATACAGTGAAATAAATAAAATAAAGCTGTCTTCAAAAATGTAAAACAAATACAGCAATACAGTGAAATGAATAAAATAAAGCTATCTTCAAAAATGTAAAACAAATACAGCAATACAGTGAAATAAATAAAATATGGCTGTCTTCAAAAATGTAAATCAAATACAGCAATACAGTGAAATAAATAAAATATGGCTGTCTTCAAAAATGTCAAACAAATACAGCAATACAGTGAAATAAATCAAATAAAGCTGTCTTCAAGAAAGTAAAACAAATACAGTTAAATAAATAAAATAAAGCTGTCTTCGAAAATGTAAAACAAATACAGTGAAATAAATAAAATAAAGCCGTCTTCAAATATGTCAAACAAATACAGCAATACAGTGAAATAAATCAAATAAAGCTGTCTTCAAGAATGTAAAACAAATACAGCGATTCAGTTAAATAAATAAAATTCTGAAATAAAATAAAGACTGTCTCAAATAGGCACTTAAGCTCAATATAGCAATTCAAAAATGAATAATAGAAGTATAACACGCCTCTAAATCGGGCAAAATGAAGAACCGTTGATACTCAGAATTAATTGCGTTGAATTTTTTTAACGCGTTAAATTGCAGTGTAATTAATCAATCGAATTAACGCGGTAACATATATCTTATCATCTATCGCAACATATTATCATTTGGTTTTCACTCTTTCATTCATATGACAAGTCAGACTTCATTTTACAAATCTGACAAAATGTGAAAAAACCAACTCAAAGCACTCACGCTCTCCTCACCTTTAAATAACATTTTCATGTTCGTCATTCAGCATCTACATTCATACATTCAAATGATGTCTTCATTCATCTCAAATATACATTTTTATATATGTATATAAATGTTTGTCAAACCCAAAAGTAAAATACTGGCCAAATGAAAAATGTAATATTGTTATTTTGTTCATTTTCAATATCCTGTACTTTACCAAAACAACCTCAGGATGGCGCTGCAATCTCGCATCGTCTTCACTCGTCTCCTCATCCTCAGCCTTCCACCGTGACCATAGAACCATCACTCTTCATGCAAGATCCACTGCTGTCGGAGCCAAAGAGAGCAGCAGCACTGAGACGTGGGGACGGAGAGTCCCGCTGGGCCACATGCATTCATCACCATGGATGTCGGAGCTGTGGGCCCTTTGGTCCCACGCGTCCAACTGATTGATGGCATGTTTAACTGTGGACTATTGATCTTGTTGCAACACGCTCACATGGTCCTCCCCCTTCCGTTTGCTAGGTGGACGGGTGATCTCCTGACAAGAAGCCAATCGGTCGGCTGGAGGCTTCATCAGAGGCTTCACCCCCCGCTCGCCTCAAACTGTAGCTCTGGCGGTGAAAATGTTTCCATGAGCGCTTCAGATCAGGTTCCGATATCCTCTCATGCTCTTATCAATATTTGATCAAACGGCTGCGCTCAACAGATCGACTCAAGACGTGCAGAGAATTCAGGCGCCTTGATATGGTCCTGCTATTTTACTGTTCTCAAGGCCGAATATTGACTCACTGAATGAGGTAAACTCAAGTGGAACATGGACGGAAATCCAAATGATGAAATGATAGAGCTGAAGCTGAAGTGGCTTGAACAAAGTCTGTCAACAAAAAAGAGAATCTTCAGTTTGTAACTTCACTTGCTTTGATCTGCTGATGGGTAGATGAGGCCTCGTGAAACAGGACTGCAAGGTTGATGAAACAGTGTCCTCATTTTCAGAGGCCACTAGATGGCGCTCTTGGTTTAGAAATGATGTGAGGTTTCATTGACTTGGTTGCTCATGACCAAACATTTTTCAGCAGACAAAAATCAGGTCACTGTTTCATGAAACCTCATCTACCCACCATGACTTTGGTTCAAGTGGCGCGTGCATTTGAGGCTACATTTTGATTGGATGATTAAGATTTTAAGTTTGTAGTTTTAAATCGGTTCAGTAGATACAATCTGCCTTTTGCATGTCAGCTGCCAACGCTTCCAGCTCTTTAACAAAAACAGAAATAAAAGAAAACACTGAGCGGCTCACGTTTGCTTTTCTGTCTGTCCACAACTTAATTTAAACATAACATATTTTTATATATTTTTATGTGAAAGAACACAAAAGGCAGAGCTCCTCTCAAAGTCTCAGCAGAAATGTGGTCATGTGACAGTATGTATCTTTTTCCATCATCAATTGCTACCTAGTGATGGTCTGGTGAGGCTTCGTGAGGCTCATTTTTAGGCTTCTGTAGATGGCGCTCTTGGTTTAAAAATGATGAGGTTTCATTGAAGTGCTTGTCAAGGTCCAAAGACTTTAGAGTAGACAGTGCCATCTAGTGGGCTCTGAATATTAGGGTACTGTTTCACGAAGCCTCATGAAGCTTGTCCAGTAACTGGAATGACACCCAGCCAACACTGGGGGGCATCTGACGTGAAACGTAAGAAAAGAAAGTATTTTTCTGGTGTATCTTTTTCTTGTGTATTTTCTTGTTGTCTTCCTGCTCACAGAGGAAACTGGTCACACACATAATAACAGACTTGAATACTAAGACATGAATCTGGCCAGTGGCTTGCAGAACAAAAGGTTGCACCCAATTCTAGCTCTGTTAAAAACAAAAAGCAATGTGAACGGCACGGACTCCACGCATGGTTTAACTCATGCTGACATGCTTCACGCAGCCTGTCAGCGAGGTATTGATCGGCCCTGCGGTCAATACACGCGCACCACATTCTATTCATCATATCATGACCTGAATACCGTCCACAGGATCCCATCAAATGTGGAAAAGCCAATGTGCACATGTGAGTGTCCGCTCCGGAGCCTTTCTGTTCACACATCCATCAGGAGCGGAGAATGTCTGTCCGGGAGAGGATCAGCACGGAGGGATTTCTCCTTTCTGCCGTATCCGCTATTGAGGTTTTAATGAGGTTAGTGCCGGATTTACACCGGTGTTGTGCGCCGGCCATTGTTTTCCTCAGTTCACCTGGCTGAAAGCCTTAATCCTGCTCTTGTTCAGCTCGGACTGGCGCGACGGCATGAGCCCAGAAATGATCCCCTCTATCTCTGCTCACAGCAGCAGCGGCGGCGGCAGCGGCGGAAACCCTGTCCCAGGCGCAAGCGCAGGGTCAAGCGCAGTACTCTCAAAGTTTGTCAAACCAAAGCAAGAAAAAGCATCATTGCTCACAACAATCCTGTACATCAGTCCTGTACTATGCAAGAGGCTCAGTTTTAAAACGCAGTGTGACCATGTGCTCGGGAAGTGGGTCAGTGACATCCATAGCTTCAGGGTTCCTGAGCTTTCGTGAACTCATCGACTGTCAGGCCAATAAAATTGGACCATTAACTGATTTAAATGTTGCGTCATATCTCATGCGACGGACAATTGGGCTGCGATGAGCCCCGTGAAAAACAGCGCCAGATCATAAGAGATTCATTAATTCTCGCCAACGCACGGCTCCGTCTCCTGCCGCTGACGCTTACTGACCAGACCTACTCCTTCCTCCAGACCTTTCCTCTTTTTGAGTGTCCGAGGATCTTGGGATTTTGGTCTCCAATAGCTTTACGTTTGTATATTATAACTTCCTTCTCACAGTAACCAACTGCACAGGCAACAGACAAGAGGCTCAATATGCCGCGCGGCAGATCATTCGACTCTCTCACACGATCATTTGGGTTTGAGTCACCATTAATGACAAGTCCGCGCGAGGCATTTGACACCGACTGATCATGAATATATGACCTCATTGAATTCTCACTGGCACTTCAGGCTCCGCAGCAGAGATCCAATTGACTTTCTGCACTTAACGGTCACGATTGACTTCATGTCTGCTCTGACTCTGATCATCTGCTTCCTGCTGTGGTACTGGAGAGGATCTCAACCCACAGACGTCTACAAACAGTCTGGACCTCGCACCGAACCCAGAAGCATCTCCTCTGGTTGCTGCACGCACTTGGACGACTCTGCCTTTGTGGATTGTGTTCTTCTCGTCTTGTGTGGACATTAAACACTTCGCTCCTCTGTCAGTCCATCTGACCAAGCCATGACGTTCCTATCAATGTTGCTCTGCAGAAGTTTCCTGCGCAAGAGGCAGGTATTTGAGACCCGACCCACAGCCTGCGGGACACTTCCGAGCTGAATTCAAGGAGAGATTTATAAATCGGCATTCAATGATGACTTTCCCTCGACGGTCCTCCCTCGCTCAGATGTGTCTTTGCTCTCTAGCGTTTGTTCTCCTCCTCCGCCCATCAATGGCACAAGAGTGGTGTCACTTGGGAGCCAGCTTCTCCTCTCACAGCTCCACTGGCACATGATTAAATGGGCCAAGGACCTTCAAAGATTCCGCTGCTTGACTGTGCTGTTCCCATGAGACACGGCTGCTCCCAAGGTTCTTTAAGCGCTTGACCTGCTGGAGCGTACGGTGGACGCTGTTCCTGCGCATCTCTAGCTCACGCACCAGCGGCTGGGTCAGCCCTTCAAGACCAGCGCATCTGTTGAAATGAAGGCACCTACCAACAGCAATGTTGTGTGGTTTGGAAACAGTGGCACTGAGGAGAAGACAGGAGGCAGAGCTGGAGGTAGCAGAGATGAAGATGCTGAGCTTCTCTATGGGAGTCAGCAGGATGATGATAGGATCAGAGGGACAGCACATGTGCTCAGGTGTTCAGGAGACCAAGTCAGAGAGGCTGGATGGAGATGGTTTGGACATGTACAGAGGAGAGAGAGAGAGAGCCAGTACACTGGTAGATGAAGATGTTGAGATGTTGGAGCCGCCAGGCAGAAGGTGGAGAGGAAGGCCACAGAGGAGATTGATGGAGGTGGTGAAGGAGGACATGAGGTTTGGAGGTTTGAGAGAAGAGGAAGCAGAGGACAGGGGGAGATGGAGGAAGATGATCCGCTGTGGCCGCCCCTGAAGAAGAAGAAGATAACACAAAGCATTTGAAATAAATTTCATTACTTTTACTTTTACGCTCCAGTTTAACAACCTACAGACACTGGAATCCTGGACACTTTCTCTGTATTTTGTCCATGAGCTGCTTCATGCTCAGAAGGATGAGGCTTGGTGCGAGTCGCTTTGGAAGTTTCAGCCTTTCCACAATCAGCCTTCACTTTAACAGTGGATCGACGTGCCACAGCCGTTCAATAGCTGCAGAGAAAAGTGGGTTCACCAAATTTAGGAGATCAAGAAGTGTGTCAAGTCACTGGCAAATCACATTTCAAATAGCACCGAGTCCATCGCTTCTGCACAGAACTTCTCGCCATCTGTGCTGTCAGCTGGAGCGATGCGTGTTGCCTGGTAAACAGCCAGCTCATCTTAAAAATCTGCATAATCACTGGAAACACCGCGGCCTCCGTGTTATGCAAATGCAGGACAGAACATTTGGGGAAATCTGAGCATTTCGTGGCTCCGAAATGTTGCTATCAACTGGAAAAAAAACTGTACATCAGTGCTTTGAATCTTGCTTTGTCCGTGAAGCGTCTTCAAAAAGGGGCCGGATGTCTGGTTCTGCTGAAGAGTTGGAGCGGATTAAGGGCATGTAAACTCAGGAGTGAGGCCATTTGCTGTCATGCATCATCACAGCAGCCAGAGTCACTGCTCCGTCAGCGGCCGCCAGCTTCCGAACCGACTCTCGGGATGATCTATAGACTCCTGGCCTCCAGCGGGAATTATCGTAGGGCCGCGCACAGCTGGAGGATCCTTGACAAAGAGCTGTTTGGCATTGTTTCGGGTTTAAAGTCAGCGGCTGGAGAGGCACACACAGAAGCATCCTGATGCTTCATCGCTCTGTTTTGGTGTGGATGAAATAATCCAGGGCAGAGGCTTTGATGTTGCTGCTGCTGCTTTGTCACCGGATCAGATGCCTTGTCAGCTGCCGTCAAGTCAAGTGTCGCAAAACCTCATGGCAGGAGGCAGAGTCCAGCTCTCCAGCAAACCTCTTGTGGCTGGACGTAATAGAGGAGCGCAGCTTTGTCTGCTGAATGCACATCCTCGACACAGAGAGGGTGACCTCAAGCAGCTTCACAAACACCTTTTTTGGATTCATTTCAGATGGCGCCCATAGGGCACAGCGCACTGAGGGAGTGGAGCCCAGTCCTATTGTCTTGTAACACATATGCACTTTGCTTCTTCCGTCTTTTTCATACATTGCTGACGAATTTTTTAATGTTGTTTTTGGTGCCATTTTACTTGCATTCCAATGATCGAAAGTGTCCACAAAGACAAAAAGTGACTGTACAGTATCGGCACAGTAGGGCATACCTGGGCAAGGAGCGGCTGAGGGGCCACATGTGGCCCTTTGACTGCATCTATGTGGCCCTTGTGAGGTCAAAATTACACTGGAAAACTGACTGTGTTTCTGGCGGCTAGTGAAGCTTCATGACAGTGTTCTCATTTTCAGAGCCCTGTAGGTGGCGCTATTAATTTAAAAACAATGTGAGGTCTCACTAAAATGGTTGATTCAATCCCAAGATGTTAAGGCTCATTGATGCTCAACGTTCATTTCCTCCATATTTCTGCAAAGCTTACAGATAAAATTGCCTTTATATACTATTTACTTGTTTTGTAGATTTGTATTCAGAAACGGTAAATAACGTCCATTCAGCCAAATACTATGCAATCCAAAATGACTGGCATAAATTCATTTGCCCTTGTTTAGAGCTTGTTTTCTAAGTTTTTCCACCAACAAAGTCCTTTTTTTCTTTTGCTTCTCTCGGCAGTCTCAGCATATATAATGTGGCCATTTCTGCAATAGGGAAATAATGAGACACACAATAAGATGTCTGTTTTTTTTGCCTCTGTTTGACATGAAACAGAGGTAGTAAAGTATAAATCCACTCCTACAGATCTACAGATCATATTTTATTAAAATGTGAAATTTATCTTTTACTTTTACCTTTTACGTGGTGAATGTATTTAGGTCCAATGTTTTGTTTTTCTAAGATTTTACCATTTACCGTCAACATTCATGGCACCAAAGAAGAGCGCAATCACTGAGGTGTGACTAAAGGTCATAACAGTGGTAATAATACAGGTCACTTCAGTGTGGTATTTTAATGCGAAACAAGCACTTGCTGTTGCTGTTGAGGCTTTATTGACACATTATCTGTGGGATGAAACCATAACTATCTGCCCATGAATTAGTGATGATGTTCCATTGCGCCGTCATTACGACCTCATGAGTTTGATGTGTGTTGATGTGCATCAGTGACCTGGCACAGGCTCCATAACACACACTGCAGCGGGATATTCCTGCTGCAGCAACTCGCCCTGGTGGCAGGGACCCTGCTCCCCACCCCCCTGAACATGATGCCCCCGGGGCTGCAGCAGGTCCATCACCATGCTACAGCCAACAGGTGGGTTACCTGAGACTGTCTGAACCCAAGTTGTCAAGTTCCTCGCTGCTTGTATCACCACTCTGCTCTGCTCTACACATTATGATGCCAGTTATTTATCTTTTTCTTCCCTGATCTTTCAAATAGCCGATGTAAATCATACAGAACCTCATTTTCAAGCCATCAACTGTAATGTAAATGTAATGACAATGTCATAGAACAAACCTAGCAATATATATATTTATATATGTATATACACACAAGAAGCCACATTTTTCAATGTGAATGAATTTGGTATATTAGTGAATCAAATGATGGAGCCATACATACATTTAAACGACAAAATATTGTTTATTTTGCATCAGTTTGACAATAGCACAATAAATCAGGATGGTGTCTATATTCAAGTTTTTATATCACCTGATTTCAACTAAAGCTCTTTCAGTGTCTTGACAATATGTGTATAAGAATTTCAATTTGATAAGAATTTCAAATACATTCAGAGTACTGGAAACCCTGGACATCGTCTAGCGAAAAACATTCCTCCATGTTTGTTGTTGTTGTTCTCATCCTCGCTGCCACGTGTCTTGTGCATCAGTGGGATCAGTGGACCAGGAACTCCTGCCTCCTGCACTGACAAAGGTTCCCTGTTGTCTGGAGAGCAAACTCTTTAAAGTCCCACCACTATATATATATATATATATATATATATATATATATATATATATATATCCCAGTGTTGCGATGAACATTTCCAAAATATGTCAAGTTGTATTTCACTCATGCACACAACCCTTTCCCCAGCCTCTCACCCTAAACCTAACCACCCGAAACAAACCTGAACCAGGACTCTGAACTTAACTGAAACCTAATTGTAATGACCATGTTATTTTCACATCTTCATCCCTACATTGAGGCTTGGATTGGCTGGGTCCAGCCAAATGGTCCCTTCGTGTTTTCTGAGGAATTGGTCCCCACAAGCGCGGATGAACCAAACATACTCAGTCAGGTCTGTCACACCATCTTTGTGGGGACCTCTCGTTGCCATCACCCTTTCCCCAGCCTCTCCCGTGAAACCTAACCCTCCAAAACACGTGGCTCACCTGAGCCAGGAGTCTGGACGCGGCTGAAACCCAGTTAGAATGACCCAGTTATTTTGAAATATTCCATCCTCAAATTGAGGCTCCAAGAATGGGTCCCCACACGTACAGCTGTACCAGGTGCACAGACACACTGCACCCTGCTGTCTGATAATTGCGGCGCGCAGCAGTAATTGCCTCGCACGCTCCCATGACACAGCCGGCAATTTCAATCAAGCGCTCCACAATGGAGCACTTCAATGTGTCCAGCCATCTATGACCGCTTACCATATCTGACCTATTCACCAGCAGGGTCGGTGCGGAATACAAATTAAACTGCTGAATTATTGAGGAAGTGAAAGGCGGGCCAGCGGAGAGAGAGGCAGCTACGGTCCGAGGCAGCGGTGGGCGACGGCGCTGGGAAGCTGGTCGGGCGGTGGTCACACAACGTGTCACCTGTCTTGGATATGCATTTGTTCTGTTTCAGAAAGATCATCATTGTGAGGTCATGTGGTGGGAATTGAGGTTCTCAGAGGACAGTGCAGCGTGGAAACAGAAAGGCGCGGACTGGATTCTCTTCCTCTCAGACTGAAGACTTCCTTCATTGTCATTGCACAAGAAAACACAGCAGTGAGACCTCGGCCACGAAATGTTGTTGCTTGGCTTACGGTTCCAATACTTACATAATAATAATAATGATACGTATACAATGAATACTAATGTAATACGAATGTATTCCATCTGCTTTGCCTACATTGGGCTACATTACCTATTTATTTTGTGGGGAGGGTTTGATACACTTTGCCCACAAGCTAAACACAAAGAACATTTGCTAGAAAGTTGCAAACATGGCTGCCAGAGTAGCAAAACTGTTTCATCCAGAGCCTGCGATAGGAGGAGCCGAGATTGGCACCGATCACCGTTGTCACAGAGCTGCGTAGATTTCACTACCCTTTTTGATGATGCAGCTTGGCCTGAGGCAACAATGGGCTGGTGAGGCTTCGTGAAACAGTGTGCACATTTTCAGAGTCTACTAGATGGCACCTTCTGCTTTAAAACCTATGGATTTTTACACACATTTTCAAACTGCTGAGCACTAAATGCGAGGACACTGTTTCATGAAGCCTCATCAAGCCTTCACTAGTCTGAGGACAGGGAGGAGGCCAAGTTTGTTGTTCCCGAAGTTGTCTGGTACCTTGGTTTAATATGGAAAACAAGCAGCTTTTCCACGATGATCCTGGTTCTCCATTAGAAGTGTGATGCATCTTGTTCTTACAGTGTCTCTGAGTCATGGTCAAATGAGGGATTATCACTACTGAAAAGTATTGTGATTAAAAAGATAAACAGTGTTCTTCGGTGTTTCCATGGTGGAGCAGTGCTAGAAATTGACCCAAAAAAGCCACAACCTTTCACTGTTCTCGATCTTAGTCAGGTGGTAAGAGAGGTTGGTAAGTCTTTGACATCGTATTGTGAGAGGTCTGACTGCTCCATTTCAAAGCCTAACAGATGGACACGTGGGGGATTGTTTAAATTAAAGCCACAAAAATATTTTAAAACACTGCTGCATTCCTAGTTGGAAATTTCTCATCGGTGAGCTCCAACACTGAGATCTTCAGGACGGTGGAGTGAAAGAAAACAAACGTATTAGAAGGCGAAGGAAGAGTAGTGAGTGCATGTTTATGTGCTTACGTGTGGACCTTGTCGAGAGCCCCCACCCCACCCCCCCACACCACTCAGTAAACTCATATTTCACCTGTCAGGATCTGTCATCTCCACTGCTGTCAGGAGTCTCTCAAGTTCACCGTCTCCTGTGCCTGCGCTTTCAGCTGATGGGAGTCTCATTGTTTGATGGCCTTTATTGGAAAACTTTGAAAAACTGCAGCGGTCAGTTTTGAAACAAATATTCCGCACCAGCAACAAAATGTTGAGCTTCAAACTCCAGGTGAATGTTGACAGGATGATTGAGGTCCGAGGTCACAGCCCCATCTCTGACCTTGTGGTGTTTCATCTGC
The DNA here is from genome assembly GCF_027744825.2 of Synchiropus splendidus. NCBI lineage: Eukaryota > Metazoa > Chordata > Actinopteri > Syngnathiformes > Callionymidae > Synchiropus > Synchiropus splendidus. The sequence goes on along the minus strand of NC_071340.1, from coordinate 25,759,642 downwards.
TGTTTGGATCTGAAGTCAGCGAGTTGTTTCGTGATGTGTACTGTTCGAATACAGCGTGCTGAATAGGACCATATCAAAGTCGCTGCGATGTATTTCACTGTATTTTACTATGGTATTTTATCAGTCGTTACTCTCAACTTGATTGGTGAATTTCCGAAAAATCGATTTAGTACGACCTGGTGACGCTGAGACACTATCTCCAGTGTGTTCGACGGAGCCCTCCACCCTCAGCGCTCGAGAGTCGTCCACAAGTGGATGATGAAGTTATCAGGGCTCCTGCACTTCCTTTCAAGGGAGGTCATCAATCTCACACCACACAATGCTGCCATGGAGTGGCGACTCACAACCTCTGACAGATTTCAACTCCCTGAAGAATCCATCTGCGCTCCTCAAAGTCTCACACTTGAGACACAACGTCAGTATATTTTCAAGTTAAAATGTGACTAAACGTTGAGTAGATTGAATGAGATCGGACTGGTGTTTCAGAACGGCAACAGCACTTGCATTAAAGTACAAAATAAAAATATAAAAAAAAGTACAGATGAACACGGGTCAGTTCATGATGAGGTTCATGGCTAAGACTCTGAGTGAAGTCAGAGCCTTGAACCTGGAGAACATGGCATGTAACAACCTTCTCATGGACGGTGGTTTGACATGTGTGTATTAGTGATGGGCAGCTGAGGTTTCATGACACAGTATTGAAGGGTAGATGAGGCTTCATGACACAGTATTGAAGGGTAGATGAGGTTTCATGACACAGTATTGAAGGGTAGATGAGGCTTCATGACACAGTATTGAAGGGTAGATGAGGTTTCATGACACAGTGTTGAAGGGTAGATGAGGCTTCATGACACAGTAGCCTGACCCTCAGAGGTCACCAGATGGCGGTGTCTGTTGTAAAAATGTTTGGACTCGAACAACTCATTCAATGAAACCTCACATCATTTCTAAACCAAGAGCTCCATCTAGTGGCCTCTGAAAATCAGGACACTGTTTCATCTACCCTGCAGTACTGTTTCATGATGCCTCACCTACCCATCACTACTAGATGCACTGTAATGCATCCCTTAATAACAAGGGAAATTTAATCCACAAATATTGTTTATTTACCATGATTTAATTTACTATTTTAGAAATACTGCTTGGTATTATGCCATAATGGCTCAGACAGTTATGACAACATTTCTAATTCTATTTATTCTCAGTATTTTGTAAATCATTCATTTATGGCATTTCTGGCAGCAAATGAAACAAACTACTTGTCTTGTTTAGAATGTATGGTGTGTGTAGTTGGGATGCTACGTTGCTGCGTGGAAACTCATCACAAGGAACTTTGGATCCCATTTGCAAGACCACGTCAGTCAAGAGCCTCAGTGATCACTACGACGCCGACAAAGAATGTGACAACATTCTTACTCTTATGTGTGACACTCAGTGTGAGGCCTGAGCACCAGACTCTGAGGACCAGAGACCAGGTGGAGACCACATTGAATACAGAAGCAAAAGTCGATTGATTATGTAGACGGACATTTATTTCTTACTGCAAAAGAAGCTGTGGTATTTTTTTTTCTAAATAAACCAAGAATTTGAATTGAAACAAACTATTTGTTTATTCTGTATTCAGTAGGGTTGCGGTCTTGGTCTCTGCATGCCCTGATCTCCACAAAATCTCGACCTCAACACAAGTCACGCTTGCCTTTTTGTTGACTCCTAACTGTTGTTTTTGATCATTCTAGTCTGTTGCTGAGAAAAATCATTTCCTCCATCGAGATTTTATAATGGAATGTGAAATATTAACAAAGAAGTCCCATGGTGGAGGACTGAGGCTGAGCATCCTACAGACGTGCCTCGCTCGTACGGCTGCTTGCTACAGGCCGCACGCCTGACGGTGGCGTTCCTTCCCTTTTGTTAGGCGGCTCGTGCCAACGGTAGAGACGGGAACTGAACCAGCAGTGATGTAAGCCATGCGTTCACCACCAAACTGGGCCACATGTAAAAGCTTAACTCTCTTTCAATGAGACAACCTCATTCATAGTCTGGTTTGAACTTAAGGTGAGGACTGGAGAGGCGTCTTCCACTCCTCAGAGAGCCGAGCAAAATAGTCCTCTTATCACCAGAGGCAGGGATTTCACCCATAAATCCACAACCTTTACGGATGTCCTACTTTGTCGCTCATGCATCACAAAGCGCGAGCAACGAGCCGCTCTTGTTTGCAGGGGTCCGGCTGCTGCCTTTGATCTGCGGCGGCTCACCTTCCTAAACACAACAAACTCAGTGTTAGAATGAAAAGAAAGGAGCTGGGCCTCAGGCACATGCGCGATTTAAAATAAAAAAAGAAGTAAAACCCAACAGAAATGGATCATCTGGCCTGACACATTGTCGTCTCTCGCAGCGATGGCGTTCATTGGCCAGTGATCAAAGACGGGCTCACAGGAGGGAGCTCTGCAGAAGGTCACAGGTTGGATTCCGTCATCTCATGATTCAGACACCCCAGAGGAGGAGTGTGATGTCGCCGCGAAGGCAAGGCGGCTGGGAATACCGTGGGAAATGTAAATGTGGTGCACGGATGCCCAGAAGGAGGTGACATGTTTCCTGTTGCCGGCGTAGCGTGTTGTGACAGTACGCCCATCTGGTCCATGGGCGCACTGTCCTCAAGGGCAGATGAAAGACATTTAGCCGCCCCCTCCTCCCATCCTGTACGGAGCTGGTACACTGACCTAGATGAGATGATCAGGGATGCAAATATTCTGTCAGCTGCCTAAGTGGCGGGATAATGCTGCCACTTGGAAATATAAGCTGCCAAATTAGCAACTGCCTCCTGGAGAATGGAACGGGCTTGGAATTGACCCATTGGAAAATAAATAAATAAATAAATAAATACACACACACACACGTATGTATATACATATATATTGAAATATTTATTAAACTCATTGTGATACCGTGTGTGTGTTTGTGTATGTAGGCATGTCTTGACAAGTCAAGTCTTGACAAGCCACACTCTTGTGAGGACATTTTGGCCTGTCCTCACAAGGTTTAGAGGGCTAGTAAAAGTTGTTTATTATAAGTGGGTGCAAGAGTCCTGGTTAAGGTTTTGGATTGTTAGGTTGGAGTGAGAGGCTGGGGAAAGGGTTATGGCAATGAGAGGACCTCACAAAATGCGTTCTTGTATAGCCATACACATGGGAACCAATTATTGGAAACACACCTACGTGTGTGGACAGTACGCAATTGTGGGGAAATGTTGGTGGCCCCCACAAGGTTAGGCCTCATATTTGAGGATTAAAACTTCAAAATAACTAGGTCATTATAATTGAATTGAAGTTTGATTTTGGTTGTGGTTAAGATTCACCATTTGTTTTGGATGGTTAGGTTTAGGTTGAGAGGCTGAGTAAAGGGTTATGTTAATGAAATGTCCCCACAAAACATAAAAACATGACTGTCCGTGTGTGTGCTGTTCCATCTTACAGTCCTGACAGAGGTCCAGAAGCTTCTCAAGTAAATGAGGTTATGAATAAATTGGTTCCTATTGAGAAATGGGTGACGGAAAACGTTCAAACTAATGTAATTATATTGTAATTGTAATTCAAATATTGTAACAATGGTTTTAATCACAAGTCTTTTCAAGTTTTTCAGTTTTTTTTATAAAGTTATTCTCTGTTTAGAGGTCTACCACAATGAAGCAGTGATCATGACTGAGGTGGGATCGCTGGAGTCCCTGTGGGCAGGGAGTTGGCATCTCGCTCCAGATCCATATGCATAAGCGTCGTGGGAGCTCCACTACATGCCATAAGTCTAGATGCTAATGTAAAATGGACGGCGTCACGAAGTGGAACAGTTTCTGTCTGGAGGAAAAGCGCCCTCAAGGGATTTGCATCTTCTTTCACTAACATTTGTGCATGTGTAACTGCAATTGTTGAGGAAGCCACTAAAAAGAAGTGCAACTTCAAGTCTAAACTTACTCCCAAAATGGCCCTTTCATAGATACGTGATGTGGAAGTACTGGGTTCGATGGCCTGAAAGTATTGGTCCACTATTCGCTCATCTGTAGACATAGCTATAAGGTTTCCGAGGAGCTTTAGCGTTGGAGTGAACTGACCACAACCTGCTGCTCCAACTAGGGAGCACTGGACCTGTGCTCGCTAGCTAACCGGCCCATCTGAAGCATAACAGACCGATGGCATCCAAGATGCAGGCGCTGCTCTGTAATTAAGCCTGGCCTTGGAGGAGAACAGAGACTTTCACACAAAAGAGATTTGGCACAAATCGTGTGTAATTGTTGAGTGAAAATCCATCATCTTGCTGTTGTTTACTCAGAGGCTGTTAGCGGCTCGTGAGCTTCACCCTCGGCAGGATCTTGATCAAGGGAATTCACTGAGCAACTCTGCATCTGTTTGAGGACCTTGCTTCGGGGTAGTATTAGTGGTACAGCTTAAAAAGGTACTCATGACTGTTTCACTTTTGCCCCCTAGTCTCACACTAGTGCGCAAAAAACTTTACTGGTAAAAACAATTTTATGTTTACTAGTAGTTCTAGTACAACAAAACAAGTTCACTAGTAGTACGAGTCAGTTTTCGATTTACTAGCACTAATAGTAAAACCAACCCTTGCACTAGTAGCACTAGTAAACCTAATGCAAATGTAGTGCCTGGGATATTGCCAAATCCTCTCAGATAGGTTAAGATATTTTAAAAATATTTAGCCAGTAGGAAGCCAGAATTCACTTTTCCTTGCCCACTTATTCACAGTGAGAGTTTTTTTTTAACTAGTAGACATACCTTTCTACTAGTGCTACCAGTGAGCATTGTTTAGCTGTACAGGCAGTACATGTGACATTTTTTGCTTTACTATTAAGGTGTACTTGGGCACTAGTCAAACTAAATTGGACTAATACGCAAAAAAGTTTAATGTGGAAAAACAAACAGCTTTCCATACGAGACGCCCAACTTCAAACCTAAACATGGCTCACCGTGTGCTGTTTCTGTAACGTATATGTGTCTGGCTGCTCTCACTCCATCTGCTTGCAAACACTACAAGCAAAAGATGGGCAGGAGGTGGTGCTTGTACCTGCAACCGCCAGCGTCAGATACTTAAAAGTTTATTTCTGCTTCATTTACATGTGTGTGTCTGTCTGTGTGCTTGGTTGGAACTGCGTCAAAGAAAATAAGACTGAATGTGAGAGGACGACTTGCTTCATGGATCCAAACTATATCATCATATAAGTACAGTGGTCCCTCGGTTTTCGAACGTCCCAGAATTCAAACAAATCGGAATTCGAATGCCCCCGAAAAAAGCCGGAAAAACCATAACGTGCGCGGACCGAACAGCTGAGCCATGAGGCGCTTTGTTATTGTGTATAACGCAGCCTCTGTATGCAGACGTGTCCCGTTAGCTCCATTTACTGACTGTTGTTTCTTCATATTGAGGTGTAAAACCTTTCCTGTCTCCACACTGGACCGTGGTCGAGTGTCACAGGGGAGGTGCTGGAGCGCTCACTCCAGGGTTTGATGTCCTGTTGTGGGCTGGAGCTGGGACAGGGATGAGGCCAGTCTGGGACAGAGCCTGACTTGGTTTATGACTTTGTCACAGCCAAACTGCACAGACGCGCACATTCAGAGCTGGACACGCACCGGGCACCTCTTCCCTTCTGGAGAGACCTCACTCACTCGGCAACCCCTCCCACATGCAGCGGCCACACACATAGAGGAACAGCCACCTGCAGCAGACGCTCTACATTCACTCCTACAAAAGACTATTTTAAGGCTTGGAACGCACTATTTCTTCTTCCATTCATTGTAATGGGAAAAATCGATTCAGACTTCAAACAATTCGCTTCTCGAACGGCCGTCTGAACGGATTGTGGTTGGCTGAACAATTACTCGGTGGGGTCTCACCTGTGTGCGTGTGCGTGCGTGAGTGTGAGCCGCATGGCTCCTCTATTGACGGTGCTGATGAGCGGGAGCGGCCAATGGGAGCTCAGCGGGGCGGAGAGCAGCAGCAGCAGCGGCGGCGGCTTCTACTCCGCCGGAGCGCCGCTCACTCAGTCCGTCTCCTCCCCGCGTCCTCCGGTTCATGGATTATACGGTCTCCCTGCAAGTGCAACATCAGCTGGCGGTGTTCCCCACGCACTTCTACCAGGGCTACAGTGTGGAGTTACAGGTACGTGGGCGCCGTGTTTTGCTCTCGCGCGCGTCACGGTGCAGCCTCAGTGGAGAGAGGCGCGCGGTGGTGGCGCTGCATGCTGATGCTTCTCTGCGCTGAGATTCTTGTTGCGCGCCGGGGAGTCCGAGCTGGAGCACGCGCTGTCCGGAGACCCACCGACCCACCGCTGTCCAGGGTTGACCGGGTGAAGGGGGGAGCTTCTACGGAGTGCACCACCAGCACTTTATAGTTCAGGAGGCAACATGCTGGCAGCAACATTGAAACACTTTCACCTGAAATATAATTTGCTAAACAAAAATGAAGCCCTAATATAGGAATGAAACAAATAACAAGCCCTGTTAAATACAAATAATACAAAAAAATACAAATACCAGTAGCTTTAATGGCAGTAGGCAGCCCACATATACAATGTTAGATAGCAAAATGTAAAAAAAAACTAAATGGAAATACGCCAAACTGTGCCCTCAACACTCATTCATTCATGCACAGGACAGTGGACGATTGTAGGATTATTTGTTATTTTCATCATTATGGCTGAACTACAGTTTGTTTTCCGGAGCAAGGTGTGTACATTGAAATATTTGTAATGTTTAAAGTTACACGCCTTGCTCAAGGACAACCCCTAAATCTGATTTTCTTTTGTGTTCAGTCATGGTAAAATGATGACCGTTGTGGAAACAGGAGCGAGTAGAAAACCAGTGACTCAGGAGCGGAAACAAACTCCAGACAGAACCTCATCCGGACAATAGAATGAAATCACTTGAGCTTGTAACTGACTTTCTGAGCTGGACTTTTCAACGCAGCAGCTCACAGAACAGATGTGTGCGTGTGTGTGTGTAAGAACCTTCTGTTTGAGTCGGTGTGTCTGGAATCCTCAAAGTGAATCAGGTAATAAACGCAGACTGGAGCCGATGCGTGATCGATATCTCATCTCTACACTGTTTAAAAATCCTCCACATGATTTGCCACAGCCTCGGGAACTCAATGTCTTCCTGAAACCTCAAGGTATTTCTGCTTGCTTTATTCAGCGCTTATTGAGTTGCTGCTAAGTATCAAGGGTGGAATATTGCCTTTTTAAAATATGCACCAAATTTACATGAAGCAGGAAACGGTGTCATGACCACTGGTTCAATCCTGTGATTCATGTGTGTAACACACTGTACGCGGAGGACACTGGAATACTAGGCTGGCTGAAGGTGCTGAACACCTGCTGGTGTCTCAGCTTCTTATAGTCGTGTTTTACTTTGACTATCTTAGACAAAATGGACTCGTGTGTCAAACATACGCCATTGACTCAAGTTTGAATGTCGAATGCATCGCTGCAGACATTTGAATCAGTGATTTTTTTTCATTTTTAAACCCAAATCAGCTGTTCAAAACATTTTTATCCTCCATTTCATTTCCCCTGATTTGATGTCACCTGACTCGTACATGAACCCCTGGACGTGTGCCTGTGGTTTGCTACCCCGTAGGTACTGACATGACCTTTTCCTCCTGAAAAGGTTCTGCAAAGATTCACCTGAGATTCTTGAATGTGGGAGACTGATGGCTTTTTTGTCCCAAAGTTGGGTGTTTTCTAAACACATCATCACTGGCAGAATCTCAGCAGGATGCAGGTGAAAGTGGATGATGCAGAACATGAGTTTGACATTCCTAAAAGCTTGTGCGATGTCCAGCACTGGTCATCTAAATGAACCCAAAACGTTTTCACAATGATGTTTGATATAGTGATGGATCTAGTGATCCAGGAAAAGTAGGATGGATTATCAGGGAAATATTTTAACAAGAGAAAACAAACATTAAGATCTATACATGAGCACGGTTCAGGTGAAAATCCCGCTCCTCAGGAAAGAAGAAAATTCAAGGAGCACCTGACACACAAGATTGTGCAGATCATAGGCACTGATATTGACTGCGTTTGCATGGGTTGGATTAGGTGGTTATGATTTCATTAGGCAGGTTTTGAGGTGATAAACAGCAGTTTTACAAATGAAATGTCTCCAAGAGTCCAGTGTTTGTCACACATTTTCCATTCGCACAGAAAAAAAAGTTCCCTCGCTTCAGTGCATTTTGGATGAGGATCATTTAAAACATAAATATATGAAGTAGTGAGTTATACAGGGAGCAGTTAGCGCTGTTAGTTTATCAGCACTTTTGAACTCATGGGACGCTCAGAGGAGAGTTAATGTGATATTCTTGGTGCTGCATTTAATAAAAGAGCCAAGCAGGTATGGCAGCGAACGGATGGTTGGATTTGAAATCATCCAGAAAAGGATGACGTGATGGATTCTGTAGCCTTCAGCAGGATTAGAACAACCAGCCAGCCGCTTCAAGTGCCATCTGCCTCATTTGAAGTTGACTTTCCCCCAGGAGGCGGCGTGATATTATCACCAGCTCCTCTCAGCAGCCACAAGATGGCTCCAACTAGGCGCCGCGTGGCTCTGGAACGCACTGGTGGCGCAGAGACAAGGAAGAAAGGAGCATCACTTTGTCAAAAGGCCTCTGAAATACAGATTTCTGTCCGGCTGCGGCGTTGAAGCACTGAAGTTATGTTGCCTGTCTCTTTTGGAGCTGTTGGAAGTGAAGAAAAAAAACAAACATTCTTTCAAATGTATTTGGTCCTCACGAAACCGTTATCCACCAGGGAAGAGGAATATGACAAGAATAACAAGTGCTGACTTGACAGTCGAGGTGAAACATTTCCATCCTCTGGTCCTGTTTTTCATGATACATGTTGTATCTCCTTTATTTATTTATTTATTTTGTCTAAGAAAGTTATCCATGCGTGAACACTAAGGCGTGGTCAGTCCATCCTAGGTGCAACATGATTGTCAAAGTCCACCAGCTATGACAGTAATACGACTGCTTTTTCCCAGATTTTGCTCCTTCCTGAGCAAGGACCGTATGTCATGGCTCTGGAGAGTGAATTTGTCGCGATAATCGGTTCTGAAAACGGTCAGGGGCCGACAATCATCAATGTTAGGCAGGGTCCGTGGTGAAGGGTAGATGAGGCTTCATGAAACAGTGTCCTGATTTTCAGCGGCCACCAGATGGTGCTGTCTGCTGTGAAATGAGCCCGATGATGGTGGTGTCATCCGCAAACTTGATCAGCTTCACGGACTGGAGGTGTAACACTTGGTGTACAGGGAGAAGAGCCATAGAGAGTGTGCAACTCTGAGGAGACCCGATGTTGAGGGTAGAGTGTCATAGACAGTCGTGCCCAGCCACACGAATCCTCCTGCAGAGGGAGTCGGGCACGTTGAGATGACAAAGCTCATCTTCAAGCAGAGCTGGGAGAATTGTGTTGAAAGCAGAGCTGGAGTCCACAAACAGGATCCTGGCATAGGTTCCTGAGGGATCCAGATGCTGCAGAATGAAATAAAAGGCCTGGCTCGTCCACAGATCTGTTGGCTCTGTAGGTAAACTGCATTGAGTCCAGGAGGGGAGCAGTGATAGACTTCAGGAGGGACAGAACCAGTCGCTCAAAGTGGAGGGTGAAATGAGGTGAAAAGACCTCTACAAGACTGCTGACAACATTCTGGCAACTCACCCCAGCTTTCTCAGAAGCGCCATAAAGATCTGGCAACACAATCCTCCACTTCGGCAGTGACTGACTCTCTGACTCCACGACTCGCTGCTCACTTCGGCTGGAGACCGAACAGGAGCCATTCAACACAAGTAGAAACGGTTTTGACTTTCCGACCCATGTCTCACACTTAGTTTTCTCTTTATTTGATCATTTCTTTGTTGGCCATGGTGTCGAGTCCAGCGCGATGCTTCAGTGCAACGTGTTATCCAAAGTCTGAGTGTGATGAACCCTTCAGTTCAACCCTGTAAACAAGAGCGAGAATAGAATTGCAGTTTGTAATGAGTGCTCAACCAAACTATCTAGAGCCTTCTGTTGACACTGTCAACTTGTTATATAATGGAAAATGGTGTTTATTTTATTATCTGAAAAGCAAAGTCTAAAATATAGAAAAGAATGTGAAATATATTCAATATATTTTATACGTTTAAACATAGACTTGCTTTAAAAAAACGTCCAAAAAAAAATAAATACAAATAGTTAAAAAGAAAAAAGGAACACATAACCACATTGTATATAAGCATTTTAAATTCTATTTGACTTTGGTCACAATTTTTCAATTCGCTGCATCCCCAATTCCTATAACAGCTCCTGGAGAAGTTATGAGTCTCGAGTTGTAGCAGCGATTTGCAACAGCAGCTGACGTTCCAGCATGGAAGAAGTTTGTTCTTAAAGGTCAATGTAGGTCATTGTTGGTGAGAAAGAAGCGATCCAACAACAACTTTAAAAAAAAAAAAATGCTGTGATGAGGAACTTACTGGAGGCAAGATGCAGAGAAAGTTCAATCTTTAATGAAACACAACAATAAATCCAGAAGAGAAAACCCAACTGGGAGAAATAAAGCAAAGTCAAAATGTCTAAAACGATGGACCAAACCGACAGAGTGAAACGAACGTAAATTACAAGGAACAAGAGGAGTCGAACGTGCGCACGTTGCTGGACTCCAGGTGCTTAAGAGCTCCTGACGCTCCTGATTAGATGATCAACTCCAGCCGTGTGCCATTAACAGGAAAGGGAACTCAAAGTGGAAGTTACAATAACCAAAATAAAAGCGAATCATGACATCAAAAGCCATGAAGTCATGGAGGTTTCTGTTTTGCCTCCACAGTTGATGAGCAATGACCCTGAGTAAGATATTCTACAGTTAAATTTGCTAACCCTTTAGCAGATATTGGACTCCTGATGTGAGCCTTCACTTAAAATATAATGCTTTACAACCATATGTTGAAACCACTGTGGCTGTGTAGTTGAGCAGCACCTGACACTCTGTGGTCACATCTGTTGCTCTGTCAAATCTCGCCGCGTTTTCATCTGCATCGACACTTGGCACCACAAGTTGGACCTGTCGAGCAGCTGGTGAAGACGGAAAGCTCTGTTGTTTTGATACCGGCTAATGTGCTCAGCGTTGCTCTGGAGGCCGTGCTACAATGAATCAGATCGGGCGACCAGTATGAGACTTTAAACAGTTGCCTGGTCTCAACATTTGGCCTGAGTGTCTGCGCTGGCTCAGAACCAAGCTGATTATATTACTGGAGTGCGGGCAGCGGGCCCAGTGTGTGTGCTGATGTTTTCACTCAGCAGATTTGTTGACAGTGCTTAGGTCACGCTGCATGGGAACACGCTATTTAGCAGCGAACACTAAGTAGCTGCTTATTGCGTGAAACTCCGGCCGTGACTTTGCTATTCGGCCTTGCACCGTCCCACCACAGCTCGCTCCTTTGCTCGCAGTCTCTCATGCAGTTTGTTTTCCCTTCAACTAATAACTAATGCAGCAGTGTGTTTATGAGGAGTTTTACTGCTTGAGGGATGTGTTTTGTCTTCACGCGTTTATATTTACAACCTTTAAAGTGCAAAAAGGCTTTGTGCTGCAGTCTATGGCTCCGTTGGGGAAGGAAAGTTTGCTCATCTGTCTCAGGCATGTCAACAGGTATTGGTCAGAGTTTTGGTTGTTACTGTGCAAACAGAACCTGCGGGGATGCAAGATATGCGCGGGAAAATAAAGGTCAGATCACATTGAGTCCAAACTGTATAAAGGCAGCTGCTGTCGCAAAAGACCTCTCATTGATTGAGACTCAAAAATAGACCCCGTGTCTGTGAGGTGCGGCGATTGCTGTGAGTCAAATGTTGTCTTTCAGCTACTTCTCTGCTTTGGCTTTCCATGGCCTTGTGTGTAACGCTAAATATTCTGTGTTTTTAGGTCGTATTTCATGACTATCTCTTGGTGGTGAGACTAATAACGGATTTTCTCACCCTGCCTTGGGTTATCATCAAATCTCCAGAGATCAAAAATAATCTCTGGAGACGAATGGATTACGTGGTGTTGTGGTGTGTTCTATGCTGCTTGTGCGGATGAGTTACCCTGGACACACTGTTCGTTCAGTCCAATTGTCTTCTATTAACAGAACGAATGGGCAGCCCATCCTCACTGCCGTGGCGTGGTGTATCGACGTCGGGAAAGTGGACTTCTATGTTCTATGCTGACACCAAAGGCAGCCTTCAGTGTTGCATGTTGACACATAGGCGTTGCGTTTCAGTGTTGTGGAGGGACCTTCAATAGCAATTGACACATCACATGTTGATCAAAAGCACGCCATATCATGGCTCACCTATCCCCCACTTCCGCCTTTCTTTGTGACACGTGACACGCTGCCCACAGCATCAGGATGTGCCGTGGAGGGTGCAACTTGTGCTTCAATTGAAAACCTAATGCGTCAACATGCATCGCAGACGGCTGCCCTCTGAGTCAGTATAGGACGCAAAAGTCCATTTTCCGAACGTCGATATATTACGATGATTTAACACTGGCAACAAACCCCACAAAGTGAATTTCGCTTTATGAATTTACGAAGTTCCTGGCGTACTTGCAGTATTGTCCTTCCATGTTTCATATACACAATACAGCTCCAGTTCCTGTGACACCGACTAGAACACTCAACAACTTTTAAAAAATTGACGTACTTTACTGTTGTGACAGACTGGTTTCCATCCACCTATTCCACTTGGCGTGATGGAAAGGTGGTTATTGGGATTAACAACGGCTGGACCAGATACCAGGCCACACGTCTGGAGCGGGTAGCACTTCACTTGTGTTCCTGGTGGTCCAAAAAACGCAGTGCCCTCAAGTGGTAAGGCAGGAGAGGTGTATGCAATTCAAGATTGACCAGACATTTTCCACGACCATCAATCGTGGTACTACAATCCCGCGGCTCTGTTGGGTTTTCTCATTGATGTGTTTGTGTTCGACAGACTGGGCCAAACATCAGAGGTCAGACACGTAACCACCGACGACTGAACCTTGATCTTTTAGTGAAAAGTTGGTTCAGCGTTGTCAGCTCGTCGAACTCACTGTCTGGGAGTTTGAGTTATTTTTGACCACGACCTCATATGGGAGCCAGCGAATATGATTTGGAGGCGCTAATTAGCCGAATGCCAGCGCTGTCCATCTGAATATGCTGATTCGGCACTATTTTTTTAGCCAGTGTCGGTGAGCTGATGCACTTGTGGGTGATTTGGAGTTCAGGCTGTTTTTTTTACGGTCTGGAAGAAATGCCGACTCACACTAGCTGTTTCAACCAGTCATCCATATTCGATGAATATGAATGAAACCTCTCTGAAGCATGAGCGGTAGCTAGCTGCGCAGGTGGCTCCTTTGTAAGGTTTATATCGATGGATTTGGCATCAAAGCGAATATTTCATTGGACTAACATGAGGCTTGTTTTTGCTGTTTTTGTCAGAAAGCCATCCTAAGGACATAAACAGACATGTGGAACTTGTGCTTCAACTGAAAACCTAATGCGTCAACATGTAACGCTGAAGGCTGCCTCCCGCGTCAGTATAGGACACAAAAGTCCACTTTCCCAACGTCAATATATTACGATGATTTAACACTGGCAACAATCACCACAATGTGAATTTCGCTTTACAAATTTCAATTAACACAAGTTCCCGGCGTACTTGCGGCATTGTCCTTCCATGTTTCATATGCACAATACAGCTCCAGTTCCTGTGACACCGACGAGAACACTCAACAACTTTTAAAGAAAAGACCAGTGTTGCCAACTCCCCAGCATCGGAAGTAGCTATTGGCCCGCCCAGAAGTAGCTAAAAGTAGCTAGACTGTTGTAGTTTAACTAAAGCTCTTTGTTTCTTTTTCATAAAAAAAAAAACAAAACAAGGAAGCGACAGTCCATGCTGTTCTCAACTCCGCCCCTCTCTGTCTCTTTCTCTGAACGGGGAAAGAGGGAAAACGGTGCAGTTATTTTTTCCTTCTCCTGTGATCTTGGAGCCTCTGATCACCAAAAAAAGTCGCTAGATTTGTTGCTTGTCGCTTGTGTCTAATTTTCTCGCTAGGGGGGTCCAGAAAGCTAAAAATAGCGACAAATCGATAAGTTGGCAACACTGAAAATGACGTACTATTGTGACAGAACAGGTTAACAAAGGAACACTTCATTCAATAAATTCAGTCTTCTGGACATTGAAGTAAAACAGTGAAAACCCATTTATCGGAGACAAGCTAAGTTAGCGGTGGTGTGTTAGTGTCAAAAACGGAGGCATTATCTTTGGGTGTTAATCCAGATTAGGAAACCATAAAAAAAACTCTCTCTGCTGGTGTTCTGGTCCTTCATATTTTCATCCTCATGTAGTGAAGTGTGTGACTAAAGAGTTCATACGTTGATAGCTTCAGTAGCGTTTCTCTTTCCTGGTGAGTGAAGAACGTGACTCGCGGGATAGTGTCGTCACCCGTTGCCACGATCAGATACAAAACACCTACAATACAGTTCTGGCAAAATAAATGTAAATCAGAAAATGACATAACTTGCATGTAGCGTTCTGAAAATCTCGCCAGGAGAACACGTTTTTTTGTGGAATCACCCGTATATTTCCCCTCTGTAAGAGCAGAGTGACAGGAAGTGGGCTGGCGAGGTGGGACTGTGGACGACAGGCTCTCTGGAGGAGCGCCGTGACATCTGCGTGGAATATGCCTGTGACACTGATTACTGCACGGGAGCATGTGACTTAGAGCTGGAAAATGAATGCATGAGAAGGAGCCTTCACTTTTCAAATGAGTCTCCCCGAAAAACAGCATTTGCATGTTCTAGCTGAGGCTGGTGTTGCTGCCCGATCAATACGAAACTTTGCTTGGAGGCCTCAGAGATTTCAATTAGCAAAAAAACAACATTGACTAGTTTGCCTTTTAAACCATCAGTGCCTATCGCAACCCCTCCTCACGCCCACGGTGTAGTATATTGACGGTGGGAAGTGGACATTTGTGTCCTATGCTGACGCCGAAGGCAGCCTTCATTGAGTGAGCTGAGATTTGACAAGTAAGGGGGCCTTTTTTTAACGTTGCAATGCGATGGGTTTAGTGGACGGTCAGTGTTCAGGTCTGGGAGCCTTCTGTATGAAGTGTTGCAGTGGGGTGTGTGCCTGCTGGAGTTGAGCAAATCCCTGGGTGTAGGATGGATGCTGGTGTTGGGCAGCGTGTGCTGTGGATGGCGGTGGTTCAGGTGGGGTCGAGGAGTGCATGTGCTGGGATCGGCATGTTTGCAGTAGCTGTTTGGTCAAGTGAAGGTAAAAATGTTTTGCAGGCTTCTTCAGAGGGAAAGAAAACTAAGAGACGTAAATCGTTGAAGATGAAAATCTCTGTCACACTCCACCTTTGCTGATGGGCATTTTCAAAATTCATTGTTTTCAAAAAGTACAATACAGTGGCACCTTGGTTCTCGACCACAATCCGTTCCAGACGGCCGTTCGAGAAGCGAATTGTTCGAAATCTCAATGGATTTTTCCCATTACGATGAATGGAAAAAGAACTAATGCGTTCCAAGCCTTAAAATAGTCTTTTGTAGGAGTGAATGTAGAGCGTCTGCTGCAGGTGGCTGTTCCTCTATGTGTGTGGCCGCTGCATGTGGGAGGGGTTGCCGAGTGAGTGACGTCTCTCCAGAAGGGAAGAGGTGCCCGGTGCGTGTCCAGCTCTGAATGTGCGCTTCTGTGCAGTTTGGCTGTGACAAAGTCATAAACCAAGTCACGCTCTGTCCCAGACTGGCCTCATCCCTGTCCCAGCTCCAGCCCACAACAGGACATCAAACCCTGGAGTGAGCGCTCCAGCACCTCCCCTGTGACACTCTACCACGGTCCAGTGTGGAGACAGGAAAGGTTTTATACCTCAGTATGAAGAAAAAACAGTCAGTCAATGGAGCTAACGGGACACGTCTGCATACAGAGGCTGCGTTATACACAATAACAAAGCACGTCGTTGGTCAGATGATCGGTCCGCGCACGTTATGGTTTTTCCGGCTTTTTTCAGGAGCGTTCGAGTTCTGGATTTCTGTTCGAAATGCGATGCAAAAAAATGAGAGATGTTCAAAAACCGAGGTCCCACTGAACTTTATATAACCCAGTACAATAAAAGACATTCAAAACAACATTAGGTGGCCGAGAAAAAAGCCTAGCTGGGACACACACAGTGGTCAAACTAGAAAAGCTAAGTTCCAAAACTTTATTTTTTCTGTTTGGCTTCATATCAAACGTGGAATAACAAATACCATGAGCTCAATTGTATCACTTTTGACCTTTAAAAGGCACTTTTTGCAGTGTCTTCAGAAAGGCTGGTCCGACAGCTGGAGGCCGCTCCGTGGAGGGGAGCGCTTTGGTTATCAGAGGAGACAAAAGACCCTCTTATAATTAAATCCCGCTCGGCGTCAAAACTGTCTACGGTGCTGTAATCACCTGAAAGCCAAAGGACAATCTGCTGTGAACTGACATTATTGCTGCTTAAACCTGCTGGTTTCTCTCATCCATGTATGAAAATACAGGAAGGCACTTTATCTCCTCCAAGCAGGCGACTTATTAAGACAGGCATTAATGGAACGTTGTCTGGCGCCTCAATGCTCGCAGCTTCCTTCGCCGTCATGCAGTTTGTCAGTACCTCATTTGGAGATGAGCACGACAAGACTTCACTAAGACTAAGACTTGCCTTTTGGCTCAGCTCTGTCTTGCACTCAACAGCGCTGAGAGCGACTGCAATACCGGCCCTTGCTGCGTCAATTCACCAACCAATCTCCAACTCCCTTACCCCTCCACTTGTGAGCAAGACCCCAAGATACCTGAACTTCTCCACTAGAGGCAGGAACTCATTCTTGAGCGAATTGAGAGCAAATCCATCCTTGAGAACAAAGGCCTCAGACCTAGAGGTGCTGATCCAGCCACTTCACACTCCGACAGAAACCGATCGAGCGAGAGCTGAAGGTCACACTGTCATGAAGGCATAAGAACCAAACCATCTGCTTCTTCTTTCTCTGTGGCCTTCTCCCTTCAAGGGTGGCCACAGTGGATCACCTTCCTCCATCTCCCCCTGTCCTCTGCTTCCTCTTCTCTCAAACCTCCAAACCTCATGTCCTCCTTCACCACCTCCATCCATCTCCTCTGTGGCCTTCCTCTCCACCTTCTGCCTGGCAGTTCCAACATCTCAACATCTTCATCTACCACTGTACTGGCTCTCTCTCTCTCCTCTGTACATAACCAAACCATCTCCATCCAGCCTCTCTGACTTGGTCTCCTGAACACCTGAGCACATGTGCTGTCCCTCTGATCCTATCATCATCCTGCTCACTCCCAGAGAGAAGCTCAGCATCTTCAGCTCTGAACCAAACCATCTGCTCATAGCTGTATATGTCAGAATATTCTCACTCACCATGTTTATACTCACTTCCGTGTGCTTGCTGGGGACCACAACACTCTTTGAAAGCTTTTCTTTCCTCACCAACCATGAAGCAGTCGGAGTTGTCACGTCCAAATGACTTTGGTTTTCTCTCCCCGAGTTCAACACCTCTTCTTTCTTTTGAGATCCACTCATACTAGAGTCTTCACTTGGATTTGGGTTTTGTCCAGGCCCCAGTTTGGAGTGAACATTTTTCTTTTTCAACAACTCCTCCATCACTGTCATCGCTGTCACTCAACACTTAGGCTCCCTGTCGCACACACAATTTCGCCTCTAATTAATACTGACAGAGCAATAACACCGGCCAAGTTGGTTGGAGTGGAAACACGGGCAGTTGCTTTGTCGCTACAGACGCATAAAAAAATAAAAATATACACATAACTTTTAGGCCAACTAGGTGAAACTTGCCACAGCGTGCCTTGTGAGCTGTGCTCCTAGCTACTCTGCCTCACGCAGACAACAAGACACGGCAACACCAACTCTGGGAGTCTTTTATTTTGGGTTGAGCTCAACCTACCTTGCTGCAACTCAGCAAATAGAACAGGATCATGGCATCATGTCCACCTTTCTCCTCACTCCATATCACTTCATCCTCTGCCACCATCATCCTCCACTGAGGGTCCTCCCTAACCCTGACGTTCCCTCACTAAAGAAAGCTGTGATACCATCAAGTCAATGTCCTCATGAACATCTGATCTGAAGATATGAGTGTGATCAGTGAAAGAAAACTGCAAACTTCACTTGTCACTGAGTTTTTCTCAGCTCATCTTCAGCAGCATTCTTCTGCCTGCAACCGTAATCCACCTAACTTTGGATGACCCCCCTCCTCTACCAAGACCAGGCATTCCCTCATTACTTAGCCCGCCGCCGCTGAATAGCCGCCAGCAGATCATCGTAAAAGACGATAAAAAGAGTTGAGGAGCACAAAAACACGTCTTCAACTCTCCTTGAGCGAAGTGACATCTGTTGAGCGCTGAGCGAGCTTCTCTCTTCTGTACTGAGGATTGACTGGTACGGCGTGTGTTTACAAGTGTCGTCCCTTTATCCCATTACTGTGGGCGAAATTAATATTTTCCCAGCATCTCATTAAGCAGAGAGTAAAGCTCCTGAAAACACAGTGGCGGCTCTGACGCTAAAATCCATTACCTTAATGAATTGATTGTCAAGTAGAAGGACGTGTTTATTCACCGCGCCGCTATTGCTCTTCAGGGGGCTTCACACTCAACAGGCCTGGCTCTCCATCCGTGGCTGCTGAATTATAAAGAAGCCCCCGGGAAGAACAGCCTCTGACCAGGTGGGAGGAAGTGAACATTCATTTGTGTTGAAAATGGAAAACAGTCGCCGGTTGTGGTCTGGAGATGGCGAGTCACATACAGTCAGTGGAGACACAGCAGGCACATTTCCATATGACTTTAGAAGTGAGGAGTAATGCGGCGGTATGTATTGGAAGTGGCTGACTGTGTTCATGAGAAAGTGTCGTCGATAACGAATGGGTTTATTGGTGTGAGCATCTCTTCATGATGCCTCGGGTCGTGTGCTTGGTGCTGTTCCAGTGTGGGCGGATCAGATCCTTGTCAGTCGCTCTGATGTGATGTGAGCTAATGTATGTGTCAGAGGAAATTTACGTCAGAGGAGTCTGAAATAAATGTTTGTTCATTCATCCAATCATTCCAGGTCCACATAACAAACTCGTGTTGGTAAGATCAGCTCCATGTTTCCATGGTCTATCTGCTCAGTATTCCATTCAATTGCAGTGCAGTGCACCCCAAAGTGTTTTGGCACCCCAAATCTCAACCATCAGTTTTGATGCCTGACCATTCAAGGCATCGTTGTCCAGCACCAGGTGACTCTTGGCTTCATTTTTCAATGGCATCTGTGTCTCGAAATGACCTTTTGGCTGACTTCTGCGGCTAAATGATGTCATCGTCCCCTGCTGCACTTTCGTCTGTGGCGCTATGCTCAGCAGAAGGTGCCATGACCATGCATTTCCACTGAAACTGCTTAAACCTGGTCATGAGAGCTGGTCAAGTGTGGACGCCCCATAATGCTTTTTTTTGTCAAGACTTGTTATAGACGAAGCAAGACAGTCCCATAATGTATACTGAAGTGTCCATTGGCGAGAAAAAAAACGTTTGTGAATGTGTTTTCAGAGTGTAAATGTGTTGTTACAGTTTGTAAAATGAACAGAACATCTTTCTGCATTTAGTCGACTCCCAATCGCGACCCTCCACGGTTGGAAAAGTGGAACATTCCGACAACCACTTCTGGATCACGACCATTCACAAGCTCTGAAAACAAGTTTACAAACTCTGAGAACACGTTCATATACTTGGATACATACAAACTCAGGAAAAAAATTGTTTGCTCGAGAAGTTTGTAAATTTGTTCCAAGAGTTTGAAATTTCTCAGCCACTGTACACTGTACAGGAGAGTCATAGCAAAATGGAGCCATGAGAGAGACGGGTGACTTTGCCCTACCCCTCATCAGACGCTTCAAAATATCACAGATACATATAAAAATAAACAGAAGACACCAAAAGGACGAGACTACAAGTAGTGTTGATATTTGATACTACTGAATTAGTATGTTTGTGTCTGAGGTATATTTTGAGGTACAACCTTTTGGCGTCACAGAATATACTGAAGAGTTCTATTATAATATTTGGAGTGCAACAGCAGACCTCAAAGTGTATTCCATGTATTCACCCCGACAACATGGGTAAACATGTGGTGTCGTGTTCCATAGCAGCGGAACATCTCTGCTGTTGATGTGGTCGCTTGTAGTGTTTCTGTGGCTGCTGTTGGAATTTAGGCTGATAAATCATTCATTGACAGCATTTGCACTTCATTTCTGAGGCTCAGTGGATGTTACTCAGCTGCTGGTTTCTGTTGCTTGTCCAGTACTTTACTGCTGTGACACTAATGAAGCATGACTTGTTTGTTTACAGCAGAAAAGCTTTATTATGAAGCATTCATTGGTGGGGTGTTGAGACCCTGAGTCACTGTCAGTAGGTGTCGATATCTCTGTTTCTTGATGCTGCTGAGGGTGGAGAGGTCCTGTTGGTTATCTGCCACTCTCTCTTAAGAGATCGACCTCTCACATTCACAAGCCGAGAGGTCGATCTTCTCTGTCGTGAAGTGCTCCGGACCTGAACCGCACACATGTAGCGGATGTTCTCATGTCCACTATACAGAGCTGGAGGAAGTTTCTTGGTCTGAGTTTTGAAAAGCGGAGGACAGATATACTGGATATCCTGCATTCAGTATTCATGGCTCTTAAGTTGACTTTGGTGGGTACGTTGCAACTTTCACACTCTTTCTATAAGACCCAGGATTTCTGGTGCATGTTAACACCTTCAAAGAAAAGGTGTCTTTTTAAAGACAAAGTCTCTCGGCCTCAAACGTCTTAAAACAAAGTGGAATCAGGTGGGTAACACATAACACATCAAGGAGGTGGACATCAACACGACGGTTTTCTCTGTGTTTTTCACAGAAAAATCCCGAAAGAAAGCTCTGACTGGGGCCTGTTACTCGCGGCACTCAAGTCGCACAGTCAGGCCCGACATGTGAAGAGAGGGGCCGCGATGGTTGCTCCGCCACACTTTCCAGAAATCTCTCTCATCACCTGTGGACTGCCACTGTTCCTCCTTGGAAGCTGAATTTATGACCAAAACATTTGTTTTCTTCTTCTTTTTTTATCACAAGTTCATCAAAGTCCTGGGGCTAAGTTTGGCACATGTGTATGTGAGGGCACCTCTTTCATTTCCTTCTGAAAATGTTGTCATCTTTAAACCTTTTGACTTGGAACTCAAAGTCATGTGCCCTCCCAGAAAACTCTTCCATAACAAAAAACTACTTGAGTGATGTGTAGTCTAGTACATGTAAACAAACTATCCCTTAAATGAGGCCTAGTTTGAAACACACACACACAGAGTAGAATAACTGGCATCAATAATTCAAATTTGCTCTGAAAGTTTTTTCCAGTCTCTGTTTCGCCATCCCATTGAGGTCTGTTTATCTTTCCCCAAATGTCATTTATTTTGTATGTGTCGCGCAGCGCTGTGTGTCCTCTATGGTCGCTGGATTTTTAATGCGATCTCTCTGTGAACAAAAGCTTGTGGAGCATCTGTCACTGACTGTAATACTCTCCCTAATGAAATATTGATCAGCGGATGAAATGGGATTATTGTTTTGAGTTGGGCAGTCTGGCTCCCTGCAGACTGCTGCAGTTAAGTGAAACATTCTGACCCGTGCCTGTGTGTGTGTTCTTTCTGTCCGCAGATGAAGTCAACAGAGGTGGACCAAGGGCTTTTCACAGACAGCTACTGCAGAGTCTGCAGCGCTCAGCTCATCTCCGAGTCCCAGCGGGTCGCTCATTATGAGGTGACGGCGCCCCCTGCACACGCTCTCACACGGCGCCCGCGCGAACTCCTGCCCTCGGGGTCAAGCGCCTCATGTTCCGGCGCTAAAGTAATGACCGAGTCACTTTAGTGCTGGACGGAGCGTCTTGTGTTTTGACCACCGAGTGTGATGCTGTCGTGTCAGAGCCGAGCTGATCATGTTTCTTGTGTTTGATCCGTTATTGGTTTGTTTCTCGACGGAGTTCGTCAGCAAATGAGTCATTTCCTGCGCCTGCTCGCCTTTTCTCTCCCATTAGTCCCGGGGTCAAGGGTCAGATCAATTACACTGGTGGCTGATTTCGAGGAATTGTTGACTTGGAGTGTCCAGCACAGTCGCATCAGAGAGGCGGAGTTAGATTCCCCTCTGTTTCAGGGTCAACAGCTTCCTTCTGCGCACGCTTTTCCTCCATCAGTCACCGTGGCAGGAAGGTCGGCTGAAGGTCGGCCCAAGTGTTCAAGCGTTGGAGTCTGATTAAAACTGGCTTCTTACTGCATTATTGGACAAAGAAAATGCATCTGCACATAGTGTCCTGTTATATATCCACAAATTTAAATGACTCACCCACTTCCGTCAAATGAAAAGCACTCTGGACGCGCCACGGTGGCTTCAGCTTTGGACTTAAAAACAATTATTCTTCAAACATAATTTTACTTTTCCTTCCAAACAAAATATCACCATTGGATCCCAACTTTCTTTTTATTAAGTTCATCCAAATATTTTGGTGATTTTTATTTGCTAAAAGTAGCTGTTACAGATGTGTTAGTTTGCCAAGTCTCCTTCACCATGAGTTTGTCACTTATTCACACAGTATCATTGTTGTTTCTTCAACTTTGCAGGAGAGCTGCATGACTCTGGCCAAACTGACAGTCATGTCTATTGGTCAAGATTATTCACGGTGTTCTGTGAAATGTCGGCATTTTCATTTCTTTACTGAAATAAATGTATACAGTGCTAAATCCATCCTTAAATGGGAATGAATGAATGAATAAATGTGACCCAAGAATTTGAGATTTACCCAGGTAGATGAGGCGTCATGAAACAGTGTTGCTGGGTGGATGAAACAGTGTCATCATTTTCAGAGGCCACTAGATGGCGCTCTTGGTTTAGAAATGATGTGAGGTTTCATTGAATGAGTTGTTCAAGTCCAAACATTTTACAGCAGACAGCGCCATCTGGTGGCCTCTGAAAATCAGGACACTGTTTTGTGAAACCTCATCACAAGGTAATGCAATAAACATGCTACTTGATAGAAACAGTTCCAGAATATAGACAATTAGCCTTGTAAATATCGCCATCCATCATGGCAGCTAAAATCAGAATCACGAGTTGAGTTGTACAGCACTAGTGTGTTGTATTCCAAGTCGGTTTTAGACAGACTCGGGTCGCCTCACACAAATAAGGTGGGGATCCACCTCTAAGGCGCCTGGTGGCGATGGCCACTTTAGGTTGCAGGAGAAGAACCAAGGCTCTTCCAGAAACAGAGGTGGTTGAACTCGCCGCCTCTGTCCTTGGTTCGCCTTACACTTGGCTTCTCTCCTGCAACTTCTCTGGTGGGTTGGAGTGACGGCCGTGCTGCTATTTCAAGGGGTCCTGACGGCTGATGGGTAACGGGAGAAGTGCATTGTTCTGCAGGCCTCAAGCAGGAGACAGGAAGTGGCTGAACCAAATCCAATCAAATATTCATTCTGTTATTGTGAGGAGGAACGTTGCAACACAGGGCTCGGCCTGTTGCCTCCTGGACGGCCAGGGTGGAGCTGAGGCTTCTCCGTTCGGGTCTAATTCAGACTGACGGGTTTGGGTCACCGTGATGAGCGGGAGAGAGGGTGAAGGAACAGATGGAACAAAGGAAAAAAAGCGGACTTCTGCAGATGGTCAGATGATCAGGTGCTGAGTCAAGCGGTTGGAGACAAAGTGGGAAACACAACAGCTTTGTCCGCTGAAGCATCTGACAGTTACAGAGCTTCCTCACTTCCAAACATTTCTCTCGACAAAGCAGGAAATAAACGCATCACTCTGCTCTGCTGGCTTTTGCTACAAGAGCTGCGAGCTGGAGACTGAACTCAGTCAGATGTAACCCAGGGCTTGGACGAATGCGCCTCCAGGTCTGAAGTCTGAAGGCTATCATTCAGCGGCTTTTGTGTTGTTACTGACACTTGATGTTTGGTCGTGCTGCATCTTCATATCTTCCATATGAAAGGTTAAGGAGTGAATGTCGAGCGTCTGCTGCAGGTGCGCTGTTCCTCTATGTGTGTGGCCGCTGCATGTGGGAGGGGTTGCCGAGTGAGTGACGTCTCTCCAGAAGGGAAGAGGTGCCCGGTGCGTGTCCAGCTCTGAATGTGCGCTTCTGTGCAGTTTGGCTGTGACAAAGTCATAAACCAAGTCACGCTCTGTCCCAGACTGGCCTCATCCCTGTCCCAGCTCCAGCCCACAACAGGACATCAAACCCTGGAGTGAGCGCTCCAGCACCTCCCCTGTGACACTCGACCACGGTCCAGTGTGGAGACAGGAAAGGTTTTACACCTCAATATGAAGAAAAAACAGTCAGTAAATGGAGCTAACGGGACACGTCTGCATACAGAGGCTGCGTTATACACAATAACAAAGCGCGTCGTGGCTCAGCTGATCGGTTCGCACACGTTACGTTTTTGCCGGCTTTTTTCGGGGGCGTTCAAAATCCGAAGCACAAATATCTCGAAATTTTTGTTCGATCTCCGATTTGTTCGAATTCCGAAACCGAGGCACCACTGTGTGTGTATATATATATATATATATATATATATAGTTATTGAAACAGTATAATGTCTAGCACACCAGTGTAGCCTTTCTTCATTAGCACTGCTGCTGTATTAGCACTTTTGTTGACTGTCGATAGCAGTGCTAGTTTTGCATTATTACTTTCTTTTTTCTTATCGGCGTTAGATCAGCACGATTATCGAAGTGTGGATTGCCAGTCTTTTGTGCAACCGAAGCTCATTAGCACATCTACATTTTTAATGGGATTAGCGAGCGCTTCAGGCTGCTGAGCTCGGATTGAATTTGGATCATATTCATCAGTGGCTCATGTTTAAGACACAATAACTTCATTTGTACCATCCTCTGACTCTTCATCTGGGCTCCGGGTTTCTCTCTATTTCGTCCCGCATCAATCATCACATCCGCTTTTAAAACCTGGCTCCAACAAACATGAGGGAAACCAAAACAGCCGCTGCCTTGTTCGGCCTGGTAACCAACCACGCTCCTGCCTGCCGACGTGCTTCCCCCGTATATGAGTGTCCAGCATTCCATCATATGTTCATCACAGCCAACAGGTAAATACGCATCTGTCAAAGGAATGAATCATACACGTGGACATATCAGCGCTTGGTCATGAAGCGTCTGCTGCGGCGTCACCGCTGCGCTCAGCCCATCGGAGACAGATGTAAAGGGCCTGGAGATTATTTCTGCTGTCACAGTGGCGGCGTGCCGTCACAGCGCTCTCTGAATAATCCCTACATTAACACGTCCAGCCGCATTTCTGTCAGCTGCAGCCTCTGACAACAGCCGAGGTTGAGAGACAGAATTCCTAAATTCAGGATTATTTCGAGTCAAACGACTGGCTGGAATGGAACAATACAGATTTGGAAGGAAAATCAAAAGCATTCTTCCATCACAACACCCTGCGTTACTTGAAATTCTCTCGCAGTGAGGAGCTGGTAGAGATGAGGCTTCATGAAACCGCGGCCTCATTTTCAGAGTCCACTAGATGGCGGTCTTTGCTCCAAACTCAGTGGTTTAGAACAGCTACGTTCATGAACCCTCACAGCACTTCTGAACCAAGAGTATTGAGCTCAGTACACTGTTTCTTCAAGCCTCACCAGCCCATCACTAGGAGCTGGTCCTGGTCAGTGAGTATTGTTTCAGTAGGAATTGAAGATATCAGCCCATCGGAGCTAAAAGCACCACAGTATTTGCAGTGTGCAGTGAGGAGATCCTGTGGTCTACAAGCCAAATGCACTTCACCCGCAGTCCAAAACTGTTTTCCCAAAAAATGAAACGTAGCGTTTGATCCGGGTATTGAACCCAACCATGCCGTGCCACAGTATACTCTCAGAAACACAGCTGAATGGCTTATCCAAGACCACAAAACAAGTCTTCTGCCATGCTGCTTCCTGCAAAGCCTCCTCCGCAACCAACAGACCACACCTGGGCAAAAAGGGCCTCAAAGGGCCACGACGGTGCAGGCTTTTGTCGCACAGTAGAGTCACTGAGTACTGCAGTACTTTGTCTAATGTTGGAAAAAAAATGCTGAACAACAGGTTAAACACAAAAAAAGTAGTGGGTGCTGTGAAAAAAAAAAAAAAAAAATTCTGCTTAGTATATACGACATAGATTCAAGGTAGTTGGGATTGTACTATAGCGAACTGCAACAAAATCAAACTGGTCATAAAAAACACCATATCTAACCACTAAATAACTGTAAGACAATAGTGAAATACTTCTATTTAAACAACAAAAATGTCAGCAACATTAATCATTTTAGCTATAGTTGAGTTTTAGAAACGTGTCTTGCATGCTTCGTGTCTGTGGATAAGGATCGTAGAACATAGTTTCTGACGGTGGAATCTTTCTCCGCTGTGATGCGTTTCCTCTGCTGAACTCCCACACACAGCACGTGGGCGTCTGTCAGCTATTGATCAGCTCATCTGCATTTTCAAGGACCTCTGCCTGCGACCTCTGCTGAAAGTGAGCATGCTCAGGAGGAAGCGTGAGCCAGTTCTGGGTCAGAATACATCCCTTCGCACGTACCATCCCCTCTCTCATTATCAAGCTCGACACTTGGATATGAGTACTGCGCTTCCCTCCCCAGAGATGATGTTTTATTCCCTCACATGTAAATACAGCACCAGAGGTCTGATGAAGGCCCTGGCTTGTATTGAATCAGCGTATTCCTCCACAGCAGCCTGGGTCAAGAAACTCATTTCCACGATCCCGTCCTGAAGTCTTACGACGGAAGCTGCGGCAGGTTGAAGGGTTTGTTGTCACATCAGCAGGAGATTCCATCACGCAACTGTCCGGTTTTAGAGCTGATCAGAGAGAATAGAATAGAATAGCCTTTATTGTCCTTGTACAGTGTACAACGAGATTTGAGCGCTACTCCCTTGGTGCAAACAATGTAAAAAAGAATATATTGTTCTGAAACCGTCTTGTGGATGAGTGAAAACTCTTGTTTTAAGAAGTTAAGTTTATTCAAGAAGCTTTATTTCTGGCCCTGTTGAGTAGAGGTGGGTCAAAATATCGATGCCATGATACACATGGCCGTTCTCTCAAAAAACCCTGCTGCAATTCTTCGACGCCACGTGATGGTGCCTAGTTAAGTTAATACAAAGTACTGTTTAGGAAGGGAGTTAGAAAAGGAAGCTGACTCTGGTCTTAACCTGTGGTGTGTACACAAACCTGGCATCAGCCGTGTTGACTTGTGACAGTTAGATGAGGTTTCATGAAACGGTGTCCTGGTTTTCAGAGGCCACCAGATGGCGCTGTCGGCTGTAAAAGGTTTGGGCTTGAACAGCTCATCCTATGAACCCACGTCATTTCAAAAAGAAGAGCGCCATCTAGTGGCCTCTACAAATCAGGACACCGTTTCATCAACCCTGCAACGCTGTTTCATGATGCCTCATCTACCCATCGCTAGTGTTAACATAGCTGTTAGCCACTTGCTAATCAAGTCGGGCCTCACGCACACAACAGAACTCGGGGTCTGTTGCGGTACTATTTTATGGTATTAAAACTTGAAATCTTCCAGTCTTGTGACCGCGGTGAACCAATCACTGTGAACCGAGTCCGATGATAAAGCTGGACTTCTTTCGCTAATGACTATTCAGTGGAACCAGAAAGGCTCACTGCGATATTAACGTTATCACGGGATCGAATTGTATCGTGGAGGACGTGGTGATACCCTGAACTACTATTGAGTGCCTGTTTTCTTTTACGAGATGCGCTGCCCATGGTGTCAGGATATGCAGCGGGATGCGGAACGTGCCTCATTGTCAGCCCAATACATCAACATGCCACACTGAAGGCTGCCTTCTGTGTCAGTAGAGGACACAAAAGTCCACTTTCACCGTCAGTATATTGCGCCACGGGAGGGAGGATGGGTCGAAACATGAGTGGCTCGGCCGAGGTCGGCCCTGTCCCAGTGCCTTTCTAGTTCTGCCTCTTTGATGCTGACAAAGCGTCATCTCTGTGGCAATCACAAACATAAGAACTAAGACATAAAATTTGGCTTTGAATCATAAGAGAGGAGGAAATGAGTGGCTGTATTCTCACTGCATCACGGGACAATGATGGACAGGTGGACAGCAATGGTGCTGCGGCTTAATGCATGAGGATCAAATAGATGAAGCCAGTGGTTCGGCGCCTTTGCTACAGCTGTGTTGACGCAGTTTAATCACAAGCTCGGTTTGGTGGCAAGCGGGAGGGTGGGGGCGGGTATTAATAGACCTGGTCCTGAGCGATGACTTGTTAGTCTGCTCTTTAAAAGCGAAATAAAGTGATGTTGAGCTCCGGCGCCAAAATAGAAAAGAGAGATATCGGCGAAACACTTGGAGGATGATTTAACAGGTTCCCCAGTGCCGTACATCTCTCTGACAGTGGCGCCATGAACCACTGGAGCGTGTCAAATGAAAAGAGCGGCAGACGCTCTCTCTGCTCACACTTGCAGCGAGTCCCTCGCTCTCTTCCGCCATGACTCAGCTCCTAATCCCAGTCAGGCTCTTTAAATTCCAGCACAGCGCCTCCCATCACTCCCCTTCCTGTCCCGCCAGGCCCTCTGGGCCTCCATTTAAAACGGCCAGCCAAATTTGAAATGTTGCGAATCACAGTCGCTGGAGTGTGAAATG
This sequence comes from Synchiropus splendidus, assembly GCF_027744825.2. Lineage (NCBI taxonomy): Eukaryota > Metazoa > Chordata > Actinopteri > Syngnathiformes > Callionymidae > Synchiropus > Synchiropus splendidus. Next base: position 25,730,895 of record NC_071340.1, on the reverse strand, counting down.
TAATTTGCTGTGATTTGTGTTATCGGTGCGGTAAATGCGATGCAGACGACCAAAATAGTGAATGAGGGTATGAGGTGATTTGTATCGAGAAATCGATCTGTTGCTGGGTGATTGGCCAGTAACAGTTTAGTGACAGAGTGGTGCCGCCTTAAGGCACCTAGAGGGACAGATATCGGTTTGACTTGTGGTTTGACTTTCAACAACCACAGATCCAAGCGACAAATGCGTGTGTTTTGTATGTAAAGTCAACGTGGAGGCGGGGTTACAACTGTCACATGCGACATAAGACAGCATCAAACCGACAAGCTGCAGTACAGTAACCAATAACAGCCCAGATACAGAGAGGGAAACTTGAGCATAAAATAAAATAAAATGAAATAAAATCACAGCCCAGATACAGAGAGGGAAACTTGAGCATAAAATAAAATAAAATGAAATAAAATCACAGCCCAGATACAGAGAGGGAAACTTGAGCATAAAATAAAATAAAATGAAATAAAGTCACAGCCCAGATACAGAGAGGGAAACTTAAGCATAAAATAAAATAAAATCACAGCCCAGATACAGAGAGGGAAACTTAAGCATAAAATAAAATAAAATCACAGCCCAGATACAGAGAGGGAAACTTGAGCATAAAATAAAATAAAATCACAGACCGGATACGGAAAAGGAAACTTAAGCATAAAATAAGAATAAAATAAAATAAAATCACAGCCCAGATACAGAGAGGGAAACTTGAGCATAAAATAAAATAAAATAAAATCACAGCCCAGATACAGAGAGGAAAACTTAAGCATAAATTAATATAAAATAAAATCACAGCCCAGATACTGAGAGGGAAATTTAAGCATAAAATAAAATAAAATAAAGTCACAGCCCAGATACAGAGAGGGAAACTTAAGCATAAAATAAAATAAAATAAAATAAAGTCACAGCCCAGATACAGAGAGGGAAACTTAAGCATAAAATAAAATAAAATCACAGCCCAGATACAGAGAGGGAAACTTAAGCATAAAATAAAATAAAATCACAGCCCAGATACAGAGAGGGAAACTTGAGCATAAAATAAAATAAAATCACAGACCGGATACGGAAAAGGAAACTTAAGCATAAAATAAGAATAAAATAAAATAAAATCACAGCCCAGATACAGAGAGGGAAACTTGAGCATAAAATAAAATAAAATAAAATAAAGTCACAGCCTAGATACAGAGAGGGAAACTTAAGCATAAAATAAAATAAAATAAAGTCACAGCCCAGATACAGAGAGGGAAACTTAAGCATAAAATAAAATAAAATAAAATAAAGTCACAGCCTAGATACAGAGAGGGAAACTTAAGCATAAAATAAAATAAAATAAAGTCACAGCCTAGATACAGAGAGGGAAACTTAAGCATAAAATAAAATAAAATAAAATCACAGACCGGATACGGATAAGGAAACTTAAGCATAAAATAAAATAAAATCACAGACCGGATACGGAAAAGGAAACTTAAGCATAAAATAAAAATAAAATAAAATAAAATCACAGCCCAGATACAGAGAGGGAAACTTGAGCATAAAATAAAATAAAATAACATCAAAGCCCAGATACAGAGAGGAAAACTTAAGCATAAAATAAAATAAAATAAAATCACAGCCCAGATACAGAGAGGGAAACTTAAGCATAAAATAAAATAAAATAAAATCACAGCCCAGATACGGAGAAGGAAACTTAAGCATAAATTAAAATTAAATTAAATTAAATCACAGCCCAGATACAGAGAGGAAAAGTTAAGCATAAAATAAAATAAAATAAAATCACAGCCCAGATACAGAGAGGGAAACTTAAGCATAAGATAAAAATAAAATAAAATAAAATCACAGCCCAGATACAGAGAGGAAAAGTTAAGCATAAAATAAAATAAAATAAAATCACAGCCCAGATACGGAGAAGGAAACTTAAGCATAAATTAAAATAAAATAAAATAAAATCACAGCCCAGATACAGAGAGGGAGACTTAAGCATAAGATAAAAATAAAATAAAATAAAATCACAGCCCAGATACAGAGAGGGAAACTTAAGCATACACTAAAATAAAATGAAATAAAATCACAGCCCAGACGCGGAGAAGGAAACTTAAGCATAAATTAAAATAAAATAAAATAAAATCACAGCCCAGATACAGAGAGGGAGACTTACGCATACATTAAAATAAAATGAAATTAAATCACAACCCAGATACAGAAAGGGAAACTTAAGCATAAAATAAAATAAAATAAAGTCACATCCCAGATACAGAGAGGGAAACTGAAGCATAAAATAAAATAAAATCACAGCCCAGATACAGAGAGGGAAACTTAAGCATAAAATAAAATAAAATCACAGCCCAGGTACGGAGAAGGAATCTTCAGCATAAATTAAAATAAAATAAAATAAAATCACAGCCCAGATACAGAGAGGAAAAGTTAAGCATAAAATAAAATAAAGTCACAGCCCAGATACAGAGAGGAAAAGTTAAGCATAAAATAAAATAAAATAAAGTCACAGCCTAGATACAGAGAGGGAGACTTTAGCATAAAATAAAATAAAATCACAGCCCAGATACAGAGAGGGAAACTTAAGCATAACATAAAATAAAATCACAGCCCAGATACAGAGAGGGAAACTTAGGCATAAAATAAAATAAAATCACAGCCCAGATACAGAGAGGGAAACTTAAGCATAAAATTAAATAAAATAAAGTCACAGCCCAGATACAGAGAGGGAAACTTAGGCATAAAATAAAATAAAATCACAGCCTAGATACAGAGAGGGAAACTTAAGCATAACATAAAATAAAATCACAGCCCAGATACAGAGAGGGAAACTTAAGCATAAAATAAAATAAAGTCACAGCCTAGATACTGAGAGGGAAACTTAAGCATAAAATAAAATAAAATAAAATCACAGACCGGATACGGAAAAGGAAACTTAAGCATAAAATAAAAATAAAATAAAATAAAATCACAGCCCAGATACAGAGAGGGAAACTTGAGCATAAAATAAAATAAAATAACATCACAGGCCAGATACAGAGAGGAAAACTTAAGCATAAAATAAAATAAAATAAAATCACAGCCCAGATACAGAGAGGAAAAGTTAAGCATAAAATAAAATAAAATAAAATAAAGTCACAGCCTAGATACAGAGAGGGAGACTTTAGCATAAAATAAAATAAAATCACAGCCCAGATACAGAGAGGGAAACTTAAGTATACATTAAAATAAAATGAAATAAAATCACAGCCCAGATACAGAGAGGGAAAGTTAAGCATAAAATAAAATAAAATCACAGCCCAGATACAGAGAGGGAAACTTAGGCATAAAATAAAATAAAATCACAGCCCAGATACAGAGGTTTATATTGTTTTGTGGTGTTTGCTCTCTAAGAGAGACAGCACAGTTTAGTTTTTTTGTAGTGTCTCATAATTCCGTGAGTGTTGATGGTTATGTAAATTATATTCTGCCCTTGTATTCGAAGCGTTTGCCTTCACTGTCTGCATGTTCATCAGCTGAATCTGTCCACTTTTTTCCTGCTGTGTCAGTTGCTATATTCGTGATCACTGGAACCTTGACCTTCATTTTCTGAGGTGGATTGTTCCACACGTGCACACATTCGTGTACAGCAACACAAAACTTCAGATTCAGAATTTTGGGTAGGTTTTTGAGCAAAAGATTATGACGATATCTGGAGTGCTGGCTTTGTTTCAGTTGAGCTCCTTCTTCTTCGAGTTTCATCGGTGGAACTTTCATGATAAATCGTCTTGGAGTTCGCAGATAGAAAATAGAACAAAAGCCTCCGAAGCTCCGTGCAAATGGAATGAGATGTGATATGAGAGGCTGTCAAAAATCTAATCTGTGGAGCAAAGCGTCTTACGAACGTGCCACTCAGAATCAACACGAATTCTTTCCATGTGCTGCTGTTGACTTTGGATTACGTTACGTTCGTGTTTGTAGTTCTGTCGGCTGCGGAGGGGGGTCTGCGTCATGTGGCTCTGCTTCACCAGCTTCTGCTTTGATGCAAAGATCCTGATGGGCCTGAATCTCAGGGGTTTCGCTCTCCTTCTTTTCATGTCCTGAGGTAGCTCATGTCACTGGCTCATCTCCACCAACCTCCGCCTGTCGGCGCGAGCTACGACCCCATCTGGGGAAGAGATTTCACATCGAGTTCATTCGGCAGCGAACGGACCTGCTGCTTTTGCTTCTGAAACAAACAGGACTGGTTTGATTTACAGTGACATTCTGTTGTGTAATCGCACACAAGAGCTGTGTATTCTCAGGGATTATGTTCCATGCAGCGATCTTAGCCCCTTAACACGTATTATACGAAGTGAAGTCCGAGAACAGTCACACACGTGAGCTAACGATGACCTGGATCCACACAAACCTGCAGCCACAGAGCCACTTAGATGAAGTGGCAGTTGTGTTTTCCGTCTGTGCTGAAGCCCGACGACTCCAAACCTCCGTCTCCTCGCCTCCATGGCATTTATCTTTCTGCCCTTCTCTATTCCCATCGTAAATATTGTCTGATGGGAACGATGGAGAACCTTTTGGCCCTCTATTTTTTTTGGTAATTGGATTCTGTAGTCAAAGTGGGAATTAAAAATGAGCCGTGATTTGACATTAAAATATGACAATGGAAACTGACTTCAAACTCAAAAATGGGAATGAAGGATGAATGATAACTTATGTCTTGTTCCTGCTAAGTTGCGTTTAAATAATAATAATAATAATAATGCAGCCTTTGATCAGTTTGGCTTTTGACCCCTTTCCAGGGCCCATTGATCGTACAGTGTTGGACAGATGCCCATTGCACTGTACAAACAGCGGTATTATATTAAAGCTGCTTGTTCCTCATCCATGGTGGTTCAGGAGCAAACAATGCAACAGGGTGATTTCTTATGAAGTATCTTCCCCGCTGAGCTAACTTGACTGCCTGGACACTGCAAGGGAAGAAATGACCTATTGCCAAAACAATAAACTGCAGTGGTGCCTCGGTTTTCAACGTCTCGGAATTCGAACAAAAATTTTCGAGATTTTTTTGCTTCGGATTTCAAATGAAAATCCAGAACTCGAACGCCCCCGAAAAAAGCCTGAAAAAACACAAGGTGCGCGGACTGATCAGCTGACCCACGACCCGCTTTGTTATTGGGTATAACGCAGCCTCTGTATGCAGACGTGTCCCGTTTAGCTCCATTTACTGACTGTTGTTTCTTCATATTGAGGTGTAAAACCTTTCCTGTCTCCACACTGGACCGTGGTAGAGTGTCACAGGGGAGGTGCTGGAGCGCTCACTCCAGGGTTTGATGTCCTGTTGTGGGCTGGAGCTGGGACAGGGATGAGGCCAGTCTGGGACAGAGCGTGACTTGGTTTATGACTTTGTCACAGCCAAACTGCACAGAAGCGCACATTCAGAGCTGGACACGCACCGGGCACCTCTTCCCTTCTGGAGAGACCTCACTCACTCGGCAACCCCTCCCACATGCAGCGGCCACACACATAGAGGAACCTGCAGCAGACACTCTACATTCACTCCTACAAAAGACTATTTTAAGGCTTGGAACGCATTAGTTCTTTTTCCATTCATTGTCATGGGAAAAATCCATTCAGATTTCCAACAAATCGCTTCTCAAATGGCCGTCTGGAACAGATGGTGGTCGAGAACTGAAAGTGCTTAAAATATTATATATAAAATGACATCTAACCAGTAGTATAAACAAGGCTATTCTGAAGTGAGATTTAAAGGCAGCAGAAGCTTGGAAGGAAGACATTTTGTCGTCCACTAGAAGCACTTTCACCAAGGATGCCACTGCACATCTGAAAGTTTGGACACATTTAGGCCCGTACAGAATGGCATCACAAAACATTCTGCACCTCAGGACCAGATACACTTTGGAAGTGTCCTTCAGAATATACAGCCTGGTCTCCAAAGTCTTCGGACCCTTTCCTCCAGTTTCTTGTTATTTCTTTATTTATGTATTCATTACTTTCCAGAGCAACATTCATAAACTACTATCAGAGTAAGAATCCTTCACTCAAAATCCTCACACAACCAGCACACTTTGTTCATATACTTAGCGCTAGTTTAGTCTGCAAATTTGGCAGCATTGACGTTGGTCATAATATGTAGCTACAGTTGCACTGCAGCGCCTCTATGAGTCTCTGGGTAAAATGCAATTCCAATTTTTTGCTACATTCTCCTGGTTAGGGGTCCATTAAATCTCTCTGCGCATGCTGCTATTTGCCAACATTATTGAATTGTTTCATTCAGATGCAGTAATGGAGGAGAAGGCGCTGCGATATTGAGTTTGTTAACACTGAATGCTCATTATGGTGAAAGACCAGATAAGCACAATGAGCCAGTCGCCTCCTGAGACTTGAGCGTTTTAGTCTGGAGCCGACAGGGGACCTCATTTATCAGCAGGGAGCTCCAGTGTGACCTTTTCGCAGACCTGACCATGTCCCTCCCCCCCACCACGCACCACCCCACTGCTGCGGCTCTCTGGCAACCCTTTACTTAACTGTCGCTCTTTGTGTTATGAATGTGCCGATGTTTAGTTATATTTCAGGTGTAACTTTCCTCAGCCATTTCTGTCGCTTCCTCTTTGTGAATTTAACGGAAGACAATTAGTGATAATCAATGAGGGACGACCTGGACGGATGAATCCAATTCTCTGTGGTGACACCTGACAGTGAAGTGTGTATCCCTCTGAGGACACTTCGCGATGATAAACACAGTCGCCCACTTTTGTGGTCTCTGAATGGGCAGGGGTTATGAGGACTCGACCCCTCCTCGCTCCCATGGCATCATATCTTGACGTTGGGAACGTGGACTTTTGCGTCCTATAGTGACGCCGAAGGCAGCCTTTAGCGTCGCATGTTGACGCTTTTCAATTGAAGCTCCCTTCATGGTACATGGGATGGTGCTCCTTTGGTTTGTACTCCATTGAAAAGCCCAGGCAGCAACATGAGATGCGTCTGCTCAGTTTGGTTTGGACTGCTCCCTGCTCCCGCCTTTCTCTCCGCCTCTCTTCCAGGATCGGGGGTGTTTTTCCCACCACAGACACACACACACACCTGAACCTGATCTCACAATCATCCCTGCTGACTACTTAAACGCCGGTCAGAAGATCATTCGCCGTCAGCTTGTCACGTGTTCTCCTTGTGTGTCGGTGCGTGATAACCTGGTTCCGCTCCCCCAAATACTGTGGACTTTCCTCGTTCCCCTGGACTTGTTACGCGCTCATGGACGCTTGTTGAACTTGTTCGATTTTTGTTTGTTTGGACTCTGTCGCCATCTCATGTTGAGATTTTTGTTTCTCCTACCTCCTCTGTTTGTATTTTCGTATTTTACCTCCTTCGAGATTAGAAGTCGCTCCTTGCACCTCAAACGCGTATTTTTTGTGCAAATACTTGCATACGTTTTTTTTTTTTTTTTTTGAAGCAACATCAGCAACGTCATTTCACTGAGCTAAATTGTAGCATTTCTTTTTTCGGAAGGAAGTTTCGTTTGCGATCTGAGCACATGAGACCAAAGGAAGCACTCGTTTTTGACGTGTCACATACCACATAACACGACGGAGTGTTCATATCACTACAGCTGGTTCCTTACAATAAAACACAAAAACTAAAACAATTATAAAGACAGCGTTTGGTGGAGAATAGGCTGAGTGTGATGACGGTGTGTGTATGATCAGGCTCGCGTAAATCTCCGGCCTCATACAGAGGACCAGGTCTGCACTGAAAGGTGGAGAAATGCAGGCGTCCACCCGCTCCATGTAAACAGAGGGAGCAGCCCTCTCGCTGGCAGGCTGAGCTCCGTGCAGCCGTCACTGCATCAGGCACCCTATGCCTTCAAGAGCGTCTTGTTTCCCTGAACACACGTCTCTTCCACACAAAACACATGATCAGTCTCACTAAGTCAAATAAATTCAGCGATATTCCACGTAAATTCCAGAATCAGCCAAGTACGGGTTTCCGTCATCGCTGTGACTTGTGTGTCACGAATCTTGTGTATTTAATCTTGTCGTCCCTGATGTGCAAAGACAGGCGCGTCAAGATTCACGTCCCAGTTTTTTATAATTTCCTGATCCGTCGGTGGCAAACAATTCCTGCCACCAAGTTTCACCACATGAACGAATAGTCTCTTGGCTCCAACTTGTGTGGTGGGTGCTGTGTGAGCCCACCGCGGAGCTGATGGACCCACTGATGTGGAGGTAATGTGGTATGGATTTTCTCCTCAGTCCTGATTATGTCAAGTGAGCACTTTCAGTGCCACACTGTTGTTGCCACACACTTCACAGTCTCCCATTTACAAAATCCCACCGCCGCGTCAGCGAAACGTCACGTGTAAATCTGCTTCGTGCACAGATCAACGCTTTACTAAAAAGCCCCAGTTGTTTCCCATCAGCCCTCCATTAGTTAACGTCCAACAAGCACATGTGTCTTTCCATTGATCCGCCTGTCGTGTTACTCTGCTGATCCTTCACTCCAGGCTTCTTTGGCTCGTCCATGGCCACTTGAAAGTCCTGGACCACACTGGAGGGTGAAATCTCAGGACCTAACAGTGAGACAATTCATCGTTGTCCTTTTATTTTCAGAAGTTATGATCATCTTCAGAAGGGTGGCGCTGTTTGTCAGTAGTGATGGTAGGTTTCATGACTCAGTATTGAAGGGTAGATGAGGTTTCATGAAACGGTGTCCGGATTTTCAGAGGCCACCTGGCAATGTCTGCTGCATAATGTTTAGACTTGACGTAATTCAGTCAAACCTCGCATCATTTCTGAACCAAGAGCTCCATCTAGTGGCCTCTGAAAATCAGGACACTGTTTCATTAACTGTGTGGCACTGTTTCACGATACTACCCATCACTATTTGTCAAGCTACTTGAGAGAGTAGCTACAAAAGATTGCAAATTTGACAAGCATAAACTGAAGCATACCAGACGTGTACTACATCAGTGAGTGGTGGATCCAGTAGAACTTTAATGGTTAGAATACTACAACAAGTGACCATGCCACAACCAGACGTCGCAGGAGGAGGTAGCACCACAAAGGTCTTCCCACAAAGTCATTTCTATTCATCTCTCCTGAATTGAAGTGTGTTGAGGAACGCGATACAGCCATGATGGGAGCCAACTGAGAAACAAGGAAGCGTTTATTGCTCTGATGACAGCAAAAATACTGGCTTTTCAGGTGTACGTTTACTTACTTTTTTTTAGGATTCCTGAAGTAGGTTCCCTCTGTTTCTGAACTCAGTGCTTTTGCTTTGAAAATGGTGTGTGGTTTCACTGAAAAAGTTGGTAAAAACTGAATGACGGAACAGAGGGTGAGTTTGTAGACCCGTGGTCACGACTGACTTGATCGAGTGTTTGTTTTCCCGAGTTACGTGGCTGTTGGGAGCAGTCCTAGTCCCTATGTTGCTCCTCGAATGCTGTCTCTGTGAGAAACATGACCGAAGATGTGACGGCTTTACCCACAAACCAGAACAGACCGTGAAATATTCAACCCCACTGCATCTCATCTGATATATCTCACCCCGCTTTTCTTGACAGAAAACCTTTTAAGAATTTAAAGGGACTCCAGAATAGACGGCAATGCCAAATGGTTCGTGTCCTTGCCCTGACTTCACAGTTACAAACTGCTTGCTGATGCAGTCAGGAGTCATGTGACTCCACTTCGCACTTCGACATCAGACGAAAGCGAGTGTTGAAAGTGTTTTGCTCGAGCTGCTGAACGTTCACGACCTGCTGCAAACGTCAGAGTGTGAAGAGCTGAACAGCAACTTGTCAGGAATAAAGAAAAACGTATCACAAACCCTCCAATTTTCACACACATTCTTCACCCAGTCGATTATGCTGTCAGGGAGACAAAAACCCCTCACACACGTTGCGAAAGGTGATCACAATAATGTGTGAGTCGATCATTAAAACCTCACTAATAAATATGGTTTCTGCTCATATTTTATTCAGGCAGACATCACACACTCTTGGAGCGACATGTTTTTTAAGTCTGGATCCAAACCTCTTGACTCCGATGACGATGACCACCGCCCTCAATTCTTTCTTCCCTCTTTTCTCAGACTTTGGAAACCAGCAGCAGGCAAACAGAATTTTTTCCTCATTATCTGCGGTTAAACATACTTAAAATTCATAGCGGAACCGAAGTGAACTTTTCTTTTTCCTGCAATAATATAGTGCGAAGCCCAGGTGGCTCCACAGATGAGACCTGTCTGGTCCTCGTCTTGCTCTAGATCTCCCACCTGCCTTCTGACACCAAAGCTCTTTCTAGACTCTGCCACTGTTCAATAAGGCCTAATGTATCTTTAGGAACCGAATATCAGGAGCAGCCCTCTTTGCTGGCCGTCCACCTATCGACTTTATTAGAGGACCATCTGACTCACTACCTCTTGCTATCCTTGAATGAGCTCCCCATTAACGCTGGCTTTGGCATCCGGAAATACCACTGGAGCGGAAACATTGGCTTGAATTGAGAGGGTCAATATGCAACATGGAAAGCTGACTTCAGTGTCGCCCTGGGACAAAAAAAAAAAGCCCTTGTTAGAGCGCTACGTTTCATCTGAGGAGGGTTGTGTATCGTTCCGTACTGTTAGAATGGCTTCACTGCTCCATGACGTCTTCGTCCGTCCTCTGGAAATTACACTGACAAAACCATATTAGGCAAAAAAGAAAATGAAGAAAACCACTCTGTGGGTGCAAGTGAGCAACTCCCTCACTCCCATGGCGTCATATATTGACGTTGGGAAAGTGGACTTTTGCGTCCTATACTGACGCAGAAGGCAGCCTTCCTTCAGCGGCCCATGTTGACGCGTTAGGCTTTCAATTCAAGCACATGTGCCATATCCTGATGCCGTGGACAGACACGTAAGACAGAGTCGGAGGTTGTGGTTAGGTGAGTCATGGGATGGCGCTGTTTTTGTTCCATATATAACAATGTGTCGATTGCTAGCCCCTCAAACGCAGTGACTTCCTCTCTCCTCAGTAAGGTGGACAGCCATATAAGAGAGAATGTATATCCATCCCATGTATCTGAGTGAAGAGAGCTTCTCTCATGTGCGGTCCACACCCCCGGCCTGCAACAGAAAATGCTTTTTAGAGCCCTGCTGAACAGCCTGTGCGTCGACCTGCCACACAGAAGGCTGCCTTTGTCGTCGGTGCCACGTTCTCAATGCCAGTATGTCACGCCATGGGAGTGAGAGTGAGGATGGGCATCAGAGAACCACAGAAAGGCCCCGATTTTACCTTCATTAGAAAACACGCTCCATCGCTGCTGAAGTACGCTCCTTCTATTCATGTGGCTTGTCAGCACTGTCACACCTCATGAAGTCGTTCCCAGTTAACCTGTCCTTAAACCCCCCTCTGCCTCTCCGTGCAATCAGATCACAGCCGATCGATACGTTCGTAGGCAGAATCTGGCTTCACCTTCAGTGAATCAAGTGCAAACGCCCGCTTTGATCCACTGGCGCTGAGCAGCGGCATCTTGACAAATGGCAGCGGCGGCGGGAAAGGCATGCCTTTGTGGGCAATGTGACTTTCTCCCAGCAATGCATCAATGTGTCTTTGTTTATTCTGCGTGGTTCAATATCGTCTGGCCTTTTCCTCAAAAGAGAATTAATAGACTTGGAAAGCGAAATGATTTTCCTGAATGCTAAATTTAATCACAATGTCTGTCCTGAAGTGGCTTTGTCGAGATGTGGCGACAACAACACTTAAAGCCTCGAGTCCAACACGCTACTTTAAGGCCTGATGACAAATCCAAAACTGCCTGAGTGACAGCAGAAGGGGTCGCTCTGTCCTAACTCACGCTGAGTCACTTCGGTGCCTGGGACTCTGTGATCCCACAAGACTCACCCACGCTGTCCTCGCCTTCTCAACTGGACACCAGTGTTGTGTTGTGTTTGTCTTGGTTGGACATTGAAACTGGGATATTGAGACCAACACATGAGGATCATAAGCTATTTTTGCCTGCAGTTGTTTGCATCCCAATATATACATTTGGTTTACTAAACAGGGCTCCACCTTCCGCGTCCTCAGTGTATCAGAGTTTTGTCAGCAGCTCTAGTGCCTCACTTCCTCTTTCTAGTGTGATAAATATACGCACCTCTGACCCAATTCAAAATATGCCGGGTTCCAGTGGAGCTCTGCTTTAAGTTGAAGTGGAGCGGATCATCCAGACAGGAATTTAGTCGGTGAAAAGTGACATGAATCAGTGAAAATTTCACAATACAAAACTGTGGGAAGCTGCACTTTACAGTGGTACCTGGTTTCTCGACTTTTCCATCCACTATCCATGGAAATCCGGGGTTACGTTATGGTACCGCTACTTTGCGCATCTCCTGGAACGTAGTCCCACAGTACCACAGTTAAAGTACTGCACTGCCATAGAAGGTCTGTGATAGATTTGTGCTCCACTCTGGTCTGTTTTAAATGACTGTTTTAACATCCCTGCCCTTCCCTCTTCTTCTTGTTCTTTTCAGAGCCGGAAACATGCCAACAAAGTCCGGCTGTATTACATGCTGCATCCAGTCGATGGAGGCTGCCCCGCCAAGAAGCTCAGGACGGACAATGTGAGTTGAAAGATTGGCATCATTTCTGCATGTTACTCGCTCACCACCTGTAACCGTCAGATCTGCTGTGACCTCACCAGAGCAGGTTGATGTTCCTCCACAGATCACACACATTATGACGATGGATTTTTAGTCTACACTGTCCAATATCTCAAAGTGATTGTGTCCTTATAATGACAGCCTTTGGGTAGGAATTTTCAAGGCTGAAAACGGGTCGATTTTCAAAAACAGAGCCAGTCTGAAAATCCATAGGAAACTGGATATATTGTTTTTTTTCAGGATGCAAAGTTGTCCACCCATTAAACCTCTTCTTTTTCAGAGTTAAGAAAGAAGAGTACAATTTGAGCCTGGCCTTTTTCTTGCTTATTTTTCGATCATTCAAGAACAACACGCTGCAGCCACCACATCAACCATCAACCGCCTTTTCTGCCTCTGACACTGGGGACTTATACAGTAAATGGATTCTCTCACATGAGCCCCACTTTCTTTGTGTCAAAAAGGTTGACATATTGGCAGCGCTGCAACTCCAGACCAGTGAACAATGTGACTGCGGCTTTTAGATGCCAGACCCTCCTCACAGCACTGTGATTCACTTGTGCGGTATCTGTCATGTAAATGACAAAATACATGGCGTTTTCGACAGACGCAATTATGCTGCGAGTGTTTCGGTGCTGCCGTGAGGCGTGTTGTTCCAGCTGGATGACACGCTTGTCCTATTTCACCACTTTCTACAGGGAAAATGCATTTGCTGTTGGTCCACATCAGGCAGGTGGATGTTTTTATCTCGCCCCGTCACTTGTTCACCATCTGTCGCTGTCACTGCATTGTGTAAATTAATGTCATTGTTTTCAATTTAATTATATTTTACACTTTCGTAATGTCAGAACCTGGCGTGGACTAAAGAGTACGATATATCGGATACTGCAGGTACGCTCTCCCTTTCACACATGGTGGTGTGTGGACAGTTCTAATGGTGGAATACAACCAGCGCTGAATTTGGGAGTAAGAAGATTGAAGGACCATTTGATTTGGTTTGTTTCCTGTTGTGCGAATGCATACCGGAACCATCTAACCCTCGAGATGAGAAATGAAGGGGCTCCTACAGTGTGAAAGTTATATACTGTATGTAAACACTAGTGATGAGGCTTCATGAAACAGTGTCCTGATTTTCAGAGGCCACTAGATGGTGCTGTCTACTGTAAAACATATGGACTTGAACAACAAATTCAATGAAACCTCACACCATTTCTAAACCAAGAGCGCCATCTAGTGGCCTCTGAAAATTAAGTAATTTCCATCAACCCTCCAACAGTGTTTCACGATACCACATCCACCCATCACTAGTAAACACAGTGACCCTTTACACTCAGGCCTTCAACTCGGATTTGTGCTCGTGGAAGATGCTGCTGTGCTTTTGTTCGATGAATGTGACCCCAAAAGCCTGAAATAATAAAAATGCATTTCTAAGAGGATTGCTAAAACGGACAAAAGGCGGAGGGCATGGAGGGCTGCGCTGTAATTATTAGAAGATTGCGAGCCATCAATCTGGAATAGGAAGCGTTCGGACCAGATAAGGACATCCGTCAAGGGACTGTAATCCTTCTTGCTGCCTCATCCCATCACCAGTCTGACGGGCGCTGCTCCTCTCTTTAGCTTTAGCTCGCTTGTCTGCCCATTTTGTTTTCATCTCCACTCCATTTCCCCCCCTCGCACGCCCTCGCTCATCCATTATATTCCCAATTTGTTTTTCGCTGGCCGCACGCTCTTTCCCTCACTTTCATTGCCGCTTCTCTTTCTCCTCCACCGATGCTTTTTCCCTTATTTTGTTTTACTGCTGATGTGTTGTCTATCTTCCTTCTTGTTAATAGTGGATGGTTTTAATCCCAGCGCTCAGAAGAGTCCAGCCAAGAGTCACGTTGTGTTTTGTTACATATATAAGGTGTGAACCATATACCAGCGTGTGTGGGTGTGAGTTATAGCCTCTGGTTTTCTCTGACCTTCACCTTTGGTCATGAGCTGTGGGTCATAACAGAGAATGAGATCCTAGATACAAGCGGCTGAAATGAGTTTCCTCCGACGGGTGGCAGGTATAGAGATAGGGTGAGATGTTCTGTCACTCAGGAGAGACTCAGAGTAGAGCCTCTGCTTCTTGAGGACTCAGTTGAGGTGGTTCGGGCATCCCATGAGGACGCCGCCTGGACGTCTTCCTTTAGAGGAGTTTCAGGTACGGCCAGCTGGGGGGGAGACCAAGGGGTCGACCCAGGACCATATGGAGGGATGAGACCTCTTCACTGGCTGGGGAGTGTCTCGGGATCCCCCAGTTGGATGTTCTGCCCGGGGGAAGGGCGTTTGCCACAGCCTTCTGAAGCTGCTGCCCCCCTGACCCGGCAACGGAGAAGCGAATGAGGATGACCCCAGCTTCAGTCTTGTCTTACCTGAACAACAAATCTCCAAAATATTTTGAATTCCTTTATAACTGAAGCAGAGCTGACGCAGATATATATAAACAACTTTATACAACCCTTCACCAGCCACACTATTCGCCATGCCAGTGCAGGGCTGGAACCCCACTGGGTTCAGAAGTGCTTCAGTTCTTTGTGGCATGGACACAAGCTGCCTCAGTTATTTTGCTCCGTACAGACGCGTCTGCTTCACACAGACCACACAACCACGATGTGACTCTCACACCACACCCCTCAGCTGATCAATGTCTTTCTTGTGTTCATGAAACCTGTCTGAGATGTGAGCTTTGTTATGTGCCATATGATTCTGCTGATGCATCACTGGAGGGATGGACCACTTCACTGGTACTAAAGGTCCCACAGTGCAAGGAAAGTTCTCGCCATCACAGCAGCAGCAGGAACCTGAACTGTTTGTGCCACTACTGAGCCATGCTTTCATGGTCTCCATGCCATTTCCAGTGGTCACATCAGAAATCGAGTCAAATTAGACCAGAGAATGTTTTTCCTGTATTTTGTTTACTCTCCGTTCCATTGTGAGTAATAATCTCCTTAACATGAAGACTGACTCAGGAGACCTGTAAACACCATGAGGCTAGTTATAAATCTCATAATATGACCATGGTAGTCACAGCCCCTCATAATAAGGAATGTAGAGCAAGAGTCTGAGCACCAGCGATTTAAAACAGAATCAACCCCAGCACCATTTCTGGACCAGGTGAGAAGGAGGCGCCTGTGTGGGGGCCTTGGAAATTCATTCTTTTCTTCTGCATCTGCTGCCGCTCCCCTTTGGGGAGGTTTACCATCTCCAGTCCCTTCATCTGCTCCATTCATCTATTATGTATTTGGATCATGTAGATCAGTTCGGTTTCACACTCAACACTGGAGAGCACGTATCACAACTCTCGAAGACAGCAAATCTTCGGGGTCCATAGGAAGATGAAAACAAATGCATATATAAATAGGAGCTGTTCAACGAAACAGAGGACAGTGTCTCTGAGGAGAAGCGTGGACCAGACTGTTGGATGAGCTGAACAAAAGGGAATCTGAACAGCTTGTTTCAGCATGCTTATACTCAGGGGTGGTGCGGTAGGTGGAGCAGAGCCCTACTGGATTGGGTGAGAGGCAGGGGGCGCCCGAGACAGGTTGTCAATTTAGCGGAAGGCAACCACTCACACCTACGGAAATTAGATTCAACCTGAACTGTAGGAGTGAATCACAGCACCCACTTGAAAGTCATTCAAGCACAATGGACGTACAAACCCACGCGATAGTGTTGCATCGAGCTGGGACTCATAACAGCCCTGCAAGAGAGGGCGGGTTCATTTGGAGCCAGTCAGTCATGTGGAGGGCTCTGATTTGAGTCTGGCAGAAGAGACGTGGAGGCAGAAGGTTATGGAAATAGGGCTATGGATGGAGAGGGGAAAAAAAGAAACTCGTCCACAGGCAAGCTGGGATATGTTTGTTTAGGACCCACAAATGTGTTTTTATTACTGTAATTTTCAAACTATTGAGCGCACCAGAATATTAGCCCCACCCACTAAATGTAAGAAGGAAAACAGATGCTGTTCATCCATGAGCCACAGCGGTCTACAAGCCGCGGGTGCAGTGGTGCTGTCTGCACCGTAGAAAGGCTTAAAAACGCATGAGGAGCACTTGTAAACTAGTTTGGAAAACTGGCTCCAGCCTGGAGACTGACTCATGAAACAAATGTTCAGAACTGGAATCATCAACTCCTCACATCTGTGCCAGGTTCTGACACCACAGCCCATCTCAGCCGCTGCCTCTCGCCTCTGCTCCTCCAGGAGATCGGCTCTGTTGGAGGAGCTACGGACACGTGGGCGAAAACAGCGCCTTTTTAGCGCTTTAAGGTCAATAAAACGCCTGTGATTTCATTGGTTTGATGGTAACCATGCTCAATATTTTGGCAGCACGATGCTCCGTATATTAGCTGCGTCATTGTATGCGGTGCACGGTTCAGGTCACAAGACAAAAGTAACGGCCTATTGACTGGAAATGACGGTACATGGTACCAATTTCGTGTTCTCACTAAAATCTCAGCAAGCTGACCAAACTTCATATTTTTGAGAGCATCAGTTAATGGGACAAACTGTTCATGATTCCTGTTTCCTCATGTCCATCCCAAATTCTACACAAAAGGTTTCTGATTCAACTCAAAAGGCAATGATACTTTTTACAGCAAATACGAAAGCTCATGAGCTCAAGACTCATGATCACAATTTAAATGAGCGCAAAGTCATTCCCCCAAGTTTCCTGACAAATAGTGGTCAAGCTGTAAAAAAAAAAAAAACATTCAAAGATTCTGGTGCGATGGCAGTCCCTTTTCCCTCTTTTTCACCGCATGAGAAAAGAACACCTTCTTGAATCCATTTTTCATTATTAGAGTCTTCAGAACAGATTTTTTTTGTCGAATCAGACATATTATAGTCAACAACAATTATGTCGTTTTCCTCTTGCTTCAGCATCAGCCCGCCCTCAACCTGTCGATCACAAGTTGTCGGGGGTGTTTATGTGGGTGTGCGTTGTGCGGCGTTAGAGCCTTGTGCGTCGATTTGGGCTAACAATATTACATTTCAACATTTGTAATAAAAGTGGGAGGGATGAAAAGAGGGGCGTCAGTTTTGAACGACGGAGCGGTACTGGCTGCAGACATATCTTTGTGCCAGTCGGCTTGTAAGTTAAACATAAGATGTGTTGCTGCTTATAGATCTTGAACTCCAAAGGCATCATTTTGGATCCAACCCCGAGTCTCAACCCCGGCCCCATCACAAAAGGGCACGCTGCCTTTACGGACCGGGCTTAAAACTACACAGATGTGATGTGACCAGGCTGCACTTATAAGGTGGCCGGTCTAAAAATACACACTACAGCAGTTGCCTCCAGAGACTGGGAGAGTGCGTACGGCCTGACATGGCCCGGCGTCTCGACCTGTTTGACTTGATAACATCTGACAAGTGAAGCGCTGCTGGTCATGCTAGTCGCTGCGATAACCTGCTCACAGGCAAGAGGAGGGGACGTCAGTTGGACTTGGTCCAGGGACTGGCATTGTTGTGAAATATGTTGTAGAATGTACGACCGGTGCTGTTACATAACCTCCCTGGTAACACGGCTATAATCTCAAAGATTCTCACGTTGTTTTCTCTTATTTGGAATCCAATTCATGGAGGAAGGACTTGTATACAGTTGGAACTGATCTGAGTGGAAACGCAGTCCCACAAATCACTTTTAAACAGTTTTCACCACCACAAATGAGTCATCTGCTGAGGCCCTGAGAGACTTTTGTGCGTTACAATTCGGCTGGTAACAAAGAATTAAGTGTCAGGTGCTGCTGCTGCTGCGAGAGGAGTCCTGGTCCGTTCTGATTCATCCCAACGAGAGAGAGAGAAGAGCAGGCTTACTGTATGTTCCATTAAACCAGCAGATCACACGTGCAAACACACACAGTTGACTCACTTTTTAGGGGTCGTTGGATTTCTGGCCAAAATGTGTCTCCAAACGTGAAAATACACTATTGGTTACTGAAAGAAAGCCACCCCCCAAAAAATAAAGATTGAATTGCCTCATGAACTGTGTTGAAAATAAATGCTTTCCAAATATCAATTGATGAATATCATTTCTGACCTTCAAGTAAGAGAAAAACTTTGTATCTCTGATTCACCAGTGATATCTTTCCTAGTGAGTTGTTATCATTTCAAGTTTGACTTGTGAGAAAAAGAGAAACAGCTCCCGCTCTCTTGTCTCCGTGTTGTGAGCATCAGTTGGCTGGTCCCACTCTTCTCGGGTGCTTGCATCCTCCTGATGTATCCGGTCCTGATCTGGTGCATGAAAGCCTGTGTCGCTGCGAGCCCTCACCCTTCTTCCTGGCTGAGACATTATAATGCAGTTTCCCATTCAGTGTTTTAAGAGCTCGACAACTTCAAATGAAGCAAGTCTGTGAAAACATTTCACTGCTGCAGTTAATCACATGAGTGTTGTTGTGGATGAAGTCATTTTACAGAAGCAGCTTGGTGCAGAAGCGTGAATAGAGCCTAATATATTTATTCATATGTGAAGACGAAAGCATAAGAATGAAGAAACGTATCTACAGCGAATGAATAATGTATGGTTGTTTCTTATCAGCTCCAAAAAAGTTACTATGCAGCAGTACCAGCACCCGATGACGCAGAGAGAAGAAGGTCCAAGTCCAAACACTAGGCAGCGGACAGTGCCATCTGCTGACCCTGAAAATTAGGACACTGTTTCATGAAGCCTCATCTACCCTTCCATAGTGTTTCATGAAGCCTCATATAACCATCACTAATAGCATCAGTCACTACTATAAAAGACCTATATGTCAACATGCGACAATGTTTGAAAACTTTCTACCTTCAGCACTGACGGCCATGATGGATGTGGTACGGCCAGTCTCCTGCCCTCGGCCGACTGGTCGGTGCCAGTAACTGGCATCCATTTTCAGTGAACCACTGCCACTGTGTTCAACGGCCATCCTGTTGTAGTCTTTGATGGATCTATAGTCCTGCTTCTCGAGTTTTTCGCAACATAGTTTGAGGGTCATTGCACCACAGGATCTCCAAGAGTTTCCTGGTGACTCCTCTCAACTCCTGCTGGATTGACTCAACATGATAAAGCTCCTTGGGTCCTCATTAGCCGGGAGAACTGCTGTTTTAGGGGCCATTGTTCACTTGTTTTGTTTTTTTTGTCCTGCAACAAAATGGCTGAACCGACCAGTCCCAGTCCCTACCTGTTACCGCCATGATACGCTACTTCCCTGGCCAATCACATGACAGTGACGTCATCATCGTGCACTAGACCCAGATGGTTGTCTAGATAAGGCAAATACAAACAGGACAGAGTGAGAAGGGCCAATAAATATTGTACTGTCTGATGAATAGAAAACAGAATTAACTGTCGACTGGTCATGCTAGTCACTTAGCAAGATGGCCGCTGTGTGGTGACCACCTTGGTCTCTAATATCAATAACTCACGTAAATATATGATCATCCATGGCACTGGTGTGACATCATCACATGGGGGTGTGTCGAAAGGCAGAAAGAGTCCAAAGTAGAGAACCTTGTTATCGTTTTGACAGTCATCAAAACTAGAAACCTCGGGGGATGACTTTGCTCGATTTCGACGGCGAGACATGGAACTCTTATTGTGCTGTGGTGCCAGATGAGCCAAGTAAAAAATGGTGTTCATTACGGAATGGTGGATTATATATAGGTGTACTGCAGGCGCCTCTTAAGTTCTCCGACATGTAGAGTTGAATCCTGAATGATTAAAGAAAGTCCGCCTCCATAAAAACTCCAGCTGGTGATGAAGCCACTCCGGCCCACTTCAGCGTAGCTTCCCCTCTGCCATTCGTTTTCCAGGAGTGCTGTTGCGTCAAAGCGTTTTCAGGAAGCATGTGAATGGCCTCTCTGAGGGAGCCAGGCCATTATTGGGAGGAGAGGGCCGTGATTGAACTGGAGCCTCACCTTGCAGGAAGCAGAGCCCAGAGGTCCGTAGCCTGGGTTAATGGACTGTTGGAGAAAAAGGAAATCTCTTACAGGGAAGTTAGATAATATGTGGAGAGAGAACGTCTGAGAGCTGGAGTGAATTGTTCACCTCACACGCTGGCGTTTTTACTCTGAGAATGGCGCTCTGTTTAACCCATCGATTCCATTAGTGTTTGGGGATTTTTAGGTTTCCGTTTCTACAGATTTGAAATCCTGTGGCATTCAGATCTATATGGTGTGTTTGTAGAAATCTCTCAGAATTGTAGCCGGGTGTATCGTGAATGTGTGGACTCTACTACTGTGAATGTTTAAAAGCAGCCACGAGCTTTGATGCGGCGATAGTGAGGGCTGGCTGGCGAACGCTTCCAGCGCCGCATGTTTGCTCTGGTCATCTAATTATCCCACCAGCAGATACGTCCTTCATGCAAATAAATAATACGCTTCATTGGGAAAAAAGCTGACCGGGCTATAAACCCAGATGTGTTTTTTTCGCTGAGTTGGTGATGATCAGAAACGTCTCCCGGCGGAGGCTTCTTTATGGTGGAGATTCACAATTATGATCAGCGGCGATAAGCTGTTTCTCTGCTGCGCTCCAGTCAGATAATGTGAGTGAGGGTCGACTAATGTGTGGCGGGCGGCTACAGCCCATCTCACTCTCCACACAATGCAGGGATAACTCAAAGGAGGCCTATATTTGATGACAAAGGCATAAGAGGCAGATTGAATGGCTCATTCTGAAACAGAATTACGGTTTGGTGACTGTAGTAGTGGTGTGACGGGAGGCAAAAACCTTGGCTCGACACTGCTCTCCGTTTTATTGAACTACTTTGGCCACTAAATCATTCTTCATTGATTTTGGAGATTCCATCGAGTCAGAGAGTGTAAACATGCTGCCTCCTCACTCACCGGTTTAGGTTTGTGGCTTCGCCTTCCTGTGATTCCTGTGATCAATTCGGTTCTCAACAAAGAAAAGGGAAGAGAAACAAGTCAATTATTAAAGAGATTTGGTGTATTGTTTCAGATTTTACTTACGATTCTACTTATTGAAACTGTGTCAGTTTGTTTTGTTATGGGTCAAGACATGGAGTGAGACCCAAGCGCAGTGATGAAAGTCACAGGAGGCAGGAGTGAGTCAAAGACAATAGTTTCATCATTAACAACAATGAAACCACAACAGAAAGCATCACTGAACCGGGAGAAACAAAGCGAGTCAGAATGTCCAAAATCAAAGGGGTCACCAAAACCAGCCGAAGTCCATAAACATGAATAAGAGTCCAACAGAAAGCGTCACTGATCCGGGAGAAACAAACAAACTTAAATCTGGAAACGGAGAGACAAAAACACAATGAACCGAGATAGTCCATCACAAAACAACACACGGAAACAGAGGAAGAAACAAGACCACTAACTCAGGCACCAGGGTTTCAGACAGAGTGATCAAAATAAGCAAACAAGGTTCAATGAACAAGGAGAGACAATTTACCACGGGAACAAGAGGAGACAATCTGGCACACGTTGCTGGAGTCCAGGTGTTCTTATACGCAGGTGATCAGAGGTTCATTGGCTCCAGCCGTGTGCCACAGGAACAGGAAGAAAGGAGGGAGGAAGCAAAAATAGGACCAAGGGACCAAAATAAAATCATGACATGTTTTTTTTTAATCAGAGGAGCGTCTTGAACAGTTGACTTGCTGATCTGGAACATGAATTAAGTGAAGCCTGGACCATGAGACAGAGAGCTCTAATTCTTTAAAATGGAGGTCTTTATTGGTCCTTGTGTCATGATCCGCTTTTATTTTGTCCCTAGATCCCTGTTTTGTGTCTCCCACCTTCCTGTTCCTGTGGCACACGGCTGAAGTCAATCACCCTCTGATCACCTGTGTGTAAAAACACCTGGACTCCAGCAACATGTGCCAGATCCACTCCTTTGTTTCTGTTTTTAAGCTTATTTTTTGACTACTCTCTCTGAAACCCTGGTGTCTGAGTTAGTGTTCTGTTCCTTCCTCTGTTTCCTCGAGTTTCCTGTTTTGCTCCGTGTGTTACGATTTCTGTTCATTGTGTTTTTGTCTCGCTGGTTACAGATTTAAGTTAGTTTGATTCTCTCGGTTCGGTGACGCTTTCTGTTCTGTTTTATTTTTGTGAATGATGAAACTGTAGTATTTGACTCGCTCCTGCCTCCTGTGACTTTCATCACTGCATTTGGGTCCCTCCCCGCGTCTTGAACCGTAAACACCTTGAACAAGTTCACAACGCCAACGTTCATATATGTATCTCATTTAATAGATCTGTAAACATGACATCCAAAGTGTACCTTATACATGGCGTAAATCTGATGTGTGATATTATAAAAAAATAAAAAACCAAATGAATTTCCACTGACAACAGCAAGTCAGTGCCATGCTAACTGTGTAGCTGTTAGCTTACTTCACATGTACTTCCATTGGTCCATGTGCCACAGGACAGAAGGGCCTGTACCAATACGATGATCTGGTTCGAGTACATGTATCATCACAGCCCTTGTATGAAGCCATATTCACTGTCCTGGCATAATATACTGACGCTGGGAAGTAACGTTTACGCCCTGTACTGAAATCAGCACCATCCCATGGCTTCACCCCAACCTCCATCTTTCTTGCCCATGACGCGCTGCCCAGGGCACCTGGATATATGGGACATGTGCTTCAGTTGAAACACTGATGCGCCAACACGCGAGGCTGTATTTGTTGTCAGTATAGAATAGGACACAAAACTCCACTTCCCAGTGTCAGCAGATCACACCATGGCAGTCAGGACGTGTTGCCTTGTCTGTAGTGGCTGATATATGCAAAGTGGTTTGTGTTCTTCGCTAGCGGTATGAAAACGAGCCGGGTGCTAACTAGGGCTCCAGCGACTCGTCAACATAGCCGACTATTCATCAAATAGACTATCAACAAATTAGTCGCCAAGGTGTCATTAGTTGACTAGTTGTGATGTCATCATTTAGTGTCTGAAACTCACTGACCACTGCGACCCAAAACGTTACTACTAATACTGGACCATTTCACAAAGGACACACACCACATTTTGAGCATTAACAATTTTACATATTTTTTTTTTATCTATATTGACCTATAAAACCTGTGTATATAACAGCCAAACCAGCCATGTTGGTGTGTCCTTTACCTACATATGTCGTATGATGATTGTATGGTAGTCGGTGGCTGGTCGACAACCAAAATAGTTGTTGCCAACGGAACCAGTTAAACGCTCTTTCGTGTGACTTGTGTGTTTTGTTGGAGCTGTGACTCTACTGTTACCTGCTGTGTGATTCTACTCAGTGAGAATTAACTACTGTAGACATCACACATTTAAGGCCAATGACATTGGTTTAAAAAACAAAACAATGTGGCGCAGGCATGTGTTCTCTTCAGTGCCTCTCATGTTTCTATGCTTGTTTTTGGAGATTATTAAATCACACCTTCCACTAATGCCACTTCATGGTTCCAGACGGTGCACACCACACTCTGGCAGTGAGAAAGTGCAGTGTCAGTGTTACGGCGCATATGCAGACGTTCAGGTTTATTATTCATCTCCGTGGCCTTGTGACACACTTTTCCTTTTGTCTGGACAGACTGAGTGGGTACCGCCTGCTGCTAAGAGTGAAGGTCACCTGACTCTGTGTCCGCTGCGTCAGCTCCCCTGTACGCGCAGACCGACGTCTACGGAAAGTTCTTTTTTAGCAGGGATACCGTCGTCCTCATTCCTGCTCAGGTGCCCGCGGGGCGTGCTGAGCCGAGCGATGCATGACCTGCACAGTGAGACTGGTCAGTATACGTCGGCGTCCGGGCTCCATGTTTGTTGACTGAGTGCATGAGGAAAACGCGAGTGTTGCCGCTGTCTATAACAAAACCTGGTGCAGTAGAACGTCGCATCTGGAGCACAATCTGGCGAGGACACGCTGAATCACTTCAGCTAAGAGGAAAATATGCAGCACAGCGCTGACAGCAAAGGAAATTTACTGCTTGCAAATCAAAAAGATTATATTATTATTCTTCACTTGACTGGATCAAAGACACCCCCTCCCCCTGAAAATACACACTGGCTCCCTCCCTCCCCACCTCGGCTCCTCCATCCACACTCCAATTACTCCTCAGTGCTGTGATGCTATTACACGTGTTTCAGATGACTCACTGCTTTTTGTCAAACTTCCAAATTGTTCAACACAGCTGACGGTGTCCGCCGCACTAATCCGGACCATACGAAGTCTTCAGATTACAGACTCGCTTCATCACCTTGCGATCGTCGATCTGCAGCCGCCTCAATTAGATTCTCATTTATGCGGTTTTAATTAAGCGTGAAATGATAGGCGCGTTCTATTTGGAGGAGACGCCTCATCTCCTGGTATTTTGGTGGTGGAATAGATCTGGGCGTTACGAGCGTGACGCGGTCCAAATGAGATGTTGGCTTGTGCCGTGTGTGTGTGTGAATGTGTTAGTGAAGGACGTGGCCAAGGGCAGGCCGTGTGTGGCAGGGTGACTCACACTGTGGATGTGTTTTCTCTTCTCACACTGTGGGAGGAAGAGTTGTGTCTCTCGTCCAACACACCTCCTGCCCTGCACGTACACACTCACGCGATCATGCCAAGCTCACCCTAAATAGCTTCAGCACGTGGGCAGAAAAGGTAACACAGTACTTAATGTTTCCTGTCTTATCGAACGTTGCATCCTTGTTTATGGCAGCAGACTGTGACGAGAAGTTTGAAATCAACTGCAGAATAAAGTACCGTAAAATACGCCGGAACATTAGCCCCACGCACTAAATTTAAGAAGGAAAATGGATCTTGTTCATCCATGACCCGCAGAGGTCTATAAGCCGTGGGTGCAGTGGTGCTGTCTGCAACGTAGAAAGGTTTAAAACTGCATGAGGATCACTTGTAAACTAGTTTGGAGAACAGGCTCTGGCATGGAGACTGACTCATGAAACAAACTGGGCAACGTTCTGAACTGGAAACATCAACTCCTCACTTCTTTCATTGACATTGAAGCGCTCAAAATGAACTGTTTTGTCCAGTTCTAACACCAGTTGCTGCTTCTGGTCTCCAGGAGATGGGCTTTGTGGGCGGAGCTGCAGACACGTGGCCAAAAACATTGCCTTAAGGTCAATGAAATACCTGGGATTTCATTGGTTTGATGTGATAATGCTCAGTATTTTGGCTGCAGGACGCTCTTTAGCCTGTAAAAATCCATGTATTAGCCACAGGGTTCGGACCATGAGAAAAAAGTAGCGGCTTATAGTATGGAAATTACAGTAGTTGTGTATGTATGTAAACATGTTATCAACATATCAACTGAGCTGTATGTTATGTGAGTGTTTAAAGACCAAAGTTTTATCCATGGAAAGATGAAACTTGCACATGGAAAATATGTTGTTGGATGACGTCACACTCGGCGTACTTCATCATTGTCAACGTTCCCATGCAGTAACAGTACAGTCATGCGTCCTGGTGCCTCATACTTTCGGCACCATGAGCTCCTGCCGTTCAGCCTTATCCCAACTATTCCTCTAGAAGCTCGGGAAACGCCACTGAAACAGATACTTGATTCAGTTGAATGTGTAGTGCATGAAGGTGCAACACAGAAGTTAGACTTCAGTCTCAAAACTGGACAGGAAAAGTCACATGACCACCATCGATATGCTTCGCCACGGGAGTGAGACTGTGTTTCCAATACTGTGCTGTATCCTCTAGCACCAGGCCGCGTGACATACATACATATATATATATATATATATATATATATATATATACTCATTTTATTTGCCGCACCATGATAGTGAAACTCTGGAATCTTGAACTTCTTTCTGCTGACTGACGGCGAGTGTCACGTCCTCAGACAGATGAATCAGAATCTAATGGGATCTGGCACTTGGTGTGTGGGAGACACAAGGGTCAATCGGATCATTTCCCTCGGCGTGTTTAAAGACTTTAATTGTTGTGTGCCACCCACGCGCTCTGACATGAAGGCTCCTGCAGGGAGGGAACTGTGGGTGCCGCTGCCATACTCAAGTCTCTCCTTGGTGATTCAACATGAGCCGTGATGGCGCGTTGACAAGCCTCAGCTGCTGCTGTGGAAGGTGGAGTCACCCACGTGTTAGACGCCCAAATCATGGCTGATTCTCTGACTCTGTCTGAGTCAGTTATGAGGCGGGAGCCTGCCATTTTCCTGAATATTGTGCCAAGAAACTGATGTGCTGTCACTCAAAACCTCATCCCGGAAATCAGGGAGTCAAGTCTTCAGTTATGAGGGCTCACACACACACACACACACACACACACACACAGGTTTGCCACACCTTCTTTGTGGGGACCGCTCATTGCCATCACCCTTTCCCCAGCCTCTCACCTTAAACCTAACCATCCAAAACACATGGCTCACCTGAACCAGGACGCACAAGGTTTAGAGGGTTAAACCCTCTAAGCCATTTTCTGAGCCTAGAATTGGGACAAATTCATTCCATACACACTTCAGACTAAAGATGGTTGAGGTTTCATGAAGCAGATGGCGCTGTCCGCTGGAAAATATTTGGACTTGAACTACTAATTCAATGAAACCAAGAGCACCATCTAGTGGCCTGTGAAAATGAGGACACTGTTTCAACCCAGCAACACTGTTTCATGATGCCTCATCTAGCATCACTACTTCAGACCACTGGATCTTGTAGGATAATCATAGGAGAGATAAGGCTATTCTTGGTCATGAAAAAAATGATATTTGAATCCGACTGTTCGTAAGCAGGCAGCTCCAGAGATTGTTTACCACCGTAGTTCACAAGTCTGTATTGCAAAGGAATATGGTTCTCTCGATCAACGTACAGATCAGTGTACGAACCTGAAAGAACATGGCGACGCTCGACTTGGCTGAGCAAACGGACAGAGCTTCATGCTGCTGTAAAGCACAACATCCAGCGGAGAAGAGCAGCTGGTGGGACTGGGAAGTTGCGGAGGTCACCTGGTTTCTGTTGTCTCACCCTCCTCTTATAGAGTATCGGCCTTTTGTCGACCCCGCCTGCTGGGACTCAGCGTCCCGCTCTGTCTCTTATTCCTCGCTCCAAACCAACGTGTCTGTCTCTTGCTTCTGGTGTGTGGTGCTCAGGCCCAGATGGGGGCTCAGGGAGCGGTCCACCATCAGCGCTAATGGCCGTTCTGCCACCACTTAATTCTGAGTCGACTCCATTTGAATCCCACCAGGATCAAAACACTTGAAGCGCAGAGTGTCGCAGTCTGAATTTGGAGGAGAGCACTGATGTGTTTAATGTGCAGCTGTCTTCTAAATGCGGGACTGACTCTGAGGGTGTGGGACCCGTGTGGAGATACGTTTTGAAAATGTACTGCTGTACTTTACGATCATCTAAGTCAAACGTTTGGCTGCTGTCTTCTGACCAACAGCTGAACTGTGTTTTCATTATTCACAAGCTCAGTGTTTTGCTGTGTAATAGGATTAAGGGCTTCTCTGTCACCCTGGAGAATTCGGAAGCTTGAAACTTAATCAGTTTTACACTGTAAACATAAACGCACCCAAAGTGTTGGAGACACGACACCAGAGCCTGTGTTTCATGGTGCGACCTCACAGCTTAGGCCGGTTATTTGAACGCTTGAGTCATGGAAATATATATAATACAATAGAATTTATGTTACATATAATATAGAATATAATGTCATTTTTGCCTCAGCAGCCTAACTAGCATATTCAGGGATTCTGGATTGCTGGGGCTCAATGCTATTTTGATAATATTTTATAAAATAGCACGAGTCATCTGGAGAGAACATTTATTTATTTAGTTAATTTTATGAAATAGCCTGTGTTAACAGTCTATTCAGCTACTTACACTGAACTACATTTTATAAAAATAACATTTTTCTCTCTCAAAATCAACTACGTTAACTTTATTTAGTTAAAAGTGACTTTTTTTGAAACTTTTATGAATAATCATTAAAAATTCCATGTACTGTGACTTGAATTGCATGTGTCGATATTGTTCGATGTCTGGATTTTGGCTCTCTGTCTTTGACTCCTCAGTGTCTCTTCAATATATCTCCTTGCTTGCAGGGCGGCGACGAAGGCGACGTGGACAAGAACAAGTGCTGCACGCTGTGCAACATGTCTTTCACGTCAGCGGTCGTGGCACAGTCACACTACCAGGGTAAAATCCACGCCAAGAGGTTAAAACTGCTCCTGGGGGAGCAGCCGGCCATCACCGCCAAAGGTACTGCTCCACTCTGACTTGCAGTGAAACTACAGGTGTGACAGAGTGACTCTGGAGACGGCATGAAAAAGAGGATTACGCCGTGTTTCTTGTTATGAAGTCAAGTAGATGGAGCCGAACTGAAGGGCGCTTTAGGGGTCACCTGAAGTGCGCCTTGTAAGTCCTCTTGCTAATCTCCTGAATATGAAGAGTCTCAGCTGAGAGACTTCTGAAATAGCTTTCATATTCACCTAAAAATGACTTGTACGTGTGCAGAGATACTTGACATGGCAACCAGGCGACCTCAGCTTTCAGGCCGCGCCTGTCATGGGTCCAAGCCATTGGTTGTGATGCGGTATTGGACTACTACTATTAGAAAGTGGTCAATACATTTGAATTTAAGCTCTTTACTTGAGAGCATATGTATCTATAATGGATGACAGATCCACCTCAGTATTCGCTGTATACCAGTCGTATACATCGCTGTGAGAGTATACGGCTGCTCACTTTTGTGGCTTTCAACCGAGGTCATAAAATATGTATTTTAGGAATGAGGTCCTGAAATCTCTGCCTCCTTGATCTTTATGAATAATTGATGTCAACTAAAAGACATTAATGGGACCCTTTCCTGCCTGTCGGACTTTTCCGACTTCAGTCGGTTTGTAAAGATCAACTCCCGCCCAGCATCAGGGTGGGCGGTCCAATTCCCTGCGGACCCACATTAGATTCTGTCAGTGTTGGAAGGGTCTGTCAAGCCCGAAAGACAGAAGCCTGCAACACAGAGCGTCTTGAATTTTATTGCTTTAATACTATTCACTGAGGGAAAAATAGTGTCATTACACAATGGCAGTATATGTTATTTGATTATATTTTATTTGTTGCCGATATCAACATTTGATGTCCTTTTTTAAGTGGAGAGTATCTTGGTAACATAACTGGAGGTAGTTAATATGACTATCGTCAAGTATTGCTTTTGTTTTCCAAGATCCTTTCATCAGTTTGTAGAACAGAGGAGGGTGTTGTACGTCAGCGGTCTTCTGCAGCAGTCGTGCATTTGCGCTTCCTTTTATGTACAAAATTGAGCATGTCCTTTTCAAACCATGTTACCATCACTGATCACATGCTTCTTCACATTGGTATTGCTCTTCGCCAATGTATCCACCAGGGGGAGCAGCCCAGAGTCAAACCTTATGACAACAACAAACTCCCAAACCAACATGGCGACTGAGGAGTCAGCATTGATCATGTTGCTCTTGCACAAAAGAGGAAGCGGGGGCAGCGTTGTAGGAGGCGGTGGTCGGTGAGGAGGTGAAATATATGGCCACCGGAGGACGGAGAGTTTCCACCATCGATATGTCTTCTTCCTGTCTCACTAGAGCTACGTATCGGGGAGGAACAGCAACACTGCCCCCTATGGTTTCCACTGGTACTGCTCCGTTTGGTCCGTATCTGTGAGCTTAGTGGAAACATTTAGAAATACGGAGGAAATGAAGGCAGAGCACGGACAGAAGAATCCGTCCGGATCTGTACTTGTTTCATGACATTTTAAGAGCCGTGACTGTAGCAGGATATGGCTTTTTTTTCTTTTCAGAAAACTCCAGCTCAGTGGCATCACTGTCAGTCCTTTGCATATTTCTATGAACTTGCAGTTTTGTGTGTTTGCTGTGAAAGGCACCAAAAACCAGAGCACAGAGGAATTACAAAACACCCAAACCTATACAGCAGCACAGCCCAGGGCTGGTGAAAGCCATTACTTCCACTCTAGTTGCTGCTCCTCCACTCATCAGATATGTTCTGCATGGGCTTTTTTTGGACTATTCTTTGTTGCTACTTTACATATAAATCAGCTACCAACTTTCACTCTCATTTATTTTGGGTTCATCGTTTCTCTCTCCTAAGGTTTTGTCTCCACATTTCATACTGGGTCAGTTGCCCGAAGGGAAGCGTCAGATACTTAATCCTCAGTGACATAATTCACAGGCTCTTGGTTTGATTTTCTTTTTTAATTCTTACCAGC
Organism: Synchiropus splendidus; assembly: GCF_027744825.2. Classification (NCBI taxonomy): domain Eukaryota; kingdom Metazoa; phylum Chordata; class Actinopteri; order Syngnathiformes; family Callionymidae; genus Synchiropus; species Synchiropus splendidus. Next base: position 25,700,077 of record NC_071340.1, on the reverse strand, counting down.
CTTGATCCAAGACTTTGTAATAGATGGATTAAGTATTTTTATGTGAAATGGATCGTCCCAAATCTGAGTCATTCACTGTCCTCTCTCCACACACTGAGGTGCTTCGTCCATTGAATGGGCGTTTCCATGCTACATCACCCATTCATCCATCTAAAGGAGGCGTGTTTTGAGAGTTGGGTAATGGCTGGGCATCATTCATACTCAAACCTCTACCTACCTACCTCCTTGAGACTCCTCACAAAGTCAAGTACGCTAGCGGATAAAACGTCCTGGTGGTTGTTTCGAATGGTAGCCTTCTATTGTACCGCGACAGAGGGATGACTGACAGGCTTACCTGTCATGTCTCTCAGCATGACCCAAATACACACAGTCAACCCCTCCTCTCCCCCTTGGTGTGATATATTGACGCTGGGAAAGTGGACTTGTGCGTCCTATACTGACGCCAGAGGCAGCCTACAGCATGGCATGTTGACTCACTCGGCTTTCAATTGAAACACATGGCAGCGCCTTACGTAAAGGAAAGACAGAGGTTGATGAAGTGTCAGTTTCTACTCCATTGAATCACCTATGCAACAACATGCAATGCGGAACGCTGCCATTGTCGTAAGTATATGACGCAAAAGTCCACCCCCCAATATGAATATACTACACTCTGGGAGTGCGGATGGGTTATACTGCAATTTCTTTATATTTTTTTATATTTGTTTAAAAATGTCTGCAGAAAGGGGTGGGCAATATGGCAAAATATATCTTTGGTGTCGCGGGTCCGACAAGCAACAGTCCATCATTCTGGGGTGAAGGTGTGTGGTCACGACACATCAGGTTTAGAAACAGCTGGAAGTTGGCGTCTTTGCTGTGAGTGTGTGGACGCTTCAGCATAGATCTATAGTGTGTAGAAGGAACATAACCATATGCCATCATGGTGAAAACGGTCGAAAAACACTTGTCTAGACCAGTGATTCTTAACCATAGGGCCGAGGCCTATGGTTCTGCCGCGAGCGCCTCCTAGAGGGCCATTAAAAGTTTTCTTGTTTTACCCCTCTGGGCCCTGAGACGCTCAGTTTTAATACACTTGCCACATATGGTGGCAGTAGTGTGTCACTGCATTGACTTGACAGCTGCAAATGAAGCAGTTTTAAAAAAGTTTATTTGAACATTTTATGGCAATACTTTTATTTACACTTCATTTATATCTTCTTTGGAGTTTAAATAAAATGTACAATTTTTATTTTATGATGTTTAGACATGGTTTTATTATATTTATTTTTGCTAAGAATTGTATTCAGTTTTTCCAATTTTGCGTCAAGCGTATTTTTTTCTTTTTTTCTTTAGTAAAATTGATGAAAATGACTTTGGTCGGACTTTTCAATGACAAATATCTTTGCGCTGATCACTTGGCTTCATGACATTTCACAAGTTTTTGGTTTGTTTACGTTTGTTTGTTGACAGATAAAATCAAGAGTCATGAACCAGTTCTATGACTTTAAAGGGCCCCGGGTCCATTTGGGGCCCCGAGATCAGCGAGGTCAAGAACCCAGACAGTACGAATGGCCACTGGAAACAGGAGGGAACTCCAGAGGACGGCAGCGCGTTCTCTCGGAGCGCAGCTCTCTCCGTCCTCTGTTGTTCCTGCCATGTATTTGCCCTCAGCATTTCCATCACTATGTTCCAACTTTGGCTCTAATTATGAAGAAAATCCAGACAGCACCTCAACAGCTGGCATCTTTTGTTAATTATTTAATCACCATCTGCAGCGGAGCTGCCGATAATGGACGAGTGTTGTCGTGTCCTCAGCCAGCAGCTTCCACTTGACTTTGTTTTTTCGGGAGAATGTGCAAAGTTCAGCCTGGGACCCAGAGATTTACAAGCACAGAGACACAAGTTGTTCTGTGGGACGTGTTTGCCTGTGACTTCTCTGAAACTTTAGAGTGCTTGAGTTCGAGCAGGCTGTTGGACAGAATGACGGGTTTGCCATCAGACGGATGCTGTGAATGAGAGGTGAATCGGTGGCTCAGGAGGTTGAGCGACTCGTCCTATGATCATTGGGTCTCAGTCGCAGTGCTCTTGGGAAGGGCACCTCGCCAACCTTGCCTCGCGGGAATGTGAGTCAGTCTCGGGGAGATCAAGGGGAGCCGCCTGGCAGCCCCTGTTTTGTCAGCCATTTTTTGCTTGTTTCAAGAGGCAAAAATAAAACTGAAGGTGTTTTTCTGTCATTTTCCATTTGGTTTGGGATGATTCAGTCGCAACACCAATTTTGTTTGAATAACAAACAGATTCTCAGAGATTTAATGCTGCAATAGTAGACGGAAAGAACCGGCTAACTCGGCACATTATCAACGTCACTGACGATGTTCTGGTTCAAGCCGCAGGCTGGACGACGCACGGTGTAAAAAATTAGGTTTGTCAGTTCAACATAGACATATCAATTTATTAGGTATTTAAGTGAAGGATTTGAAAGGATGGACTTTAATGTTCCAATTCACGCACCCTAGTTGTGCGTGTATGACCTCTGGCTACTACTGTGCACCATTCCCCAGCCACGTGAAGCCTGGCTTGTAAATCACAGGCCGTTCTTGTTTGCTCCGAAAGTCCTTTCATTCCGTGGAGAACCGCCGGTGTTCAGGTGTTCATTGTTTCCAAACCCAGTTGAATTTCAAAGTTGCTTTTTATCCCATTCATCAAGTTGCTGCTGCTCAGGTCGCTGCTCTGTGGCCGACTTTTCCCCTCCTGGCCTCCTGCTCCGGAGCCAACATCGATCTGGCCCCGCTGTTACGTTTGCTGAAATATTGATGTGGTCCGGGAGTGACTGAAGAGAAAGTTCCGATTAGACTCCTCACAAGGACAGCGTTTATGAAGAGTGGCGCTCAGTGGAACATTATTATTTGATCTTTTGTTTCTGTATGTAAAATAATATGAAGGTGGTGATGTTCAGTAAGTGAGTCTAGTAGTTTCATTTTGAATAGGTGCGAATGACAGTATTCCAGGAAGGATCACAGTCAACCCTCGTACCGAAGACACGTCTCTATCTCGCTTGGAAAGACACTGACCTCTTCAATTTTCTCATGTTTGTGTTTCTTATCTTGGGTTGAGATGGATAGATGAGGCATCATGAAACAGTGTCCTCATTGTCAGAGGCCACTAGATGGCGCTCTTGGTTTAGAAATGATGTGAGGCTTCATTGGATTAGTTGGTCAAGACCAGACATTTTACAGCAGACAGCGCCATCTGGTGGTCCGTGAAAACCCAGACACTGTTTCATGAAACCTCCGTCGTACAAATATATTCCAGCATTTTACTCCATGTCTGCATCCCTGAAAAATTTACAGTGAAGTGAAGGGAGCGTTTTAATGCTCGTTCTTGTCCGATAGTCGGGTCAGGAAGTACAGCGGCACTCACCAAAGCCGCTTCCTTGAGCATATATTTTAGTGCTCTATCTTCTCCAGTGACTTGTTCGTATCTACCTGGACAAGAGGTCAGAGCGAATTACCGTGATAAGGTCTCCACACTTCTCTTTTTTTTTTCCGTTTCCTCAAATGAGCTGACGAAAGCCGTTTCACCCACGTTTCCATTTTAAGGATTTTTGCTGACGTGCTCAAGCATTAAAACCATCTTCCCCGGCGCTGAAGTAAAATAATTCAGATGCAAATATGAGCGTTTAACTGCAGGACATAATCGTGTATAGCACCTGTCAGGGGGGATAATGCCAGGATGAACAGTGAAGTGCAGTTGTGAAATTATATCTTCCACTGGTCTACACCAGAAACTCGCTGCAGAGAATCCACCATTCTGGGAAGACGCAATGAAGTTTTATACTTGTATTTATTGTATGCTTCAGTATATGAAACTTGATGCCAATCCAGACCAGACCTGGGCAAAGTGCAGCACTTTATTTTTTTCACACTATTTACTTCAGTTTTGTTTTGGGTTTTTTTAAGTTACAGACATTGCTTTGAATGAGGGTGAAGACACTGGGATATCGTCCACTGTCTTGAGTAACATCAGCATCAGTCACTTTCACCAGAGGATGTTCAGAAGGAAAACCCATTCACATGTGAATGCAGTTGGCTTCCATAACCTTCACGACTTTAAATATATCTCTAAATATACCTTACATGTATTTGATATGACCTTATTTTATCATTCATCTTTCTTTTTACTTGCCTTTTTTCTACTACTAAATCTTGTCCCTTGTAATAAATGAAAAGAAAATTGGAAAAAATGTGTATATAATGTCCATGTTTTCAGTTTCCGAAGCCTGATATTGTGAGTCTTTAAACGTGTTGATGAAATGAAACATGTCTTTTTGGATTGCAGCAGCATCCTAATTCTTGACAGCTTTCCTGCTCACTTTGTGCTCATTACTTCTGTGCACATTTTGCCCCTTTCCCATCATGTCAAGGCTCTTTTTCTTCATCCCTCCTTTCCTTCAGCAGTGTAACTACCCACCCCAGGATCGAGGCCACTGTAGCTTTAAACAAGTATATTGTTCAGAAATGGCTGCTGACTGAAGTGAGCAGTCAGAGCCTTCTTCTAAAGTGTCAACAGAGCGACTTGCCTTTATTTAAAATGCAGCAGTTTCAGTAAATCAGCAGCACAAAAAAAAAAAAACCACAAGAAACAGTTTTGTTTCCTAAGTAGCAGATTTCAAAGCGGCAGTTTGGGTTGGAAGAGATAACTACAAGGATCCGCAGCACTTTGATCCTCTCGTGCGGGAGATGTTGAAAACCCACAGATTTAGAATAAATGTCGGGGATGAATAGCTCTGCTTTGTGCCGACGCTCCCTCAGCATACTAATGTCCGCATGTTTGGCTTTCAATGTCTCACTGCGCCAGAGAAAATCTTCAATTCCGCGTCGCGACTTAGCCATTGATATTTCATGCCGCCCAAAACATGAGGCTCCGGCTGAGATTGTGTTCCTCAAACACTGCGAGAGCACTTTTTTGGTGAGCATTTCCCAGCAGACCCGACAGTAAGTGATGTGAGTTTGACTAATTACTTCAGCGAGACGTCCTCCGAGAGGCAGATCTGCTGTTTAGTAAAATATACTTCACTCACGCAGACGTGCTCAGAAGTTTGTTTTCACACACAAGCGGCCCAAACTTTTCTGAGATTTTTATCATCGCTAATACATTCGTAGTCTGAAGAAATTGAATCTGACAGTATTCATCGGAAGCGTGGTTAACAAAACGATGCACAGAGACCTTTCAACTTCGAAGACAGGAAGGTCCTAGTCTACCAAACCCCGGAAGAGGCACATCATGCCCATTGGAGCCTGAGCCACGACATTTACAGTGTATACAGGGGAGAGATAGGTTTAGTTTACACTAGAACAGGGTAACATTGTCTCTGTTCTGCCCCAAAATGGAAGCGTTATGCTGCTAAACATGCTATTTGGTGAATATTGTAGCAGCAAATGGAGAAACGCACACTTGTTCTGACAATTTTGACCTCAAAGGAAAACAACAAATGCTGCACAGGCTCACCAAAGACGGCTGCCAGTATAGAATGTGGCGTGCGCACTGCTCTCTGTACTTCACAATGATAAACATGGATCATCAGGCGACAATGATTCATTCTCCGTTGGACTGAATCTGCCTCCCCAAAAATGATCTTTGACAATTGTGTCAAAATAATTCTGGGGCAGGAGGAGAAAGCTGCAGCGCGTGGATTTATTATGCGGCAGATTGAGGCCCATCTGTTTCTTTCAAGCCCTCAGAAACTCCTCAGCACTATTGTGGAGTTTGGCCTCATGAAATGCTGCACTTGTATTTTCTTTCAGTCCTTTTTGTCAAGGACAACATTCATAGCACAATGGTTATTGGACACAGATGTGGCTGTGGCACTGGACGTACATTAGATGAGCTGCAGTAGGTGTTGGGAGGAATTCACTTGCTTATTCCATGCTTAATACCTTAATACCAGACATTGAAATATTACTGTGTTGTGTCATGACCGAAAGGATGAGATGGCGGATACAAGCGGCTGAGATGAGTTTCCTCCGCAGGGTGGCTGGGCGCACCCTTAGAGATAGGGTGAGGAGTTCGGTCATCCGGGAGGAGCTCGGGGTGGAGCCGCTGCTCCTCCACATCGAGAGGAACCAGCTGAGGTGGATCGGGCATCTGATCCCCCGCCCCCTGGACGCCTCCCTGGGGAGGTGTTCCGGGCATGTCCTACCGGGAGGAGACCCCGGGGAAGACCCAGGACTCGCTGGAGAGATGATGTCTCCGCTCTGGCCTGGGAACGCCTCGGGATCCCCCGGGAAGAGCTGGAGGAGGTTTGTGCGGATCAGGAAGTTTGGGCTTCCTTGCTCCGAATGCTGCCTCCGCAACCCGACCCCAGATAAGCGTCAGAAGAAGGTGAAGGTGACTGTGTTGTAAAGTATATCCCGTTTTATTGCAAATGTATAAGTTCCCTTGCATCAAAGAGGTGTTCATCTGTCACTATTTCTCGTAAGCCTCCATTGATCTGTGGGAAAGTTCAATTGTCAAGGAGCGTCGCGGCACACGATGGGATGTTGAAATGAATAAGTCATGTTCGGTTCACTTCCAGAAACTTGACAGTGTGGTACAGACTTTTAAGAAGCTTCCACAGCACCATAATCTCAGATGTTTAGCTGTCTGCAGAGCTCTTCCCAGACAGCGAGCATCCTGATCCTGCAGGTCTCAGACTGAAGTCTATTGTTGAGGACTGTAATGCGCTTGACTTGGTTGACATTGCTCCACCGTGTCCTCCATTCAGTCCAGGCTGCTGGTCTCTGCAGCCTCACCAGGATGCCAAGCACTTGTGAGCTACCCAGGTTTGCTGCAGATGAAGGTCCCCACCCTTCTAAAGATGCACTTTCTGGTCTGTGCTTCTGTAGACAGCAAATACAGAGGTCCACCTCCAACCTCATCATCTTATGCCAGATAGAATCATCTGAAAACTTGTGTCTTCCGGACTGAACCCTTTGGGCGCCAGGTTTTTTTCAATGAAATCTTGAACACTGATGTTACCATTTCAAAATCTAGAGAGTAGAATAAAGATATGCTGTAAAAGAAAAGAGTCTTTGCTGGTACTGCATTGACAAAACTGCAGGATTGGCAGGAGCACTGGGCTCCAGCATTGGCACTCGACCTGGCGTCACTCATTCCGCCGTGTTTTTATGGGGACCAGACTGGGGACAAACACCATTCAGATTGCAGCATTCACACACGTTGTGAATACACGATCCGTTTCTGCATGTGCATCACTTTGAACATTCTCTTCTTCTCTATAATCTGTCTGCATTGAGAGAAGATTTAGAAGTGTTTATAGTATTTAAATAAAGGCAGAGATCAGATCTGTTTTGTGTGTGAGTATATGACTCGTGACATCAGGTCAATACTGCCTGCTTCAAGAGTTGATTTTGGACTTGGAACGCGGCTGGCCAGTGTGCACGTGTATGCTCACCCTGCAGGTTAGCGTGTCTTCAGTGACCCAACCTTTGGGATGGCAGACTGCCTCCCCTCGACCTGCAGTGGTGGGGGCAGCTTTCACACTCGATTTCAAAATCAATTGAAATGTTTGTCCAGATTTTCATGGCGCACGTGTCTCGCCATCTGCCTCCTGTGACGTCAGTCCGACAGACTCACAGGAACTTGCGCAGGCTCTTGACACGTTTGCACCCAAGTGAAGACTTTCTCGCTCCTGCTGGCTTCCGGTGTGGCCGTGCATTAACAGCTATGAAGGTGGTGACGTTCTGTTTCCAGACGCTCTGTGCTAAAACCATGTGCGTATTAGCTCAGAGCGACGACGCGCCGCTGTGCAGAGAGCTTGCACTGATGATGATGAACGAGCCTTGCTCACCTCGTGTAATGGCAGCGCTTGAGTCGGTGCAGAACATCGCTCCTGTCCAGCTCATTTGCTGTTTGACTGGGAAAAGTAAGAACAAAAAAGTCTAATATTCTTATAAAAGTTCAACTTTCATATTCTGAATAGCTGATTCCACATGAGCTTTTGCATTTATAGCGTCAACAACTTTGCCTCGGGCTCTGGACTAACTGGCGGCACAAGTGCGTCCCATGCTCCGGACCTGGTGTAACAGCTGACAGATGACGGATCATCAGAACCTGCACTGGGCAGAGACGTTCAGCCGCGTGAATATGGAAGAGTTGCTGATGATTCAGAACAAACAAAACCTGTTTACCCGACTGATCGAGTCGGTGCTTGCACATGTGGTTTCTAACCCATGTGTTTGTTTTTACTTTCAATGTTTTGACGGTTTTCTCGTTCTGACGCTGCTAGCGTTGAATATATCTGATCATTCCATTTGCGCTCAAATAGCCACTGTTTTCAAATGGGCTTGTGCATCCAGCGTCGACTACAAAGTCAGTATTCCGTATTGCACAGGAGTCAAAGGTTTTCTCTTCCTGGTGACGTGTCATGCAAGTCGGAGCTCTGTTGACTGTCTCATTGTGCGTTGCTATTTGGAATATATGATGATGTACGATGTACGTGCGATGTACAGTATATGGGATGCTCTCCTCCTGACTGACGCTGAAGCGCACCGCCTGTCTTCCTTTTCACGTGACATGCCACCCACGACATCAGGCATATGTAAAAGTCTGCTGCTGCTTGAAAATATTTGATGTGTTGGGTGTAAGAATGTGGTTTCACCCAAGTTATTTTCATCACGTTCATGTAGCAAAATTACAGTTGAGGTGAAAATGGTTTGGCGGATGTATACACTGTCCCTGTGCCTTTCTAGTATCACGTTAAATGATAATCTTAGCGAGTGGACCTTTTGAGAGTACCTTCAGATGGAGCTAATTTTACTACCAAGCATCTTAAAAACACCACCACAAGAAGGCTGTGAAACTTAAAGAATACAGGTACAAATCTTCACTGCTAGAACGGACGAGTTTATGAGAGGGCAGCCCATTAAACGCAAAGCAGATGACGAATCGACGCAGCCGACCCAAGCTAAGAAGCGAAAATAGGGCGACTCCTATCTTGCCTTCTTTTTGAACTTGTACTGTCTGTGCAGAGTAATTTATCACTCATATATTGTCATTCAGTCGAATCTCAACTGAGCGATTGAGATTCCAAATTTCTAAATCTATTTACAGCCCCACTTGTAATGACAATGACGTTATATGTCACTTTTGTGGCCAGAAATGATGTCTTTGGAGCTCACATGGTCAACAGAGCAGCTTCGATAAGTGATTCATGTTTATCAAGGCTAAAACATGACAGTATTTATAACTCTCCGCGGACAAGTTCCTTTATATAGACGCCCTATTTCCGTATCTGAGATTCACTCTTGTCGTGGCAGAAGTGGGGAATAAATAGACACATCTACAGATGTCAAGCCGCACTTTGTCAAGTCGCCGTTTTTAGATCAATTGTTTATCTTCTTCCGTCTACCTTAAATGGCGAGTCCATCCATCGCTGCCTCCGAGTTAATTCACTTTGTCAACTGTGAGCACCGGGAGGCAATTGCCTGTCACTAACTGTTGCCGGTGTCTGGGATGTCTAGTTATCAAATCTGATCGAGGGTGACAAGAACGTGGATTTTTCCTCCAGCAGCTCGGAATATGGTTGGATTTTCATTTACATTTAAAACTGTTGTATTCTGCTGGAGGAGCGAAGTGTGGATGTGTACCAACCTTGTTACGTATGGATGCAACGTTTGGCTGAAAAATCTTTTTATTTTTCTTGAAATGAAATTGCAGTGGCTGTGTGTCTCCTGATTCGGGGCCACTGGAGCCCTTTTCTTCTTTAATTAAAAAGTCAGATTTTATCAGGCAGTGGAAGCATAAACTCCTTTTTGAGAAAGTGGTGTGCCACTTTTCTCTTTTCCCATCATAGCTCTGTGGAAAAAAAGTCAGGGCATAGTATATATTCTTGGGTGAGAAATAGATCTGCTCATTTTTCCTGTCTTCTCCGGCCGGCGTGTCCCACTGGACACAAAGGAAATGGATTATGAAACGGCACTAAAGTAGACTTCGGGGCGGTCGAGTCTCCTGTGTCAGATATATGAATGACAAATACATCATAAACTTTAGAGGTTGCTTCTCGATAGCTGCTGAGAAGATGCTTCCTGGAGGAGGAACGTATTGAATTGTGACTGAGATGAGAGAACGCTGCCACTGTGGAACGTCATGGGACGGCAGTAAACGTTGACTTAGGGTGGGCTGAGCACTCGTGTGTTAAAACGTATTAAGCTGATAGTTGGAGGCCGGGGGAGTGAAGAGCGAGGGGTGGGGGGGGTTTAATGCCAGCATCCATGCATGACGGCACAAGTGGGCAACGACAAGCAGAGCAGGCTCTTCATTCCATTTGTCAAGTGGAATTTAGGTTTTTCTCTTCATATGTTTAATTGAGATAACGGCTTATTACGCCGAGCGCTGCCTTTACATTGGGCGGCTTGTTAAAGCTGCAGAGTTTTAAACAAGCCTTTTCATCTCTGCGGCTGCGGCTCTTGTTATTTGTCATGATCGTCATCTGATGCGCTCACCACACGTTGACATTTTAGGGACAAGTCCCAAAATAAAGAATAAAGTGGCCCCTGCCTTTGATCCCTTCATCACCCTCTGGACTGTTGCCTTTCAATGGAATACCTTGAAATGCAAGGTAAAAATGTGCGACTCTCTTCACTAGTGGTACAGTTGTAAACCAGAAAACGTGACTTGAACTGGTGAGCAAACGGAGCTCCGTGACTCTGGCCGTTACTCACACAGCCTCTGCACCAGATCGGCTGCTGTCTGGAATCTGACTGTCATAAATTCAAACTGCAATTGGTCTGTATCTGGGCCTGGTACCATAGAGGACAGGGATCCCATCGTAGATCCGGACCAGATACATGATGCTACGTTTGCAGTCAGGGAGTGGTTACTCTGATAGCAAACTGTTTCGAGCCTGGATGTACTATGGCATCCGTTCGGATTCAGGCCACATGCCATTTGATCGATGTGACACATCCGGAACGGATCCACGTGTCGGATCCGAAAGAGATGTGGGCCCGATCTGGCCCAGAGTAGCAAAATCAAGTGAATATATGGCCCTGTTTTTCATGACTTCTGGCCGAGAGCCGGCTGCTAACTGGACTAGCTCATCCAGTGATGGTCACACAAAAGAGTTGTTCATTTCACAAGAGTCAGGTTGTTGTTAATACTCTGTATTTTCCCTCATCATCCTCTCCATCATCATCAAGTCTCATTCATGAGTCTTCAAGTTGCTCCTCAACATGCCTCTCCAAAGAGTCCAATATGTTGAGCTTTATTCCATTCAAAGCTGTAAATTTACAAGTCAAATAAAAGTACTATTTGGGCTGCGGTGAGATCGTGGAATAGAAGGTCTGAGGCTAACAGTCTTGAATGAATGAATTTTACACTTCTGTTGTGTTTAGTTGCCTCCATTGTGCCATTGTACTTCAGGGACACTGTTTTTCTGAAGCACAAATATGAGCAGCCATCTTTGCTGGCCTTGACTCGAAGCCATGAGAGTCAAGGTTGAGATGACTCTGCTAACTGATCTTAAACTCTCTCTCTCCGTCAGAGGCGTCGCCCAGCCCTGTCAAGAGTTCGCCGGAAACCTCTCCCATGACTTCCCCCCGCCAGCGCCGGGACTCGGACCGCTACTGTCAGCTATGCAACGCCTGGTTCAACAATCCCGGGATGGCCCAGCAGCATTACGACGGGAAAAAGCACAAGAAGAACGCAGCCCGGGCCGACCTGCTGGAGCAGCTGGGCAAAACCCTGGACATGGGCGAGATGAAAGGTACATTTGATGGCTTGATGGTGTGAAGGGGTGGAGGCGCCACGACTCTTTGAGTTGCTGTGGTGGCATGAGAAGTCATCAGGTATCTTGGTTTGAGTTTTAGCTTATGACATGAAAGCAGATCCTGGAGAGACACAGTGAACTAGAGCTGGGCTGATGTGCCCCACAAGGGGGCGCACTCTTCCGGCTGACCGCAGATGGACAGCAGCTCTGGGCTGTGGCGCGGGAGGTATCCACCAGGTCTCTCCTGCAGCTGTCAGCTCCAGTCCCTCTGGACTCCACCGGCATGTCACAAGCTGTTAATTTTACAGAAGCGCAGAGGGACGTTGGTGGCTCTTGCTCGCACGGTCACAATATGTCAATAGCGATTACACAGTATTGTTCCAGCTGGTGGAGGTGCGGCTGCCAGAGGAGCAGAAGGTGCCCAGAGGTGTAGTGAAGACCAGCAGAGCGTGTCCCAGCCGTGCGGGAGAGACCAGGCCTCTCAGTTCAGCTGCCTTCGCTTCCTCGGTCTGACCTGACTCCCGCTGCATCAGCCCAGTGATCACTGTTATCATCAGCCCGTCATTATTCAGTATAGTTATGATCATGTTTTCTGACTTCGGTGTTGTTAAGAGAGTGGCTTTTTAACTCGTACTACCTGCTCTGAGTATTTTTTCACTTGTTTTACTGCCATCCAGGTTGCAGGTGGTGAAGTACATTTTGACTCAATCTCACATTTTATCATGAAAAATCTTGGGAAAGATGTGTTTCGGAAGGTGTTGCTGTTATGGACCGTTCACTGTGGTAATACTAATGTTGCACTCTGTTACTTATTATTATCTGGACGCCCCTTGAGACATCTGACAGAATTTCATGTGGTCAATCTTTGATTCTATACGCAGCAGTTTTGATGGATAATTGAGGCTTCATGGCACAGTACTGAAGGGTAGTTAATGCTTCATGACACAGTAGTGAAGGGTAGATGACGCTTCATGAAACAGTGTCCTGATTTTCAGATGCCACCAGGTGGCACTGCCTGCTGTAAAATGTTTGGACTTGAACAATGAAACCTCACATCATTTCTAAACCAAGAGCGCCATCTAGTGGCCTCTGAAAATCAGGACACCGTTTCATCAACACTGCAACACTGTTTCCTTCATGATACCTCATCTACCATATAGTTTTGAAGTGGCAACATCGAAACAAAATAACACATGAGCACATCATGGTGGTACACATGAATATGATGGTTTTCATCGCATTGTGTGCGAAAAAAAAACACAATAGAAACATCATAATGACTGAAGTCTGTTGTTCGTGGAACTGAAGTCACGAGTTCCGGCCGGACATATGAAATGAAAATATGCTGCATATGCATGCGTGCACGACATGTGATGGTCGGGGAAACAGAGCAAGGCAGTAACCAGAAGAGACAGTGTGCACGAGTCCCGAATTACAAGTCCAATCTCAAGTCATTCTGACTTAAGTATGAGTTCGAGGTTTTGTGTCTATCTCCAATAAGTGGGACAGTCCAAGTCCAAGTCACAGACTCGCGTTCCCAACTCCGACGTTGCATGGCAGAGTGAGTGAAGTTGGAGAAGAACTGACGCTGCAGCTATGACTCGGTGTAGTTTTGGGGTTGTGGTCAAGACCTGCCTGACACACGGCCGGCTCTGTCGGTCTCTGTGCCCTCACTACATCTTGAATATCTGGATATTGGAACATGGCAGTAGCAAGCTCCCAGCTTGATGTCGGAGTTGTTGAAACGTCTCTCCAAGATGAGGTCCGATTCCTGCTAGTCCCTTGTATGTTTTCTCCCCTTTTGCTTTAAAGCGACTGCGCCACAAATGTCGGCTCTCACTCGAACAAGCACTTATTTCCAGCGGTTATCAATTCGTAATGAAGTGACAGATTATCAGATGAGGAGAAGGGAAGGGAAGCGGCACCAACCAGAGGCACTTCCTTTCTCCGCTTTTGACTCTCTGCAGCAATATGCCGACTGACCCTCAAAAGTGCTATCAAATATTCATCGGAATCTATCGAAGGAGAGGGTGCGTCTTATTGTGGTGGATGAAGTGCATTGAAGGTCAGAGGGGATGAACCAAGCCCTGTTCTTTTCCAAGCCGAGCGTCAGAGTTCGTGGTGCTCACCAACGCGGACAAACTGCGTGTAGACACGATCACTTGAGCCGGCGTCTGCGAGGCTGCCGCCGCTCTGCTCCTCGTGTTAATGTGTCCCAGCCAATGAGTGGAATTCGTTCCCCGAGCAGGTTCAATTTCAATTTCCACACAGTCCCCAGAAGTTTTTTTGCGGACTGTGTGGAAACACAGTGTCTCATTGACTGTAACAGTGATGACTCTAAGCTTTGTGAAACTTTAAATGGGGTGGAAAATGAATTTGACTAAGGGAGGTAATTAAGGTCAATAAAGCAGATGGATTGTGCGGGAAAGTTTTACTGAGCAAAGCTCTCGTGTGGATCCATCTTAATTTAATTACAAAATGTTTGTTAATTGACCCGAGTTCACGGCAGTAGTGCACCGAGTCATCACATTGCCGAGCGGATTCTGTTGGGAAGTCATTGATGCCGTCCAACTCGATAGTCTGAGAATGTCACTTTGAAAGTGAAGTGCTGGAGGCCTGGCGATATTTCTGAACGGGTCCGATGTATAGTTGCTCTTCACCGCAGCAGTCAGTCATTCGCTTGTGCTGTTCAGTTATCACGACAATAAAGTGCTTTGAGAGCCTGAAAATTTTCTCATTTCCAAACATGCTATAGTGTAGCGATGGGTAGATGAGGCTTCATGAAACATCGTCCAGATTTTCAGAGGCCACCGGGTGGTACTGTCTGCTGTAAAGTGTTTGGAATTGAACAAGTCATTCAATGAAACCTCACATTTCTAAACCAAGAGCGCCACCTAGTGGCCTCTGAACATTAGGTCACTGTTTCATCAACAATACTGTTTCATGATGCCTCATCCACCCATCAATAGTACTGACTAAATAAGAATAGTACTGACTAAATAAGAATATTTGGATATATATATATATATATATATATATATATATATATATATATATATATATATATATATATATATATATATATATATTTCTCCATTGGCGATTTGGGTTGCCCATGTTGTATACATGCGTGCGGGACGTATGCCGGTTGGGGAAGTGGGGTGAGGCGGTAGATAGAGCGGACTAGAAACATACAAAACTGAACATCGTGCACAAGTCCCCAAATTACAAGTCCAAGTCGAATCTTTGAAGTGTGATTCAAGTCTAAGATTTTCCTTGAATATTTACAATAAGTGGAACTGCAAAGTCCAAGTCGCAGACTCCAGTCCCCATCCCTGGTATTGTGCACTGCAGAATGGGATCATCATTTCGAGACCAAGAGCACCATCTAGTCGCCTCTGAATATGAGGACATTCATCAATACTGTTTCATGATGCCTCATCTACCCTTCACTACTGCAGAGTCTAAACCCCTGGGAACCACCTGAAGTCTCTGCATCATTTTACTGAAGCGTTGCGGCTATTTTTCGACAGCTGATCAGTCGAACCGACGACCAGTGGTTCGCAAAGAGTCATGTGGCGCAATGACCACAGGTGGCACATCTTCTATGGTGCCAAGAAATGGTGCAGACGGTGAAGTGTGGTACAACTTAAATCCTAATGCACAGGTGACTGATTCCTCGGATGCAAAAGTCGACTTAAGAATAGTCGCTACTGACGCCTTAGGAGTGAGAATGCGTCAACAAAACGAAGCACTAACTTTAGCGCAGCCAGCAGAGCTTGCCACGACGCCGCTTGGCGGGAATCTCACTGCAGCTACGACACTTCAGTAGCACTTCTTGTGGAACCGAAGGGTGAGATGCTGGGAATGCTTCAATGCGCTTACCAGTAAGTGTCATAGCCGTTGCACTGAAGCAGGGGGCACCGATTGTTTCTGGACTCTCTGAAGAGACGATCGCTGCCTGAACTGAAGCAGGGGGCACCGATTGTTTCTGGACTCTCTGAAGAGACGATCGCTGCCTGAACTGAAGCAGGGGGCACCGATTGTTTCTGGACTCTCTGAAGAGACGATCGCTGCCTGAACTGAAGCAGGGGGCACAATTGTTTCTGGACTCTCTGAAGAGACGATCGCTGCCTGAACTGAAGCAGGGGGCACAATTGTTTCTGGACTCTCTGAAGAGACGATCGCTGCCTGAACTGAATCAAACTGTGCTGAATGTTTGACTTCATTGAAGAAACCCTGGATTCATAGATCAATCAGAGCACATAATTTGGGTCAGAAGGTGGCATCATTACAGAGGATTGTTGTTACGCTCCCTCACTCGTGCTGCCATTTATCCCTGCATTTACGCAGACGTCGAAGTCATCACAAATGAATGATCCTCATTCTGTGGCAATATAATGGCACCGAAGCTGTGGTGTCAGGCTTTCTCGGCTTTTATGTGCTCCACACTGCTGTTCCCCTCCGTTCCCTCGCTGCTCTTCACTTCCCTCTTACAGCACTCAGGCAGGCTCCAGTTCATGTACAAGATGGGGATATCTGAGCACAGGAGGCGTGGACATGCGTTTTGGTGTTTAAACTGGTAACTGCAACCTCTTAGAAAATTCATGGTGATGAATATGTTTAGTAATTTTAGGACTCAATGAGACCAAGAGCATGAATGGTTGAAGCAGCTTTTGGACCTTTGGGATCCAGCAGACGCCTCCTCATGCTCTTCGCTGAGACGTTCCCAGGTTGCTCTGCCTGCGTGTCATGGGTTTGACTCGGGGCCTGCTTCCACTGGGACATGCCTGGAACATCCCCGATTCTCAAAGCGCAAAATCCCGAGCCGTCGACTGGCCTCTGACCATGTGTTTGAGTCGTGGTTCTACTTTGAGCTTTAAATTGGACGGTCATGGTCCTCATCCTATCTCTGAGTCCGGGTCCAACCCTCCTCCGGGAAAACCTCCATATGGACCCAAATATTCTTATTTGGTCAGTGCTAGTGATGGTAGTTGAGGTATCATGAAACAGTGTTGCAGGGCTGATGAAACAGTGTCCTCATTTTCAGAGGCCACTAGATGGCGCTCTTGGTTCAGAAATGAGGTGCGGTTTCACAGGATTACAGCAGACAGCGCCACCTGGTGGCCTCTGAAAATCAGGACACTGTTTCATGAAACCTCATCTACCCATCACTTGCTTGTGAAGTCATTCATGATCAACCAGATCATGCTGTCTGGCTCAGCTCCGCCTCCACAACATCAGAGCGATACTTATAACTGTCTGCCTCTAACGTTTCCCTCATTCAGAAAATACACTTGGCGGTACTTAGACCGCTCCATCTGGGGTAGGATGTCCCCGCCTACCTGGGCAGACCATTCCACCCTTTGCCTACTGAGAACCATAGTCTTGTGCAACCACTCCGAACCACGAGGTCGGCATATTCAACACTGCTGGACTTTCTGCACCTGCTTGGCGCGTCACTTTCACACATAAATGTTTATGCTGTAGTAGAGTAAAACCAGTAGAAAATGAGGCGTAGGTGGAACTGTAATGCATTAGACTCCAGACTTTTCAGCCAGGTCGCTCTCATTCTCATGATGGAAGCCGCTATCCTGCAGAAAGCTGGAGAGAGAAGGAGAAAGAAATCTCTCTCTCCCGATAAGCTGCACAATAACCACTCTGTCAGAGGCTCGCCACCTTGACTGAGATTTCAATTTAGCCAGCATGTCCCCAGATGCCGCCATGAGCTGACATTACAGTTCGGCGGGCGGCGAGGGAGGCCGCTGTGCCGTGGCCATTTGACAGCTGGCTTCTCAAACTATTTTTGAGAGGGTGAGAGATTATACTGCGGTCGGCGCATCCATCACTGCCAGACACCTGCGGCACCCCCTCCCCCCGGCTGGCTGAGCAGTGAAGCACTGGGACGCCCCTCACTTCCCAATATTCCCCTTCACCTCCGCCATCCCAAAGCATTGATCATGGACAAGAACAATCAAAGTCACTTTGGCTGTTTTAAGGGAAGTTTCTTGAATATGTTTTACCCGCGAAATAGTGTCATCAAACCAAAATTGTTGACAATTTTAGTGGCTTTGTGGAGACTCGCTCGCAGTGACAGGTGGATGAGGTTTCATGAAACAGTGTCCTGATTTTCAGAGCCCACCAGATGGCGCTGTCTGCTGTAAAATGTTTGGGCTTGAACAACTCATTCCACCCAGCAATACTGTTTCATGACACCTCATCTGCCCGTCACTACTACCTTGGTTTCCATTGCAGTTTCTCATGGAATACTTCGATTCCGTTCCAAGATTTTTCATGCATTAGTCAACCACGTGTTTAACAGAATGCAATGGTTTATTGTTCTGAGTCAAAGGCCATGTTTAGTGAGTATAAATGGAATGACTCGGTTTGTCACGTACTGTGACATGTGAATTGCGGTGTAAGTGTTCCTATTCTACCTTTCTGTTCCTCATGAGTCGATGCCTAAAACTGTCTTCTAATTTATACGTTGAATGAACTGTTAGCTTGTGATGGTCAGATGAGGTGTCATGAAACAGTATTGCAGGGTTGATGAAACAGTGTTGGTTGGTTTGTTTGATGTGATTATTTTACAGCAGACAGTGCCACCTGGTGGCCTCTGAAAATCAGGACACTGTTTCATGAAACCTCACCTACCCTTCAATACTGTGTCATGAAGCCTCATGAAACCTCATCTGCCCATCACTATTGAAGCTTGAAGAGTTTTCAAGTAAAGACACTTTTTTATTTTAGATTCCTCGGCTTATTTGGTTCTGTCATCCATTCTTTTCACAACCCAGAAGCCATGTGGCAAAACATATCTGTAGAATCTAAACAAGAGGGCAAATTGGGATTTGTAATTTAGCATCTTGCAATAACCTGTTCATTCATCCAAATAGTTGAGAAAGTGCTGACTCACACGGGGGCATGTGGGCTGCCAGAAAACAGACTTTCCACAAAGTTTTCACCTGGTCCACGAAGCTCCCAATATAAATGGAATAAAAAAAAGCAACTTTTTTTTTCATTTCCAACACCCTCACCTTTCAGATTTTTTTATCGTCTTTTTGAGAACCATGAATAAAAACATGGTTTCTGAAATTTGGTTTTTTCAGAGCTGCCTTTTGTTCGGTGGTACTGTGCCTGGAAGTCTGCATTATTGTTCGTTTAAAACTCACTTTTCTTCCCACAAATCCATCACAAAGAGAAAATAGGAATCGCACAATCTACTCAAGCTCTACATGCTGGGAAAGTCAGATGTCCCTGAGGAGACATCTTGCAGGTGTGGCAGCGAAGTGCGTAAAACAGGAACCGCTGTGAAAACGGCGAGTAGATCACGTTTAGTGCTTGATCTCACATATCCGCCTGCATATTGAGGCAGCAGTGAGCCAGAGCTGGAGGCCCTGACTTGAGTTATTTCGCATCCGCTGGCTGCCGAGCTGATGTGGAGAGATTTCCTGCGCGGCTGGGGAGGGATACGGTGGCGCGGTGACTGATCAGCTGTGTGGCCCTGCGTGAAGACTGTTGATGAGCAGGAGAGAGGTGCAGCGGGTGGAGCTGGATTTCACAGAAGCCATCTGTGGTTCGAGCTCAGGTCACTTCTTCTATTTATTTTTACACATAGACACTGCATGTGAAAGAGGACATGCTAAAGTCTGATTCAGAAGCACAGATGTGATCCGTTCCTCCCATGCATCAGTGGGACACGGATGCTTTTTCACCCCGACCCTGTAATGGTCTGTCAGTCAAAGCTGAAGTGTCCTGTGGTCTTAAATTGGGCAGAGACAGATGAGAAAGGCATAGTGTTGTGCACCTCAACACTCATCAACAAAGCACACACAGTCGTGTTTCGCTGTTTTTTGTGAAGACCTCGCATCATCACCTCACATCATGCTTTCCCCAGACTCTCACACTTAACTTAACCATGAAAAACACATGGATAAACTTAAGCACGGCTCTTCACCAAAGATAAACCCAACTGTAATGACCTTTTTATTATCAAGTTTCATCCCCAAACTTGTAAAATGCACTTGCAAAAATGCCCCCATAGTGCAAAATGTATAGCTAAACAAGGTACACACGCAAGCAGAATTTATTTTATGAATTAGGTCTGTCAATAGATTAAAATATTAATCGCACTGATGCTGAGTTAACTCATGATAAATGGCACATTGTGCGTCTGGTCTAAATGTAGCTTAAAGGAAACTATTATCAACACCAGAGTAGGCAAGAATGTTTCCTTATTCAAACGTTTGTTTACGCCAACAACCCAACAGAACAGATACTGTCAGGAACATCCTTTAGAATAACATTAATCGCCAGTTAACTCTGCTTTAGTGCGATTAGTTGACATTAAAATTTTCGTCTATTGACAGCCCTACTTATGAATGAGAAAAAAAAAAATCTGAAAAATGTGAAATAATAATCATGAATTCAGAGCATTTCATTCACAATAATCTCTCACGTCAAACATGTCGACCCTTGAACGAAATGAATGGCTCCAAGAAGGAGAATCCTAACGTGCACTAGGTGTCACTTTTACTGAAAAAAAAAGAATAAATAAAACATCGGGACACACTCAAGACACATGATAAAAATGGGATCATTCGATTTCGCTAGCACAGTGGAGAACACGACTCACTGGTGATGTGGACTCTCAGTGGCTACAGAGTCTGGAAAATTCAATTGCATCGAAAGCTAATGTGTCAATGTGGAGGACAAGCTTCAGCAACATGGACTTTTGCCGACTTAGCAATTGTACATTTATGTTAAAATAATGCATCATTTTGTCAATAAATAAAATAGACAAAAAGACGCGTTATTTCTATTTGAAATCAGAGATAAGATTTTCATCAAAATTATAGACAATTCTTATCCAATACTTTCTTTCTAAAGAGTGGTCCAGTTCAATCCAAGTCATTTGTCGGCCAACGTGATGCGTCTTTTCACTGAGTAAATTGGTGCGTGAGCTGGGACTGTTGGGACCCCTGATGTGGAGGATGGTCGAGGGGCCCTGATGAGCTGTCTGTGATGGCGCTACCATCAGGACAGATCTATTTTCGGGCTCCGGGGAGTAGCCATGACAACAAAGCTTATTAGCGGAGCGCTTGGTTTCAGCACCGGCGTGCAACAGAGAAAGTGTGTCACATTTTATCTCAAAGATAAAAAGCTGCGATTACGAGCCGGAGACATCGCAGCCGGTGAGGTGTTTGACAGGTCAGACAGCCGCGCGCTAAATTTAGCGGCTTCCTGTTGCCAAATTTAAATATTGATAAATCACTGCGGCACAGTCAAAGTGCAGCTCCTGTGATGATCCAACAACTTGAAAGTCATTTTCGTCGTCAAAATAGCGTCGCAGGGACAGCACCTTCAACTGACGTGTCAAAAACTGCGATGGAGATTTGGATGTGGTCAAGTCATCGTTGCACTTGGAGGACTGTGGACGCTGGTTTTTCACGGTATCTTGAAACGGTTCTGCAGGGTTGATGATACAGTGTCCTAATGTTCAGAGGCCACTAGATGGCGCTCTTGGTTTAGAAATGATGTGAGGTTTCATTGAATTAGTTGCTCAAGTCCAAACATTTTACAGCAGACAGCACCATCTGGTGGGCTCTGAAAATCAAGACACTCAGCTCCGCCTCCACAACATCAGAGCGATACTTATGACTGTTTCCCTCGTTCAGAAAATACACTTAAACAGTATTGCAGAGTTGATGAGACAGTGTCAGTGCTCGTGGTTTAGAAATGATGTGAGGTTTCATTGAATGAGTTGTTCAAGTCCAAACATTTTACAGCAGACAGCGCCATCTGGTGGCCTCTGAACATCAGGGCACTGTTTCATGAAACCTCATCTGCCCTTCACCACGGTTTGCAACCATGGTTGTTCAAAGAGAAAAAATATAAAATAAATAATATAAATAAGCTGTTGCAGAATAACGTTTCATAAACTCCCATTGCGTCCTTTTGTTTACAGCATTTTTTATGTACAAGAATAACCAGAAACTGAGCCGACGGGTCCGGAAATAGACACCAAAAGTATGTGTCGAAGAGAAGAAAAAGCATGATATGATAAAATGATCACAGGTTTTGTTAAGCTTTAATGTTCAACCAGGTTCACTTTCACTTTCTACTCTTGCTATTCCTCTCCACCCCACTCTGTCATGTCAGCAGAATACTCTGGTCTCCTGTTAATGTAAACAGATCCAAGCTGCCCGGCAGTGGCTTTGCTTAATGGGCATGGCTTATTCCGGTGTTGCCCCTCTGACTCCGGACCACTCGGTTCTTCCGGCAGATCGATAACTTTTATCCTCCTGCGGGTGAACTTTTGCTCTTTAGCTGCTAAACTCTCCTCTGTGCTCGCTTCCTTGTCTGCACAGAGTCGGTACGAGCTGTGAGAGTTTGGTTCCGGCTCTGCCAAGTGGCTGTCAGTTTACCATACTGTCGCTTTCTCTGGCAGATCCAGTCATGATCCTCTGACACTGAGATAAGCTGTTCATATTGGCTCGCAACATCTGCACTTGAAACGCTCACAAAAACAGGCTGCCGTACATGAAAATGCAATCCAGCATGGGCCCAACCTCAAACCCTTTGAAACTTGCTCTCCTTCCTGTTCCTCTGATCAATCCCTTTGCTTCATGAGACTGAAACTAATCCCTGTATTTTCTGCCTTTTTCTCGCCGCGGCACATAATCCATCCAGAAAATTATAAGATGTGATGGAAGGCTCACATTTGCTCATCTTTGGGGCTGCTTTGCATTATTTAATACAAAACATTATCCCCTCGGGCTGGAAATTAGATGACACATTTTTCTGTCTGTTGGTGTTTGCAATCGCGTTGGATCAAGAGCACAGTGAATAGTGGCTGTGTTTTTAATCTTCAGTTGTTGAATCCAACTTTTGTGGCCGGAATATTTGAGATGGACATCACTTGAATCACCGCCTTCAGCGTGGTCCTGAGGTCCTTTCTGAGGTCAGAAAGGGAGCAGATGACAGCCTTGTTTATATACTGTAGGGTTGTCAGGACACTTTTCTAAACTCCATAAGCAGGAAGATCTCAATAGCACAGAGATACAAAATGAAAAATATTTCAAGAGGATTAAAATTTAAGATTTTTGTTGTCAACACCAGAGTGGGAGACTTCAGGGCGATTCATTGAGAGGTTGAGAAGATTTTAACCATCTTGAATGTAGTCATGAAGAACTTATCTGCCTCTGGAAATGTTGGTTTGTTGCTTGTGTGAGGGTACGTTTCATTATCTGCATCAGAGATGAGAAGACTTCTTTAAGCCTGTGGTGAGGTGAAGCAGTGAGCCAACACATGACCTCCCAGACTTTTCCTCCTGGCTGACGGAATGGGATCAAATGTGAAACTTCTTAACTCACTTCACAGCTACAGCTGCAAAAGGGTTGAGAATCTGAGAATTTCAACCATATTCAGTTCAGTATCGGGTGGAAACATTTTTTCATGGAAACCAGTGTGAAGACCCTACGATTGGGGCACAATGATCGGACATTTCGGGCGTCCCCAGAACTTCAAAACGCCCCCCAGACCAAAAGAGTCACTGCTCGCCCATGACAGAGGCGCCACCTCTCTAAACTCTCTGTGTGTGGACAGCAAAACGAAGGCTGTAAAAGCACAGTACAAGTCCAACTTAGGGGAAAAAAATGAATTTAAATGTGTGTACATTGAATTATCTCTGCAACCGTCTAAAATATGTGCTGAACTTTGCACTTTTTCTAAGGCTGGAATATCTGTCATTGTATTTGTGCAATGTTGATGCCAATAAATTGCGATGGCGAGGGCTGAGGTGTCTGTCCTCGCTGTCACGTGCAGTTGCCGTGGGGCTCCAGCGGCGGATTTACAGTGGCACTGTTATGATGGAACAGTTACTCAGGCAAACACAGCCTTTATAACAGGCGCGCCTCTTCAATTGCAGGTCTGAAAAGAAGCTACACATGCGATGTCTGCAGCGTCACGTTGAACTCGGTGGCGCAGTACCACGCACACCTGCAGGGCTCAAAGCACCAAAACAAGTAAGTGAAACCAGCGTGCCGCAGCAGCAAAACTCCCTCTCACTCTCCCTCTGTCTCCAGCTGGGTGCAACGCTCTCATTTTGACTAAATGTTGTTTTGCTTGCTTTCATGTGTCCTTGAGATCCCCCCCCTCTCCCCATCCCTCCCCGTCTCCTTTAGGAGCCTTTGCATTTTAGATTCCATCGTTTCACGTTGCATGCATAAGTGATGCGCGTATTGTGGGGAGCTGCGCTGCTAAAACTTCAGAGAGACAGAGAGCAGCCAGCGCTGCTCATTTAGCTGCCGAACACTTGAAGGAAAAAAAGAAAAATAAAAGTGGTTGAGCGCTTGTTGAAGCGATTGAAGTTGAGAATCAACAGCTCCTGCTTTAAATCTACTCGAGTAGTGGAGGGGTTCAAACAGGTTCCACCTGTGCAGCGGCTGATTTCTGAGCACAGATTCCGGAGGACGGAGCGTGTTTGGCAGGTTTGCTGTGAATTAATGGCCTTGCTCGGTGCGTGTCCTGGAATTAAACCCGGCTGTTGGGCATTTCCTGCTCGCACACGTCCAGAGGAGATGCAGGCGTGGGGAGACGTGGCATGCCGTTTAGCAGCCACGATGCTTTAGTCATGGATGTCTGCACTGCTCCGCGTCTCCATGCAGATCACACGAACACACACACACCACTGAGCACCAGTCTCTGGGGCACGCAGACGACATGCGACCACCACATCTCTGCCACCAGAGCCAGCCAGCCGGGGTCGCTGCCCGCAACGCTGCCGCCGGTCTGTTGCTGTCATTTGCTTCATGCCGTTTAGACGCACTGGCTGGAGTGAGATCGCAAAATGTCATGAAAGTTCTGGGGACAACAAGTCGGGTCTCACTTTCACGTTCAGTTCACAGTAGCACAAAATGACCTACATTTTTAAAACCGCCCATGTTTACTGTCCCTCTGACTCATTTGCGTAAGCTCTTGTTTGATGCGGATCGTGTTGGAGTCCAGACCAACCGAGGCCAGGACGTTATCGAGGCTGGAGACGATCAAGACCAAGACTAGACTGAGGCATTCGGAGGTCCAGATCTAACTGATCCACAACTGAGCTGCAGTGGGTGCAGGCTCACACTGGTGAACCAGTTAGGACCATAAACCCACCCCCACTGTGGCCCTCCCTGATACATATGAAAGAAAAAACACGAGAAAACTGCACACAAAGCCAGAGTCCTTCTTTTGCTAACTTTGCTGACCAGTTCTGCCAGTTTTCTTTGTCCCCCTCGACCCGTCTTGAAAAGAAATCCCGAGTCCATCCTGTCCCAGACTGAGACATGACAGAGGACAAATGTATACGAGACCGAGACAAGGCCAGGACCCTCAAAAAAGGCCGGTCCCAAGACCTCCAGTACTATCACACTAGGTGTGGAGTCCATGTGGATGGCTCAGGTGCAATGATCAACTGAGTTACCAGTGTTAGACAATACGCATTTTCAGGGTCATTTACTTCACACAATCTGTTGCATGAAGGTCACTTGTATTCATCGCTCACGACTTGAACTGTGACAAGAAGCCGTCTCTGCAGCCGCTCTCACCGGGCCCTCCCTCCAGGTGTCCCCGCCGTACACAGGAACTTTAGGTCCATGAGCGGCAGATCCTTTTTTCTGGTGTTTCTCTCTGGATTTTCCAGTTATTAACACCAAAAACCAGTTGTCAGTGTGAAATTATATTGAAGAAGATGTGAAATTCATATACACAAGTTGCCCCTGAGTATTAGTCCAGCAAAACGTTGACATAAACTAGGACTTACAAATTCGTATTTTGTGCTGCATCAAGTAGCTTCCAATAATTTTGGGATTGTTTTTTGTTTTCATTGTTGTATGACCCAAACCATAAGCTATAATTCTGGCTATTAAGATGTGTCTAATAGAATAAAAAAAAAAAAAAATAGCCTCAGGCTATGAGGACTCACGTCATTACATACGCTCTTTATATCGGTGGCCTCGGGAGGTCATAAGGCAAATCTCATAGCATCTATTAGACACATATTTGAGTTTTGTGTGCTACAAATATTGTACATGTAAAGCTACAGCTTACATGTAAACCTACTTGTCATTTGTTGCAGCATTTGTTGTAGTTCTCCATTTGCAGAAATGTAAGTCTGCTCAGAGGTTTGTTGCAAAAGCAAAGCAGCTTCCCGAGCATGGAATCGAATGTACAGAAAAGCATGTTTGTTCCTCTATTGTTCTACTGACTTGAGTTTTCCTCTTCAAATAAAACCACCTCAGCGTTCTGTTGTACACAGCATGACCTATAAATAATACATCAAAACTGAATAGTAAATACAACTGTATACATTAGACTGTGTATCTCATAAAAGTCTAATAAGAAAAACATGTGTTTGCATTTTAAAAGAGTTTTTTTTCTGTTCTGTGAGCAGCACAAATGCACTCAATGAACCAGAAGGGTAACAGTGGAAGTGGTGCGTGGTGTTGTCAAGGCTTTAGGAACGGGTACATTTAACCAGCAATGTTGGAACACTTTATTTAAGTACCATTAGGGAGTGGCAGATGTTTCATATTAGGGGTCGTCCGTCCATTCATTTGGAAACGGAGCCACTTCAAAAAGCATCTATTTATACAAGTGGTTGTTGGTTAGAATTCTGCAGGTCTATTTGGATTTATGTACAGCAGAAAGATGTATTTGCACGGCAGAGTCGGTCTCTGTTCAAAACCAGCGAATGCAGTGGAGACAATGTTGCTGTGGTAGTAAGAGCCTCTGCGGTGCTGGCTCATGGCAAAGGTTCAGTTCCTGGACAAGGACTCGGACTTGTGAGCTAGAATAAGCGTTTTATCATCAGGCTGTCAGCATGTTGGCGGCCCTTCTTCGCTCTTCTTCTTGTCTGCCACATGAGTCAGTCACTTGAATCTCCTTTGGCCCCGCCCCTCTACGCAGCATGTGTGCCACCATATTCCCTCCGTCCTTATTGAGATAAAGTCGTGTGCAACAGCAAACGCTCACATTTGCCCACAAATGTTGCCGCCAAGGGTCGCGATTCTGACGTGAAGGATCCTGAATCTATTTCTAACCGTCCCAATTCCCATGATGGAAATGTAGAATAGAGGGAAGTAAAAAGCGGAACTAGTGCAGTGTCACCCAAACACTATACGGGGCGAACGTAAACAAACATGGCTGACCTCCAGATCCATCTCTCTCCAGGCTGTTTCTCACCCTCAACATCAACAGATCAGCGGCTGCTGTTTGAATGAGAACTTTACCTCTCAGACTCCGCCCCCATCCAAACCTCCGTCAGGCTCCGCCCTGAGAAAACAAGGAAACAATCTCTCATTACCTGATCTCACCACCGGAAACTACTCACAGGACATCATCGTAAAAAGTGGCGCTAACTTTAACATCACTCAATGGGGTTAGTCTTTGCACTTCAAATATAGGTGTTGCTTTGGAGCTTTTTAAGGCTAAAACGGACACCATTTTTTTGCACGCTAATTTATCACGGTCCTTGTTTTCCACAACCATAAATGATGAAGATTTTCACCGCAATGTTTTTAAATATATGCCGCAAAGTCAGCCATATTTATCCGCAACAAGCAATGCAGAAGTCTGCGATGGCAACCAAGCTGGACTCGCGAGCCGGGGGTGTGATGCACTGACTCCACTGAGGACCACATCATCTCCCAGACGGATCACACCAACTCCGCCGAACCTCACTCTGTCCCCAGGTCCTGACTGCTCGCATCCATGCATGAAAAGCTGCGGCACGCAGGGGTCAATATTTCACACATCAGCCCAAGCAAGTCTCGGCACATGCATGAGTGAAGACCTCACCCACTCTCACACGACAGCCTCCATCACTGATGAGTGAAACCCTCTCTCACACACACGTGAGAACCTCACCTCCTGATTAGAGTCCCGGCTCTTCATAACAAGCGTGTCACTGCTGCAAAATCAGTAAAAAATATCAATCAAGTCAATGAGCAGTGTGGTCGTATCCGCGTCCTCAGTCTGTGTTCGTTTTTGTCTCTAATTGACGCTTCACAAAACAGGAAGGGAATCTCACCAACGTCACGCTTCATTGGTTTTCTCTCACAGAGCAGGAAATGAAGGAGGGGATTCAATCTGGACCTGAAAGAGAACAAGCCACTGCTCGCCTGGTCGCTGGGCTGGAACCATTAAGCCCCATGAGAATCATCGGCCTCAAAAACGTAAACATCCCATCGATCGGTCATCAAAACAAGAGGCGTAATCCTTGACCTCCCTCGTGTCGTGACTGAGCGCAACAGTCCGTCTGAGACAGAAACAGCCGACTGAATTTTCATCGGCTCCTTGCGCAGAGGAGAGTGAAGCCGCGGTGACCTGCAAGTGTTAGTGGCGCAGCGAGCTCTTTGACCTCTGGACGTCAGGGGAATGGTTGAGCTCGGGTCAGATTCAGAGATCAATTCAGCGATCTCTGTACTTCCTCTGAGGCACTGACCCTCCTCTGTTGACTGTGTCCCGCACGGTGCGCTTAATAATACATGCTGAGCTGTGCAGAATCAAGTATTTATACATGTTGCCGTCCAATCACATGTCGCCGTGTTGCTAACAACCCAGCTGAGCTCACACCAGCACGTGTCCATACTGCTCTGATGAAAATGCTTTCACGAAAGTGACAATTGCTGCCAGTGTCGACTGCGTCGGCAGATTGTGGCGAGATGCTTCAATCCAACACGCCGCGCGACGACAAATCAAGGCTGCAGTTACCGTTGCTGTCTTTACTGGGGAAGTTTCTCCTCTAATGAGGGTCGGGCTGTCTGTTTAACAACTTGCCTCCGGGCTCCGGAGTGTGATGTGTTTCCAAGCCTCTGTGTGTTTGAAGGTTTAGCGCCTTTGTTTTGGCTCTTTCCCCGTGTTGCTTTTTGCTGACTCTTTTATTTTGGCTATTTCCTTTTGTTGACTTTGAAGCTCCTCACACAGTGTGGTCATCTTTTGTGTCACATCCTCTCCTGGTTTTCCTTCACATCCTTCTTTTCTGGTGGAATAAGTTGCTACAAACCCTCTGTTTTCCTCATCATTTGGCTTCCCTTTGACGGTGTCTTCCGATTCAGTACAGCACTTTTTAAAAGGGCATCATTTTCTGATCAGCCGCTTCGTTTCTTCAGAGTTTCAGAAGTCTCGTGAAAAACATCCATTTCGATTCACCAGTCTGAATCAGATCCTCTGACTAGAGTTGTTGTTGTTGTCATTACTATTATTGTTATTATTATTGCACCTGGTGTTGGTGCGGAATGAAATGTAAAACAGCAACAACTGCAGCAGGTTCAACATAGTAAAAGTCAGAGAGCGCCTTCATCTTTAGGGACAAGTCCTTTGATCTTCCTGAGTCCACCTCCAATGTTTGGATATCTCAGATTTCCATGGCTCTTTATGAAAACATGCCGAAGTGTGGCAATGGTTCTCCTCATGCGTTGTGAAATTAATCCACACTCTGCTCGTGTTTCATCCCAGTAGCATAAAAACAGTCGTCTCTCAATACAGCACACAGCATCTAGCTAATCACTGGCCATCACTTGCCGACCTGTTACGTCTCCACGTCAGGTCTCACGTTCCGTGGTGCATTCGAGGACTACCTGACAATCTGACCTTGAAACTAACCAAACAAACAAATCCACATCTGAAACACCTGGAGAAATGTTGACAGCAGAGATCGTAACCCTGTTGCATTGGCATGTTTTTGTTTTCTTAATCTGCAACATGCTAAGAAGCCATGAATCTGTATTTGACTCGGGTTGAAAACCTCAGAGGATGAGCACATTTAAAGCCACATACAGAAGCGTTCAGGTCAGGTGTGTCAGTCAAAGAGAGCTTCCAACCCAACAAAGACGAGACCCATTTCTTTAAACTGACCTGTCCAGATGAAGGTTTTCCAAAGCTTCATGAAACCTGGACGAGAGCAATAAACACGTTTTTTTCCATCAGCTGACGCCAAGTACGTTTTACATAGCAGGCACTGCTGGTCACGTATGAAAAGCGTTTGAACTGTTTTGCTTTCAGGGGAACAAAGCACGCGTCTCTTGGAGACTCCTCTGATGAATGGAGTCGCTATTTGAACACAGATGCTGCTCACTCTCCTCCCTCTGCTCTCCATCTCCCTGCTCTCCTCAGACTAGCCGAGGACAAATGAAATCAGAGGTGGATTTACTCTTTAATTGGTTTATGATAATGTGCTTATAAGCTTGATCGATGGAGAGCGGCCAGCCTGGTGGTGTGTTATTAAAACTTGCTCCCGCTGGCCACATTTGCTGTTAAAAATGCATGAGCTTCTCCAGTGGGGTTTCCAGTCATCGGACTCCAGCTCCTGTTGGTCAGTGGAGAAGGTTCTCAGGAAACCTGACAGACCTGTCTGCCGTGGACTTCACCCTCTGGTCCACATACACAGATTATGAGCACCTCTGTTTCAGATGTTTTGATGTAAGATCCAGGGCAGGGGGAAACACGTCTTGTCTACCTTGAAAGGCGGAGTCCGATTTCATGGAATGATGGTGAGGGAGCTCTGACAGTAAGGGAGCTACCTTCACTACAGGATGGCAATGCGAGCGGAAAGCGCCCCTTACTCTCTGACTCTGAGGGTCAAAATCATGCTAATGCACTGGGAAGAAGCCTGACTCTCCACTGCATTGTTAAACTGTCTCTCAATGTCTGTTCAAAAGACTGTTTTCATAGTCCTCCCACACTACTTATTATGCTTTTTTTTTCATTTGATTTTCCCATATTCCTGTGACAAAAGGTGGCCACACACGTAAAGATTGACAAAATCGCAATATCACAGGTCCCAGACATCCCAACAAGCGAAATACACCTCTCACAACATGAAGCTGAATCAGGTGATGGCGGTTTTGTTTAACGGAAGAATCCAAAAAGATACGTCATCAGAACTGAAATGCAGGATCACATCTGCGCCGCCCCGGCACATTAAAGGACCCGGGGAATATGAGGGAGATTAAAAATGTCATGTCATGTTGGCTCAGGTGAACAGACCCAAGTGCGAAATTGCAGCTGGCTCACAGAAGACTCGCACACAAACAAGGTTACGTTTAACAAAATGTAATGAACAACAAAGAAAATAACAGGCCACAGGGAGGAGACGAAGAACTAAAGTCGTCACCACCAAAACAAGGATGGAGGGAAACACTCAAGGACGGGGAAAAACCTGAAACAGAAAAGCGGCAAATTACTCTCAAGCCAACTAACGGGGACAACCAAAAACGCACTCCAATAAATTCACGAGAAGCGCTCGGTGGTGGAAGACTCAAACACACACGCGAGGAAGAAAAAGCCAACAAGAGAAACGCGAGTACAAAAAACTCTCACACAAAGCGCAAACGCTGCTATAAGAGGACAGATACTAAACTAGAAGGAAACCGAGGAAGCAGCAGAACTAGATCTCGAGGGGAACTTTACTGGAGGACGTGGAGCAACCATTTGGCAGCGCAGACGGGAACCAACGTGTAGAAATCAGCGAGCTTGATCAGCGGATGAGTTCCAGCTGCGCTGCTGTGAAGTTGGATGGAACAAAGAATACGGAAACAACAACAGGAAATAACAAAATAAGAGCACACTAAAACCGCAACACGACAAAACTTCCCATCAATTCAATAAACCTCAAAACATCCTCTGCTCACTTTGTTCTGCCGGATCACTTCTTCATTAGCGCATCGTCAGAGTTCGGATAGGCAGCGATCAGCTCTCACCATAAAGACTTTTGGTCGGAAATATTGACCATGTTTGTCATTCACGATCGCCGGGCCCGACCATTTTCAGAACCGATTATCGGAATACATTCACTCTGAACAAGCCTCAGACATAAGGATTCTCTCATCGGATAAGCAGACCTTTACCTTTTTATCTGTCCAGCGAACAGATTGTTGCTTTATTTTGAGCAGGCATGGTGGCGACCAGCTTCATCACGTCCAATCACTCTGAGCAACTTCAACTTCAGCAGAATCAGGACAAAAAAAACTATGATGTCTTTGGCCATCTATAGACTGGTGGTCATCACATCTAAAACTAACTATTATTATAAGATTCCTGACTTGCTCAGAAACTGCGATTGCAAATCTGAGAAAACAAAACAAGAGCAAAGACCATCTGTGAGAAACGTAACATCCAAAACACCCCAATAGCGAAACCTGTTTTTTTTAAAGAGCAAATCAATAGGTCAAGTGACGGCTCCGGTGTAATCATTGTTCCATCACCGTGTCCCCAGACGGTCATCCATCACTGACCGCTGTCTCCCGCCGTGTGTATGGTCCATCTCTTTATTCCTTATGCATGCAAAATCCTTATGACAATGATAAACAAAGTACACGTCTAAATCCAGTCTGAAGTTCAGGTGCTGTTTAGTCAACCTGCTAATTTCACAGACTCTCTCTTAGCCATGAAACAGTTGCGTCTCTTTACTTCCGTTTATTCCTCTTCATATATCCCATATCTTCCCGGACGTTTCCCTGACAATGACAGTGACTTTCAGCCCCGCGGCGGTGTCCCATCTAAATATACCCCCACGCTTCAGGGCCTGGTATCATGTTCATCTTGTACGGAGGTGTGACAGTTGATACGGACAGATTTAGGATGCTGCACTCTGACTCATGCCGCTGCATTCTGTCGGAAAGGTTGTTTTCACCACAAGTTCGATCCGACTGCTTGTACCTTGTGGCAGGAGCAGCGGCAGCAATTACGGCATTTAATGTGATAGCAGTTCCTGCTCAGTATGTAGACACGGGAGGGGACAAACGGGGGGATAGGGGGGTCTTGAAAATAGATCCAGCCATTTGTTGACGCTGCAGGTCTGTATTTGGAAACGTGGGTTGTCCACTTAACGGTCTGTAAATATGCCTCGGTTTTCCGTGTATTACAAAGGAAAGGAAGATGCGCGTATGGCTGGTAGGAAGGTTCAACTCCTGACCGTGGAGGGCCGCGAGCTATTCTGATCTCTCTGTATTCTAAAAATACTAATGAGTGGCGGCATGGTTTTATGACAATAATAACTGACTTATGAGTTTCTGTGGGTATTCAGTGGTTCAGATCATTTGTGGGCGAAACGCTTTTACAGACCATTGACTTCAGTACAACAGCATATAAAGAGCTCAGGAAGAAAAACTGCGCAGTAACAGGAAGCAGAAGTGCATTTCCTCGACAGCTGTAGCCCTCTGGGAGTCATTGACAGGTCTATCCACTGTTCCTTCAGTGTTCGCTCAGGCATGCGAGCCAGCGCAAGAGGGCGAGCCTGGGGAGCCAGGGACCCCCGGAGACTTCATCCTGCTTGTCACAAAGCACCACCGTCATCGCTCATGCCTTTCATCCAACCTTAGCGGAGCAAGCAAAGCGCTGCACATACAAACAATAGCATCTTCAAAGCGTGAAAGAACTCACTCTAATGTGCCTCGACACTTCCCCTTGTTGTGATTCAGGAAACATATTCTCATATTTATAGGTTTTGGGATGCTGCTGCCGGCGCTGTCGGCGCGTGCCACGCTGCTCTGTTAGCGTGTAGTCTCCTGCTTTACACTTGCTTCATCCGCGTGGCTATTCCTGGAGAGCATCTATGAAACAACCTCCTTTCTTCAAAGCAGGCGCCTCTTTAGTCGCCAGCACCATGAGGTCATTACAGAGCTCGGTTGATTCAAATCCAAACTAGTTTCTGTTTTACGTGTGAACGAATGTGAGTGAAAGTTTGGGATTGAAATGTCCTCACAAATTCACATTCAGTCATATCAGTGTCTTACGGACTCACGCAGATTTGTAGGACGCAACGAGTGTTGGGACGGGACCAGTCTGAAGTTTTTGACAGATGAGAGGTCCCTGATCCAACCAGACTTCGGATCCATGACCTCGGTCAATTTTTCTCCTCTGCTCGCTACTGCAAACTGTGGAATGGACTTCCTGAAGGGTGGAATGTGTCAATGAGAGGAAATCCATTCCAGTTTGCTGCTATTTAGTACTTACCTCAAGTTGCTTTTCCTAGTACATTAATAACTCTAATGTCAATGGAAACAAAGCTCTGCATCGGGTCAGAAAAAGATTGTATCGGAAAATGTCCAAATTCATCAGACTGGAAGTGGAAAAGAAAAAAAGTGGAGTGGTGTATCCCCACTTTTAAGTCCCACCAACTCACAATTCAAAGTACAAGTTGTCCATTCCACTAATACTTCAATGATTATTCATACTAGTGATGGCCTGGTGAAGCTTCATGAAACAGTGTCTTCATTTTCAGAGCTCATAAGGTGGCGCTCTCAGTTCAAAAGCAATGTGAGATCTCATTAAAATGGCAGACTCGATCCAAAGGCGAGAGTGCCGTCTGGAAATGAGCACACTGTTTCATGAAGCCTCAACACTATTTTTCACCATAGTGAGAGAACGCAAACGTAAAATATAAGATGTTTAAAAGGCTGATATTTTGTGACCCTAGCCCTCGGGTTCTTCTCATGGAGCTGTTCGTACCATGCAAAGATATATTCTCATCCCAAAAACATCCCTTTGCACCACATTTAGTTTGAGGTTGCGGTGGCACTGTATCAATAAGCTTCTGCTTTGATGTATTTTCATGATACCTGAGCGACCGACCACTGTGCAAAACCTTCTCTCGCTCACCTCAAACCTTCTCACTGGGCCTAAGCTCTGGACCCTGGTGGTGTCTGTGTGAGAATGAAGCCTCGTGCTCCACTTTCATGCCAGCGTCACCTTGGAATAAACCTGTGGCTCCATGGTAGAACATCCAGGTGACCTCCTTCTTCGAGCTCCTAGGATGCTGGTGCCTTTCTGCTCAGTGAAGTGTGTTTTAGACGTAGCAGTGTTTTAAACAGACCCTTTCCCCATTGTCTTACTTTGAGTAAATACGCTGCTTTTGAGACGTAACCTTTAACATCTGCTTAGTATTTGTCAGGAGGTGATTTGGTGCTCAGCTCGGATCGTTGCGGCCATCTGAGCAGTGGCTGTGTAGCCACTCTGTATGCAGGGACACACAGCAGCAGGGTGAAGCAGAGGGAGTTTTCCCCTGAAATGTTTCCCAGCTCACATCCTGGTGTAACGCTCCTGTGATTTACAGCCAGGCGCGGCGGGAGCTCCAGTCGGAGCTGGGCCATTTCAGACAGCCATTCGCTGCTCCTCGCTTATCAGTAGAGACGGGGAGTACGACGGTGTGTTGGTGAGGATGACACAGGTAGATCAACCACACACACTGACATTCTTTTTCATCCAGGCATCCAGCTCCTAATTAATCCCCTCATGCAACAGTGGCTGGTTTTGGGGAGCAACAGCCTCCAGTGAGCAGCAGTAGTCTTCCTAAGTAGAGCAGGGGCTGCACGTCCCACTTCGCTGTACAGAGGAAAATAACCTGAGTGAATGGATGTTTTCCTCCTGCCCTGAAACCAACCTAACCCAGTTACAGAGGATGTGAGGTGTTGGGAGACGCCCTGCACCAGGCACATGGAGACGGACTGTCAAGTGCAACACCCTGCCAGCAACAGTTTGGTTGTCACGTCTTTGGACGGTGGGAAGACCATGGAGTAGACCAGGGGTCCTGAACCTTTCTGATCTCAGGGCCCACCTTTCCCAGAACATATGGACCCGGGGCCCCAACAAGTTATAGAACTGATTCATGACACTTTCATTTGTGATCAATAACCATATTTAATCTACTTACATGCAAACACACCAAGACCTTGTAAAATGACATGAAACCATGCTGCAGGTGTTTATTTGTCATAGAAAAGTCCAACCAGCAGTAGAACCAGGTGCAAGTCATAGGCATCAAATTTACTAAAGAAAAAAAGAGAAAAAAATGCACCTGATGCAAACTGAATAAAATAAAAATAATATATTTAGTGAAACTCCAGAGAAGATATAAGTAAAGTATACATGAAAGTATTGTATGTATCAAATGTTCCCCCTCGTGCTGTATTTCTGCTCACCTAGTACTTCATATGATCATGAGCTTGACTCGTGGTGTAGCCATTTGTTTTAAATATCACAAAATGATCTAATTCAAATGTTACTTGAGCAACTAACCCTAGGAAACCTCAGGTCGTTTCTAAACTGAGTGCGCCACCTAGTGGCTACTGAAACTTAGGAGACTGTTTCATCAACCCGTTAAGGGATGGGTTGATGAGGCATCATGAAACAGTGTTGCAGGGTTGATGAAACAGTCTCCGAGTTTTTAGAGGCCACTAGATGGCGCTCTTGGTTTAGAAATGATGTGAGGTTTCATTGAATTAGTTGTTCAAGTCCAAACATTTTACAGCCATCTGGTGGCCTCTGAAAATCTGTTTCATGAAGCCTCATCTACCCATCACTAGTAGGAGCCTATCCCAGTGACTTGGGGCGAGGCAGGTCGCCAGTCGATTGCGGCACTTACACACACACAAACATAATGTCTGAGGTTTTACTCCCAACACCTGTTTTACCTGTTGGATTGTCCCTAGGTGGCATTTGAGAAAACTTGGGTGCAAAACAAGACACTTTGTCTAACATGGCACACTACATGTACACGGAGGAAGAAGTGCTCGACTGTCAAAAGTCTGGGCTGTGTTTGAGAAAGATTCAGATTGAGATTCATGATAGAAATGTTTACATAAATACAGTTTCTCTGTGTAACCTGCAGTATTTGTTACATGTCACGATTGCCCCAACTGAACCAGGTATGAATCGGCATGTGAGGTTCAGTCATAAATAAATTTGTCGGAACGGATTGTTTAAGTCCTTAAACATCCTTCTACTGCCCTACAGTCTGCGTAACTAAGGTACTAAACTGTATTCCAATGTCCTCTCACCTTTCCAGGATGGTCCCACTGAGGCGTCCTTTGTCCCGCTGGTCTGTTACAAACCCCTCTTGTTGACAGTTCTGTGTAGCGCCAGGTTCCTCCTATAAGTGCGGCTCTGGAGATCGAGTGGTAATACGTCTTTATGCAGACAGAACAATCGCTTGCCTGTGTGTAAACACCGTGCAGATGGTTCAATTCTGTGCCGCAGCATAGAGCTGCATGGTGGAATCAGCTTGGACAGGTGACGTCCTGGCGAAACACATTTCCAAGCTTTGACAGAGAGCGAGCCGCGCTGTTTATAACCAAGAGGGAATTAACTTCAAAGGGCCCGGGAAACGTCCGTGCGGAATGTAGTTCCCCGGGATGAATTATAGATGAAAAATGGTTGGGCAAAGTAATGTGCTGACACAATTTGTCACACACGACAGCAAGACGGCACGTTGGCCGCAGTCAGGTGGTGTGGTTTCTGCGGGCTGCTGGGTGCCGTGCCGCGGTGAAACCTACACCGCTCGCACGGTGAATTACTCATGAAGCGCTTCTTTGCCTCCAGTGCAGAGCTGCGAGCGACGATATACGGTGGCTTTGAAAAGTTCCACTCCTGCTCTGAAGTGTGCGTGTGAGCAGTGGCGGATTTTGATTGCTGTATTGGAGGCTGGGCGAAATCCTTGCGGGTGTTTTTTTTTCTTCTTTTGATGGCTTCTCTGTTAGCTTGAAGGAGATGTACATTTGTGGGCGACAAAGAAATGACGGCAAATTCGGGCAGCAATTTCAAGGCTGTTTCCTGACTATGACTTCATTCTGACTGGCGTAACTCTCAGAGAGACAACGGCAAATAATAACAATAATAATAATAATAATAGTAATGGCGACTGGTCTGGAAAAAAAATCATATTAATTCATCTATTTATTTATGTATTTTATTTTTTCCCAGCGATGCTTTGGATCTCCGTACAAGTGAGGGTGAATATAATACGAGCAAGTTGAACTCAATTTTCCAAACCTTGTCTCTAACCTTCCCCCCATGCTACACTGACAGCCACCGCAACAGAATCAATAAGCAGCTGCGACGTTGATAATGAATAATCGTAAAAGAAAAACCACAGTAATTAATCAATGCACGCGGCGCGCAACATCCATCTTTCCGCCTCATAACTCACCGTCTTCCTCGCTCGGCACACAAACATGACACCAAGGCGACTCGCGATCCTTTGGCTTTCTTGTTCTCTGGTGTAATGAGCTGCAAAATGACACGAATTGGACGCCAGCGCTTCTACAGAGGGCACCTTAGATATGGTATGGTGAATAAAAAGTGTGCACAGAATTGCATAATTCCATTGTTGGATTGGCTGTAATATTGACACAGCGTGTGCTACGATGCAGTTTAGAGCAGGCTTCTCAGCTGTGGAGAACTCTTCACTGCTTGGTGAGACTAGTCAAAGGAAATAGCTGTGGGTTTCGTCATTGTGCCTCGATATAGGTACCATGAGAGTGGCATTAAGTTCATGATCCGCTGGTGTGTTGAGGTGTGGGTGGGTGGCACTGTGTGTGTGTGTGTGTGCTCTTGCAACAGTGGAGAAAAAAGATTCTTTCTTATTCAGAGTATTTCCAGAGGTGTTTCCAAGTTGTGGCAGTTGGAAATTGAGTAAAATGTTTGTTCACATTCGCTACTCATCCTCACTCCGATGGCGGAAAAAATGACGTTGGAAAAAGTGGACTTTTGCGTCATATACTGACGCCGAAGGCAGCCTTCAGCGTTGCATGTTGAAGCAGTCAGCTTTCAACGGAAGCACATGTGCTGCCTTCCACAGCGACAAGAAAGGTGGAGGATGGGGTTGGCGCTTCTTTCGTTCTACGTGGGAAAACGTGACAAATGGCTGTGCGTTTTAGTCAAAGTGACTTCCTGTCAGGACCTAAGGGATTATACATAGCAACTGGGTGAAGCCTGTGGCGTCAGTATAGGATGCAACTACTACTGCTTCCCAAGGTCAAATATATTTGACTGAGCATGGGGTGGCAGTCAGTGCTCACAAATCTAAGAAAACAATAATCTGATGACTGCGAGAGCATCAACAGGCTGCAGTTGAAGAAAGATCCGCACGTACAGGCGGCATTATATCTTGAATCCTGACGTCTCCCTCTACCTCTGCACTTCAAATGAGTTTCAACCAGAGACGGTCGATTTTCTCAAAGGTCAGCAGACGCCATAAAAGTTGTGAGTGGCATGAAGAATTCAACAAAAATCTATATATTTTGAAAACAGGATTTTTCCTTGTGACTGTGAGGCAAATCGATGAAACCTCACTCGTTGGTCCATCCATTGTAAACTGCATCCTCCTAGACTTAAAGTTTATTTTTATTTAATTCTAAATCAAAATAAACTTCATGAAATAAGGTAAAACAGCAACGTTGTATGGTTTGGAAACAGTGGCACTGAGGAGAAGACAGGAGGCAGAGCTGGAGGTAGCAGAGGTGAAGATGCAGAGCTTCTCTCTGGGAGTGAGAGCAGGATGATGATAGGATCAGAGGGACAGCACATGTGCTCAGGTGTTTAGGAGACCAAGATGGAGATGGTTTGGACATGTACAGAGGAGAGAGAGAGAGCCAGTACATTGGTAGATGAAGATGTTGAGATGTTGGAACTGCCAGGCAGAAGGTGGAGAGGAAGGCCACAGAGGAGATGGATGGAGGTGGTGAAGGAGGACATGAGGTTTGGAGGTTTGAGAGAAGAGGAAGCAGAGGACAGGGGGAGATGGAGGAAGAGGATCCGGTGTGGCCCCCACTGAAGGGAGAAGCCCAAAGAAAAAGAAGAAGAAGAAGACGAAATAAGGTGAAACATAGTGAGGTTTAGAATATACATCCACTGCAAGTGATACACCACATTTCTATCATGTGACAATCAAAATATATATAGTATTTTTCTGCTGTCAGCTATCGACAGCGCTATAGTAAACAGACAGCATATATACATAGGACCTGGGTTTCGCAGCGCTCGTAAAACAAAAGGAGGCAGCTGCCGTTTTACCTGCAGCTATTCGCACAGCAGCTCCACAGATTAAACCGAGTTGGCTCCAATGTTTCGTTGCTTTCCCTCCCGGCGTGAGCAAATTTGAAATACTGCCTCTTTACTCGCAGCCAAAGTGAAAATAAACACTCTTTCCTCGTGTTTTTTTTCCATCAATATTTTGCAACGGCAAAACATATTTTTAATCAATTTGTGACTGTAAGCTGGAACAAACGCTTTCATTTAAGATAAGCAGAATGACTGATGTCAGTAGTTAAAGTCCAACTAGCCCAAATGGCGCTTACAGAAGCTTAAAATGAGTATATCATTGGTTATTAAATGTGAAAGGGAAACACATCAATGGAAAATGTGAAATGTTTGGAGTGGATTGGAGAAGTCGAGCTGCATGTTTCTGTGCTTTCCTCTCTTTTATTCAGCTTCAACTGAAACTGCATGTCGCACTCTTAAAGCCACAGCTCTCAGGTGGATCCTCTGGTTTGTCTGTGATGCCATGTCAATCATTCCTCCTTGGTGGTTTCCACATGTTCCCTGAGTGTTTCTGATGATGTTAGCATGGCTCTAATCTTATCTTCACGTCCATGTGGCCTCCTCTCTCAGACCCTGAATCTATCCTAAACAATGAACAAAAACGTGTTCTGCATGCAGCATCCTGAATTCTACACTGCATTTACTGTGTAACGCGGGGTGTTTTCCTGCTGCATCCTCAACAGTACGTATCACCGATTCACTTTCGTGCTGCCAAATGTCCACCGAATGTGGGAGAGGCATGGAGGTTTTGACTGGGAATCGATGGTTGCCCATCGTTCAGTTTCCACTCCTAAAGTGGCACTCACACGGTATCCTCACTCCCACCGAGTCATATATTGACATCAGGGTAGTGGACTCTTGCGTGCTATACTGCCGAAAAAGCCAGTCTTATGGGTTGCATGTTGACGCATTAGGTTTTCAATTGAAGCACATGTGCCGCCGTCCGTAAAAGAAAGATGGCGGTGGCGCGCCATTCATTCTAAGAGTAACAACATTTTAATTTAAGCCCATCTAAAGGCGGTGCTAAGATATGCTTCAGTGAAGAGCACTTCCGCATGTCTCCCTGCCCCTCGCACTTCCCCGCACGCCCGGCCTGCACTCCACAAGGAGCTGTTCACTCCTTAAGTCACCCACCATACATGCATCGCTGAAGGCTGCCTTCTGTGTCAGTATAGGACGCAAAAGTCCACTTTCCTAAGACCAATATGTCCCGCCATGGGAGTGAGGATGTGTTCCAGAAACACAGATTTGTAGATCTGATTCCCATTTTACTATTAAAGACGAACATAAACATTGCGTCATCACTTGGAAAGGCAGTCGAGTTGAAAGCGAACGAGTCACACGCGGGTCGTGCCGGCCACATTTCACGGGTTACTGGTCTCTTTG
The DNA here is from genome assembly GCF_027744825.2 of Synchiropus splendidus. Taxonomy (NCBI): domain Eukaryota; kingdom Metazoa; phylum Chordata; class Actinopteri; order Syngnathiformes; family Callionymidae; genus Synchiropus; species Synchiropus splendidus. Next base: position 25,659,090 of record NC_071340.1, on the reverse strand, counting down.
AACTCGCAGTGTGGCAATCCTCCAAAGCAATTGCCGCTCCGCATCTGGCAGGACTGTGAGTCCACAGCCGTCCTGTTCAACCCCGCTGCAGCGGAGGTCATGATGATGTGGGTCGGAAGAACTCAGAGAAGCTCTGAATATCAGGGACTGTAACGGACTGATCTAGATCTTCCAGCTATAACACAATGATGATTCTTTTTTGGATGCACAACGGCGTCTATCTAGTCCATAAATATCATTTTAATTCATCTTATAAATGTAGTCTTCTGGTTCAATGTGTGTGTCAGCCTTTCAAGATACTGGTCCCCTCTGCTGTTATTATTATTATTTTGTGAAACGCCTTCACACTCACTGACAGGTTTCTCCTCTCTCCTTCTCTCCCAGTCTGAAGAATCAAATCTGTGTCCAGTGATCGTGGACGAAGGGAAACTCACAACTCTTGGATTGATGTCAGACAAGCTGCCGTCAGCTTGCCCTGCTTTTTCTGCCTCTGCCCCGCGCCCAGTGTCCACCGTCCTCCTGCCATCCGTCTCTCTCTCTCTCTTCTGTCTTTCACCGTCAGTCTCCAGCGGAGGGAAGCAAAGATGTTTCACCACCCAGTAGCATCCCTCACCAGCAGGAGAGTCCATCGCACGCCGGCGTCCAGCTGGTAGCCAGACCCGGCAGCCCTTCCAGTAATGCATGGACTCAATACAACTGTACAGTTTACATGATGCAGGTCGACGGCGAAGGTGGTGCGTTCAACTCTGTGAGCACCAGTTAACATCATGTCACAGAACTGGTTTCACACCCTGGGAGTCAGCGGCCTGTCCCCGCTGTCAAGAAGACGTCATGTTCCACAGTTCACTCGGATTGTGTTCAACCCTCTCAATTCAGGCTTGTGTCGATCTGACTGGAGCAGCTCTGCGATCTGTGTGGTCTTCATCTCAGGGAGGTGTTTGTGGCTGCTGCGTTCTCACACTGAAAGTGTCGTTCATGTGAACTGAGGCATCCACTCATGAATGACTCAATAATCCAGTCACAAAAGTTCATATTGTGCGGTGTTTCAAGAGGGTGGATCAGCTTTATCCATGCGTACGCTGCTGATCGAGGTCGGGAGTCCGATGGAAGAATTACCTTGAATTTTAGTGTAAAAAGGTCCAGCAATTCCACCTTAAATAGTGTCCCTGATGGACATCCCCATGACAACCCTCGGGGGTGGGGAGGAAGGGAGGCCTCTTCCAGACCGTGGATGCCTTTTGTGAAGCCACCCTCTCCATGTGGAAGATGGGACGAGCAACAATGGTGGCTTCTCACTACTCACTACACCACTACTACGTTTTGGCACTTCTAGTAGTTTCTCTGTTTTCAATGCTGTGGTTCTAAATATATAATGAACAGACTATTTCAGTGCAGAAGGACTTTTCAGTGGTGATGGGTGGGTGACTGAAGTATTGAAGGGTTGATGAGGTTTCATGAAACAGTGTCCTGATTCTCAGAGGCCACCAGATGGAGCTGTCTGCTGTAAACTGTTTGGAACTAATTCAATGAAACCTCACATCATTCCAAAACCAAGAGCGCCATCTAGTGGCCTCTGAAAATGACTGACACTGCTTTTTCAACCCTGCAGTACTGTTTCACGACACCTCATCGACCCATCACCAGTTTTCTGTAAAATGTTCTGACTGAAAACCAGTAATTTTTCCACCGGTCTTAATGTTTTGACCAGCCGCGTATGAACATATATATACTGTATATGTATATCTCAAAGCTAATGTAGCATTTGTCTTTCTCACGTCATGTTGAAGGAATACTACTATACAGGGCGGTGTTGTTAATAGAACAGAGTATTTTACTGTTTGCAGTAGAAATGCTTTCTTTATCCATAGTGTTGGAAGCGTAGCTGATTCCATGCTCATAGGTGAGTTTTTAACCAATACGAACGGACTAACCGGTTGATGTCAGAGCCACTGCCGACCACATCAATGTGTATTGTTTGTACAATATCCTTTTTTAAGAACAATAAATGCACGTTTGAATTCCTCGACTGATGAGGACGAGGAAGGGTGTCCGGGCAGTTGGAGGGTGGGGTGTGTGGGAGGGGGGGCCAATTGAAACAAGGCTGCTCAGACTTGATTTTTGTCTCCACCTGTTGTTCGGGAGGCTTTTCATTCATCACAGGTTGTCCATACATCCTCGACTCCTCTTGTGCTATGGGTTCTGTGCTTAGCTGTGTCTAAGAAGAGAATAAAAGACACTTAAACTATTGACAACGCGCTTCAGTTTGGTTCTTTATGGTCCATGTTTACATTTAATCTTCAATGCCACCTTACGACCCACCTGACACACCTCAACTCATGTGGTGGAGGAGGTCCATGTTGTCCTGCTCCCTAGCTACTTCAGAAACTACAGTGAATGACTTCATTCTTATATCGACTCACCGCTATGGTGGGTTTATTGAATCTTTACCTGAAGTACGGTCTACCTCTGGCACCTACGCATCACTAGCAGTGAGGAGGATGTGTTGATCCAGGACAGGATGTGGGCCGACGGCGCCCCCTCTGATGCTCCCTGGACATCTTCACCCAGAAAACTCAGCCTTCAATCACTTTTAGGTCACAACTTTTTTTTCATCGTGTCTATGTGACTTTGTGGGGAGCTGGACCCCACGAGGTTAAGCCTCAATTTGAGGATGGCGACTTTCTAACTGGGTCATTCTAACTGGGTTTCAGTTTAGTTCAGAGTCCTGGTTCAGGTTAGCCATGTGTTTTGGATGGTAACGTTAAGGGTGAGAGGCTGGGGAAAGGGTTATGGATGTCATGGAGCCATACTTCTGAGGACCAAGTCTTGACAAAGAACCTTCTTGTGAGGACTTCTTGACCGGTCCTCACAAGGTTTCGAGGGTTAAAACCTCAGTGAAAGTAGTTTGGTTCAGAGTCGTGGTTGAGTGTGAGAGGCAGAGGAAAGCATGATGTCAATGAGAGGTCCTCATAGAGATCCAAGGATGTGCGAGTGCGTGTGTTTTTTGTTTGTTTTTGTTTCCTGAGAGTGAAACAAACAAATCCTCCAAAGACTTTCACAGCGACGACTGGAACATAAATTGGTGGGAGCAACAGTAAATGCTTCAGCATCAGCAGAAAACAAGGCGTCCTCCCATATTACTTCCCATAAATAAAACCTGCAGTAAAATCCCACTTATCTTCAGGAGCATACAAACGGAGCGCTGACTGTTGGTCCATCCTTGAAGATGGATGGTCCTAATATAATGAAGCTCGTCGCGGGGCGAGACTCATTAATTCCGTCTTTCTTCAAGATGAAGTCCCATAGAAAGGGATAACATTGTTGAGCGCTGAGGAGACAAGGAAGGGAAGAAGACACTTTGGCTTGTGTTTGACAATGTGGCCTTCCAGTTGTTTGCAGCTCAACACTGAGGAAGGACGGACGGATGGATAGATGGATGGACGGACGGACGGACTAATGGATGGATGGATGGATGGACGGACGGATGGATGGATGGATAGACGGACGGATGGATGGATGGACGGACGGACGAACGGATGGACGGACGGACGGACGGATGGATGGATGGATGGATAGATGGATGGACGGACGGACGGATGGATGGATGGATGGTTGGATGGATGGACGGACGGACGGACGGATGGATGGATGGATGGACGGACGGACGGATGGATGTGATGCATGAAATGACGAGGCGTTACGGGCTTCATCTCACCAGCACAGGTTGTTCCGTTCCACCCAAATCTGGTTTCACGTCCCAGCCTGGTGGCTGTCCCAGTTAGACCCCAGGAGCAGGTTTCCTTTTGATCAAGCGCCGCGTGGATTCCAGCGCTGGAATCAGATCATCTCTCATGTTCTCCCTGAGTGAGATAAGAGATATGAGGAGGAATTGGAGCCTCCGGGCCACGAAACATCTGAGCCAGGAAAGCGTGTTCTGCTGCCTTTGAAAGAAGAGGAGGGATATTTCAAGGGCAGTTGTGATGCAGGACGTGCGGCTGGACTTCTCATAACCATTCATGACGGGCGAGCGGGAAAATGTCCTTCAACAAGATAAAAAAAAAAGAAGCTCCCCTGTGCGCACCTCCGCCCGCCATTGAAACGTGTAATTGCACATCGCAGGACTGAAGGAATTAGCCAGCGATTTAAGCAGCTTTGCAGAAGCGCTGCCTGCCAGTGGCGGGGTTTACGGGGAAATGTGCAGCCTCTTAAAATTCCAGGCTGATATCATCTGCTGGATATGCTAAGTGTGCGGGAGAAACCATTTGGGTTATCTCAGGTTGGGTTGGGATTATTTGCAATAGCTGCAGTCGCAGCGCTGCACAGGACAAGATAGGCCCGATCTCAGTTTTATTTCAATGCAAATACATGAGGTATCACCAGCGGCTGCACCGCAGGAGGCTCTATTTCAAGCACTTATTGCAGCTGCTGGGTCACATACTCCTGATACTTGCTGACTTTGCTCTTTGTTTTTTTTGTTATTTTCAAGCAGATCAGTTTATAATATCATCACTCACAGCCCCGGGTCACTCACTCATACAGTACAGTAGCACAGGTTGGGTTAAATGAACGGGTGGTGCTCAGGACCACCTCGCTGGACAGAAAGACCCGGTCCAGTGTCCCGGATATGAGGCCTTGTGTCGGCACGGCAGTGTGAGGAAACACCCGAGGAGGATTTTAAAAATGTTTACAAAGTGTAACAAAACAATAAGATAGAACAGAGATAGCACAACAAAAACAAGGAGAGTAGAGGTGCATTAAACTTGTCCCGGGACCCCACCAGATGACGTCGACCCAACAGTGGATATCCCCTGACGGAAGGTGGCAGAACCTGAGTTCACAACCCAATATGGCTTCCTCTATCGTAAACAGGTAGTCGAATGTTAGATTAAGCGAAATAGACCGAAGAAGACAGACAATATTTCCTCTTCATCCTACAGGATTTATTGTCATAAATGGAACACATACTTATCGAGATATGACTTTTATTAGACAATGCATGCCTTAGAGTGTTGCCATCTTCTTTTCCAACCTCACTAACTGGAACGTAGTGATGGGTAGATGAGGCTTCATGAAACAGTGTCCTGATTTTCAGAGGCCACCAGATGGCGCTGTCTGCTCTACAGTGTTTGGACTTGAACAGCTCATTCAATGAAACCTCACATCATTGCTAAACCAAGAGCGCCATCCATTATTTGTGTTTCTATCATCTATCATTCCTTTAAGTTGCATTTAGAACAGGTACAAAATGTGTGGGTAGTTTTGAAATTCAGAGAGGTAACTCCCATTAACTATGAAAGCATTAAAGACCAGCTGGTAGATGTTCCCTCAGGTAGCTGGACGAGTGAGTGAACTGGCAGTGGTGTTGGTGGTTCCGTGTTTATCTTTGAGGAGTGATATGAGACGGTCGGTAGTGTTACAGAGTTGGGACCGTGACCACATTTTCAGGGTCTCAACTCCCTTCGGTTTCAGTCTCGCTGTCATAATTCTGCTTTTATTTTGGTCCCTTGAGTCCTGCTTTGTTTTCTCCCTCCCTCCTTCCTGTTCCTGTGGCACACGGCTGGAGCCAATCAACCCCTGATCATCTGTGAATAAGAGCACCTGGACTCCAGCAACGTGTGCCAGATCCTTCGCTTCATTTGCGCCAACTGGTAATCTGCGCCGTTCGTCCGTCTCTACCCGCGTACATTTATCCGTTGTTTAAATGATCTTCTGTTTAGCTATTTCTAAACCCTGGTGCTCTGAGTTTTTGTAGTTTGACTTCCTTTGTTCTCGCTGCTCTGTGTGGCTTCTTGGTTTACTCCCTACTCGTGCGTTTGTTTTGACAACTTCAATAGTTTATTTTGTGTTGTTTATTTTCCTCCCGGTTCTGTGATGCTTTTCGTTTGGACTCATTCCCTTGTGGACTCTTCCCAGTTTTGGTGATACCCTGGATGTGTTTTGTTTTCTTCTCCTGGTTCGGTGACGCCTTTTGTTATATTTTTTGTATCTTGTGATTAAATTATTGTATTGACTCGCTCCTGCCTCCTGTGACTCTTTCAGCACTGCACTTGGGTCCCGCCCCGCGTCTAGAACCCTAACACTCGCCCCAGATTTGGACTCCGCTCGAGACCATAGCTCCTCTGTTTTTCTTCAAACGGAGAATGCGTGAAATTCCGCAATTAGAATTAAACCAGTTGAAGCCAGCTGACTGCAATTGATAAATGTACTAAGAGGCAACGTGAGGAGGGAGGCAGGTGTCGCAGCAGAGTGCTCCTCGACCTCAGCGATCCCACTCCATCCACCCCCCACTCTCGACCAGAGATCTCCGCCCTCAATGCAGGAAGTCACCTTGGCTAAAATCTGGTTCAAATAAAGCAACACACACGACTGCCTTTGTCTTGCAACCAAATATCTCCAACGGTAAACTGCAGCACCGACAGCCCGTTCCGCATGTCGCCGTTGGTACTACTGATCGAGGCGCTTACTTCACAGGCTGCTGACTAAACGGAACTTTTCTACATTCCAGTTTTAGCCTCAAGTTTCACCATAAATCAGTGTTTTATATTACGGCCGGCATATTCTTCACGTACTCAGAATTCATTACTTCCCGAGGATATTTCGGGCTGGAATCATTTAACCGACGGGCTCTGGGAGGAGGAAATGAAATTCTCACTCTGCATACAGAGAGGATGAATGTTATCAGACAAGTAATGAATCTGAATTAATTTTTAATCGAACATTCATAAAATATTTCTCACCTCATTGTTTCCTCTGACTGAAAGGTCCCCGTGCCCAGACCCTGCCAGCTCATTACAGGCGCTGACCGAAGGTGGAGGCGGCCCAATGATAGTCACAGGATAAACTCTGTAACGCCTCGGTTGTGTCGGAAATGTCGAGTCTCCATCCTCATTTATGTTGGGAGAGGCCTCGGCCCACTCTCTGTGTCTGGTGTTTCACAAAGCCAGACCAGTCGAGGCTAGTGTTTCATGTGTCAGAAGAAGCTCGGGAGCCGTGACTCAAATACTGTTTCGGTAAAATGCATTCAAACTCATTGCTCAAGTTAAAAACACTTGTAATTCATTCAAAGATGCGCAAAAACTTGTGTCTTTTGGACGTGAAAAATGGCAAGTACAACACAGGTCTCTGTGAGCTCTATGAGTTGATGCAGAAATGAGAGCGACGGCTTGTTGACGGAGGTTTGGATGGGGGCGGAGTCTGAGAGGTGAAGGTGTGTTTGTTTACGTCCACCCCGTATAGTGTTCGGGTGACGCTGCACTAGTCCGTTCCGCTTTTTACTTCCCTCAGTTCTACATTTCCATCATGAGAATTTGGACATTTAGGATTCAGGATCCTTCACTTGCGAATCGCGACCCTTGGTGGCAACATTTGTGGGTAAATGTGAGTGTTGCGTTGCACATGGCTTCATCTCAACAAGGGTGGAGGGAATATGAAGGCGCACAAAGGAGACAAAAGTGAATTGGATAAAATTGTAGCGCCTTGCAGGCATTGGTTGGAATTCTGTAAGTTGCGGTGGTTGCAACATCGCCATCTCCTGGAGGGACTGACATACAGACAAACAAAATTCATATACAACTAGAAGGCAACAGTGGGAGGAAACTAGAGTGCCTGAGAAAAAAAAAAGGTGACAGGGTTTGTCCACAGTGGAAGGACAGCGAATGAGGATGCACAGACCAGAGATTTTTCCAAAATAAAGAAAGAGTTTCTCCTCTTACAATATCAGCCACTTCACTGAGAGTAGATGGGGGGGATTTTTTTCAAGGTCAGCTGCTGTTTTACCACCTTTCAAATTCATAGTGAAATCTGTGTGAAAACTGCCAGACAAACCTCCCCATCCCTCAGCGACAGTGGCTTCAACCTGGGGGTAAAAGAGGATGTTGTTCTTCAATCCCCAACTTTCCATCAGATGGTGCCCCTCGACTGCCCTTCCTCAGGTGAAATCAGGGTCCAGGGCCAAAAAGGAATCAAAACCAACCCCTGACAAACCACCGAAGATACTTATAGACTTATTGATACTTCATTAAAATGAAGAGATCCAGCGAATCAGGAAATAAAACTGGAGCGACTTCACAGCCTTGACTCAGTAAACTGAACTGTGTTTGTTTATTGACCGGTCAGGCACAAGACTCATCATCAGACTAACATTGGCCATCATTACTGGACTCCCTGGTCCAATGACGTGGCCTTCAACTCCAGGAAATAAAGTCAAGATGGATCGTCCAGATCCCCAACCCAGTCATGACGTCATATCAAACTCATACTAGCTTTATGAATATGATTATTAAAGTCTTATAGTAACGTTCTGAAGATTATCTGCAGTGCTTATTTATGTTTTCCCGTCCAGTTTTTCCACAGCTTGAGAAGAATCTGATCCAAATACAGAATCCAATGTGGAAGTGACTCCTCAGCAGATCCATTTCAGTGGGTGGATGAAGAAGTCATGGGCCTGCAACAGTCCTTTCCCTTCAGCAGTGAGGTGTTTACCGCAGGACTGTGTGGTGACAGTGGTCATCCACCGAATGAGGGGTAAAAAACGGTGACTGAGAGTGTGTGGACGCAGGCTGAGCTCCCGCTCCAGGTCAGGGCTCTTGAACTTGTCAGGGCAGCTCAGCGTTGCAGGTGGTTTTATGCTCACGTGCCGCACCAGGAGAAGAATCCCTGCGGCTGGCGTCGCGTGCCATAACTGCTCCCACACAAGTGGAGGACGGCGACCACCTCGCCATCTGACGACCTCAGGGCCTCCACCGAGTGTTTGGTGTGATGGACCGTCACTGGACTGCAGGGGGCAGCACTGAGAGGCCAAACAGTGGGAGTGTGAAGCAGCAGCGATTTAACGCCAGTTTGCCTCAACAGTGTGATTGTGCTGACGCCTGGAAACTTTTCACTGAATATTCTCATCAGGCTGAACGAGAGATCTCACGCAAGTCAGGTGCAATACTGACGTCATTTCATTCTTTCCTGGGTTCCATTTCCTCAGCACTCATCAAAAGTTTACTTCCCAATAAACGTCGCAACATCACGCGGCAGCAGCGTTGGATTTCCAGACAGTGTGCGTCTCTTGTGGAGCTCAGAAGGGTCTCTGTGGAGGACCAAAAGTATAACAAACATCATACATACATACATCCTCTATTCTGCTTTGTCCTGCAGAGGGAGCTGTGCCAAGCTCAGCATCAGGGGCGATAGGCGGGGGACACCCTGGACAGGTCGCCAGTCCATCACAGGGCAACACACATGTAACATTTGGGCAGTTTAGAGCACTCAGTTAACCTGAACTCCAAATCTGCAAGTTTTTGCACTGTGGGAGGAAACCGGAGAAAAACCACACACAACATGCAAACTCCAGAAAGCCGGGAGTCGAACCCATGGCCCATTAAGAATCATAACTTAAGACTAGAACACTGAATTTTTGACTTGGTGACAGTAAACAATGCACTCGGGCTGTCGCCTGCTGATGACATCACACTTTTTTCCTTTTTTTTTTGTTGAGTTTTCCTCATTAAACTTAACTTCAATGAATGTTTTAGTGAGGTGGAAACATTTATATGAACAAAAAGTCTGAATGTGAATGTGTGCCTCCAGCTCCTGGGGAAACACAGCCTGATTGGCTAATGGGTTAGTTTTTGTTCCTATTTATCATCATTGAAATATATGATTTTTTTTGTTTTGCTGTTGCCTTCGCAGAGCAAAAGACAGGGGGGAAGCACAACATTTTTGTTGTTTTTCTTGGCGTCTTTAAATAAGTGAATTTTTTTGTGTCTTTTTTTTGTGTCGTTTTGTTTGTTTCCCCCCAATGTCGCGGTTTTTCGCCATAAAAATATCAAGATATCGCTTGTAAAAAGTTTGCCCTTCCGTGGACACAATAATTTCTTGTTGGATTTTAAAAAGTTCAATTTAATAATCAATGCATTTTCAAGAATTGAGTGAGGAGGACGTTTCCCACCTTGCAAGGTCAGCAGGTTCTGTCCTTATTTTTTTTTTCTACTAAAAGTCACTTTTTCTTGGAATGTCTGGCATATTTTTCTCGACAGGAAGCATTGCTGACTATGATACAATGGAAACTCTGGCAGCCAAACCTCTGCCAAAACAAAGTCAGGATGGAAATGTCTCACAGTGGAGTGAAGTGGAGACAAAATAGCTAACAGCAAGGTGCTCTGCTTTCTCTAATGGTGCTGGCAGTGCGGTGGCTCACACCAACTCTAATATGTGGTCTGACTTCTCCACACTCAAAGAGAAACACCATTCAAGTGCTACAAGTCTGTCAAAGTGATTCCAGTGCTCCACAATGTCACACAAGGCATCTGCCCTCTGTGCAACTTGCCTTCAGAATCGCAAAAATCCGACTTCCTGCGTGTTACCCGGAGACGCCGTGCTGCGTCCTCAGATGGCATTTGACGTGTCTGTGACACATGGTGACAGCAAATCCAACTAACAGCGAGTGCATCATTGAGCTCCAGGCAGCGCTATCTCAAACTGACACCGAGCAAAACGCAGAGGTCCATTGGAATGAAGCCTTGAAAATATGAAATCCTAGTTTCGGACGGCGAATCCAGATCAGCCTTTGTGTTCCTCGTCCCAAGTTCATCAAAATCTGATCTTAACTTAGCTGCTGTCTTGCTCACAAACACACACTGTCGACAACAAAACCTCCACCGAAGCTGTGTGGCTGACCACTGTGCATCGCAGTCCACGATTATTAGGGACGGGCATCGAAAACCGTTGCAGAACCAGTTCGCTGGAATCGGTTAGAAATGTTAATCCGAGTTCCTCTTACCGGTTCCTGACTGTGAAGTCCGACTCTGCTCGCTGCTGCTGATCATAGAGTTTGAGCAGTGACGGATGGTGAAGCGCTTCATAAGGCTTCGTTTGGTTTGCAGAGACTATGTGGCTTCAGGACTGAACCCCATCGACATCACGGTCTAATGAAGAAAGAGTGTTCCGCGTCGAGTCAGGGACAGTGGACAAACATGAGCTACAGCTACGTTGAGGGGTCAAGTCAAAGCCAACTATCATGAATACTGAATGCAGGACCTCCAGTATACATATAATTGCAGTCCTCCCAGCACACAGTTATTAATAAAAATATAGGACGCAAAATAAATAAATACTAGGAAGCTAGCGAGCTTGTTCTTACAGTGATGTCCTCAGTCTGTCTCCTTGAGAAGCAGCTGTGGTTGTCCTGCACCGATGATAATAACCAGAACCAAACTCAGCAGCGGCACTGAACGCATCATCTCAGATGTCAGGTTTATATTGTTGTTCAAATGTGTCTGTTTAAGCACGATGAGCAGATGTATGTTCCATGGTTCAGGTGTCACGGGCTTCATTTCTGATCAGGATCAGACTCGGTCCAGTTTCTCTGATGCCAAACCCACGGAGCTTTTTCAACTCTAAATGACAGTTACTGGAGTTCCCTTGTCATCTGCGCAACGTTTTTAACAAGTCAAAAAATATCCTCTTTGATCCAGATTTGACTCTTTAAAAACCGCCAATCGTTACGAACAGTGTCTGTGAGTCGTATCATAAATGGAATTGCTCTAATCTAAAACAATAGCCAAGTCTGTTGACACTAATGGACATGTTTCTCTTCCTTTTTTTCCCTTTGAGACACAGACATCTTGGTGTGCAGCTGAATAAACTGTCATAACCTGCCTGTAAATATGGGAGGAGCTCTGCTGAAGGATTCATTTGTCCGTCGTAACCTTTGTGTTTTTGTTTTCTCATGAAATCTGCCGCACCTAGGGAAGCCGCCGCACCAACAAGTTGCCCTTAAATCGCTGACAAATGCTGAGGCTCCATAATGGATGAGCTTAAAGGGCAGAAGAATTGTCTCCCTCCAATTCAATCTCCAGCCCGCGGAGAGCTTGATATCATGGCGGTGAAAGTGGGGACGGATTTAATAGCAAAACTTGTTTCCATCGTGTCGGCTTTTCTTCAGGGATTCATCAAGCGCTCGCTGGCGAGATGGTTGTCGCCTTCGCTCACCAGGATGAAGATCAAACTGAATGGATGTGAATCAACAGCTGGAGCACATCTAACCGCTCTGCTGGGATGTTTCTGCTAACACGCGTCTCGTGAAATCTCATCCTGCTCCTTGACTGTCTGCTCACTAGTCTAACCACAGCGCGTTGCATGTAGCGCGTCACGCGAGCGCCGGCAGCCTTCGGAGGACGCCCTAATGTATGCAGATTTGACGCAGCCGCATGTATTTTTCATTGGCGTTCACTCTTTTTAAGCGTTTTGCGCCGGTGGTGTGTTCGCAGGCTACGCTGCTTATTGGCGTGCAAGTGTGCGTCCGGGAGAATCCGCGCAGGAAAGGGCTCCTGAGGAAAATCAAAGATTCATTGACTGCTCTCTGAAGGCCCGCGTCCACGTTGGCACTAATTCACTCCCGATGATGTGCAAGCTGTTCATCTGAAGCTCTTCCGCTGGCAGACCTGCGAGGAAGCGCCTCATCCTCTGACACGCACCTGACACTCGCGCCTTCTTTCAGCCGCCGACCTTAGCAATGCAAGCGTTAATCCTTCTTATCTGGCGAGGGCAGCGAGTCACTGGGAATATGGCACCATACAATGGATTCTCCGTCGAGACGCACAGCAACAATCAAACAAAAGACTTCTGAGGGTTCGGTGGTGTGAAAGCTATAGGACGTTCAGCAAATATTATATGTGTAAACCTGGAGTTAAGTATCATGGATGAAAAGGGATGTGCATAAATAGACCCCAGGAGTGAAGAGACAAGTGACCCTGCTTTTTTTTTCTTAAATTACATTTTTTATTTTTTATTTCTGTGAGAATTGTTCCATATCCCCGGCCACTCCTCGTCACGCTGCCGGTCAAACAGCTGACCTGCAGGCGAACAGAATACTCATGAAAATATTTTATTCGACAACCCCCTTGTTTTCTGACAGACATGCAAAAAATATATATACCTTATTATATACCTTATTTAAACCAAAGCTCTTGTAATGTCTTGAAAATATTTGTATATGAATTTCAGTTTTATAAGAATTTCAAGTACATTCAGAGTAGTGGAAACCCTGGACATTGTGTAGCGAAAAACATTCTCTCTGATTTCCTTTGATTCGTCTCAAATATGAAACATATTTAGTTATTTTACTTTTTTCCTTGCTCCATGATTCCATATACCCTGCTTAAAATATGTGGTGCCTGCAGTCGGTATCCACATTGTATAAGGTAGTAAAGATACTGGAAAAACACTGAATGGGAAGGTGTGTCCAAACGTGTGACTGGTACTGTCATTTAGTGAGAAACTCACTGTGCCAAGCGATGACCGACCCTTGGAGCGCCATCCTCATGAGCCAGACTGAACATTATGGAGAGCAGTTTTACTCATGGTGCCAACACGTTAGAGGCTGGATATTGGTAGGAATGTGTCCCTACTCAATTCCACTCCAGTCGGCTCCAGTGTATAAGCTTCATCTCTGGGTCAGTCTGAAGACTGTGGTGGTGTGATCTTTCTAAACCAGGGCACTTTTTGGGTCACGAATGCCCTCTACACACACAACATAGGCCACTGCTGGCATGAGATCTGCCACGTCCGTCAACACCGTGACTCCATGGAGACGGTTGACCCTGTGGAGCACCAAAAATCACACTTCAACTTTGGACCTTCCAAAGAGACGGACCCAGCGAACGGATTCCACTGCTCTCACTGAGGAGGGGATAAATCCTGGCAGGAAAGTAGATGGTGAACTCTTTCCCGGTATTTTCCGGGAGACGAGGCACATGAAAAATAAATATGTGCACATTTTCCAAATGAAAACAAACAGGCGTGATACAGCGACTCCCCACAGAAGCAAGCATCCATCCAGAGGAGATTAAAAACATCACTAATGCAGAGAGCGTGTCTGGCAGTTTGCTCAGCTAAAGTGGATGATTACCGGTGTTTCATGCGCATTTACTCAAGTGCTTCCCTGCAGTTTGAAAACTACTTGAGGAAGCGCCACTTGTTTCCTTCACAGCCTGCTGCTTTCTTGACAAGCTTGAGCGCACAACACAGGTGCCCCTCTGGTTCGGTACGTTTCGGTGCCATGTCAGGGAGGAGATGCTCCTCTGATGCATTATGGAGCATCCAAAGATCAAAGTCACTTTTTCAGCAAAACTTTTCATGTGTAGTCTTCTTCACGCTCTTGGAAGAGAGGTTTCATTGATATCCCAAGAGTTTAGCGTAGTGACGGGTGGATGAGGCGTCATGAAACAGTGCTGCAGGGTTCATGAAACAGTGTCCTAATAGTCAGAGGCCACTAGGCCGCCCACCTGACTCCACAGCTTTGATGCCTCCAGTGTGACTCTTGCAGTCATGTCAGTCAGTCATGTGTTTGAGTAAAGAGCTTTGACTCATTTGTTTCGTTATGATGTCAAGTTGAATCACAGAGACTTTGAGACCATCAAACCCTCAGACAGGGGTCCTGAACCTTTCTGTTCTCAGGGCCCACTTTTCCCAGAACAAATGGACCCGGGGCCCATTCAAGGAACTGAACTGATTCATGACTCTTGCTTTCATTTGTGATCAATCACCATATTTAATCTCCTTACACGTAAACCAACCGAAACCTTGTGAAACGACATGAAACCATGTGATCATCGCAAAGATATTTATTTGTCATAGAAAAGTCCAACCAGCAGCAGAAGCAGGTGCAAGACATGTTCATCAGATTTGCTAAAGAAAAAAAGAAAAATACATTTGATGCAAACTGTTGCAAAATTGGAAAAACTGAATAAAATCCCCCCAAAATACGTATAAAAAAACGTGTCTAAATATAATAAAATAAAAATAATACATTTTATTTAAACTCCAAAGAAGATATAAATGAAGTGTGAATAAAAGTATTGCCATAAAATTTTCCAATTCATTTTCAAAACTGCTTCAACAGGTGCTTTCATGAACAGTTTTTACTGTTGGGGGCGCCATCACTTTCTTTATCATTTTTTCTTTTCAAGAACTTCTCCACAGTTGTTAACCATCACAGATTTGCAGCTGTCAAGTCAATTCAGTGACTCACTACTGCCACCATATGTGGCAAGTGAGCGTCTCAGGGCCCAAACGTGTCCAACAAAAAAGCTTCTAGGGGGCCTCTAGGTGGCGCCCAACCAAGCCCCCCGGCCCTATGTTTAAGAATCACTGCTGTGAATCCCTCATCAGTTCATACAGCACATGCTGTTGTCAGTTGTGTCCCACCAATGTCAACGTAACGCCGACGCCCTTGTACTAGACAAACTCAGGTAGCTGGACTGGATATTATATTTTTGGAGTCCTACACATCTGAGTGAGTCTGACCTGAAGTAGTCACAAAAACAAAGAAAAAGGGAAATCACTGCTTGTACACATGTCGTTGGTGCATCCACGACAGAGATTAATGCTCCAGTTGTGAAGATCCGCGCAGATGTGTTGGAGCCACGGCGACGGGGAAAATAGTTGGTACGTGATTGATGCCCCGGCACAACAACACGGTGCGACGGCGTGACCGAGCACGTGTCGATGATGCGGAGGAAATCCATCACTGTGTCTAACTCGCTGTTTGGCCTTCATTCATCAGCGCTTCTCGCGGCTGTGCTCAATTTCAGCGAAAGATCCTTGTCAGGCCGGAAAAAAAACAAAAACTGCGACTGAGGATTTTGCGCACGTCAGCGCCAGCCATGCTAATACAAAAAGACGCGAATCACTTTGTCTTCGCCAAATGAAGGAGTGGAGGAATGAAGCGCTCCTGGATGGAAACGCTCAGCATGCTGCACATCTCACGGACAGAGTGAGGCCTGTCACATGACCGGGAATCCCTCTGCTCCTCTCAATACACAATGAGTGATCGAGATAGAACGAGTCAATAAGCCTCCATATTGAGTCTGGGAACACACAGCCTCAAATGAATTTGATTTGTTTTGCACTTTCTCCTCCCCAAAGTTTCAAGTCGCTTGTGAGTTTCTTTCAATATATTTTCATATCTGCCTTCCGTTATGGCGGCGCAGGCTGCCAGCGGTAAAATGAAGGACATCGTTTTTGGAAATGGTCCCATCTGTTTGGTTGTGTTTCATAAAACATTCAGTTTGAATTGCCACTTATTTCAGTCTTTCTTATTTGACAAATGAAATGCTTGTTTTCCTTATTGGCCACATAAAAGCCATTGAAAGTCCATCAACTGTGGTGTCATGAATTGGAAATCGGATTCGCTGTGATGGAAAAAAAATAAAATACATACAAATACATTTCAATTTTAAACTTTTTTTCTCACAAGATAAAGGCATTTCACAACTGAACTTAATTTTGTTTTATTTTATTTTATTTTATTTTATTTTATTTTATATTATTTTATTTTTTATTTATGCGGGGAGGGATCCACGGGCGCAGGGGCATTGTGTGACCAGACTGTTGCACAGAAAAACAACAAGTATGAACTAAATTCTTTTTTCCCTCGGATCTAATCCTGACTCAAAGCTACCGATTGGTTTCATTCCTAACTGGCGTAATGATCCTTCTCCCCTCACGGGTCTGGACGCTGCGCTGTCTCCTCCATATTTTCAGCAGCACAGGAGGATCAGCGCGGGACAGACGTGAGAGCCTCTGGTCGACTGGATGAGTGCTGACTCGCCGTCAGGCTGAATGGATCTCTGGCAGCCTGCTCTCTGAACCCTATCAGGTTGTGTTCATCAGCAGCGGGAAGATGGCACTGAGCGGCAGTGTGCGCTTCTTTGCTGCTGTCAGTCGGTTGCAGGCGGCTGCAGCAGGGTTTCACACTAAAGCTGTCCCGCTCCGGATCAGTCCCTTCAGCGCTGCGGTTACCGTCGCATCATCATCCGTCTCCTTCAGCTGTCGAAGGAATCACATTCGTGACAGAGAGGAAAATGGCCGACATTTTCTGTCTCTTAACATCACACTAGACTGTTTAGATGTAATAACCTCTTATCACTCGCGAAATCCTCATGAGTCTTTTGTGGTGTTTCGGATTTTGTTTCCTTTTTGAGGCTTAGTTTGAGTCCTTGTTTATCTGTTGAGTTGGCTTCAGTGCTGATGGGAAATGGGTCATCATAAAAGATGTATGTGGGTTACGTGGGTTCATTTGGAGTCAAAAACATCCCGAAGATTTCCAATGGCGTTGTTTAGCGGTTGGTCATGTGACCAGCTCTGATAACAACCAAGATCTTTTTGGCTCATCTTCACCTCCAGTCTGTGAGTGTGTGTGTGTTGTACAGGGCTTGATGGAGGTTTGCGCTTTCCTGAGTACCTTTGTTGTTCATTACTGGAGTCCTGAGTGGCAGAGGACTTCGCTCAGGATGCATCCACTGGTGATGGGTGGATGAGGCATCATGAAACAGTATTGCAGAGCTGATGAAACAGTGTCCTGATTTTCAGAGGACACTAGATGGCGCTCTTGGTTTAGAAATGATGTGAGGTTTCATTGAATTACTTGTTCAAGTCCAAACATTTCACAGCAGACAGCACCACCTGGTGTCATCTGAAAATGAGGAAAGCTCACCTACCCTTCGATACCGCTCGCTGTGAAGAGAATGACAAAGTTTGCGTGGCAAAACAACTACGTTGACAGGTTGAGAAGCTCCCAACAATATTGTGTGACCAGATCCAGGCACCAAGACGGTTATTGATGTGCACTACAGCAGCTTCACTCAGGACCTCTTCACAAACTGGTACAGCTCAAGGACATCCAAGCCTCTGCACCAGACCTGGGCAAACTGTGGCCCGGGGGCCATATTTGTCCGTGGCCCTTTTGATGACACACTAAAACTAAAACTCATGTGTTGGAATTTTTCTGTGTTTTTTGTTCTTTCTCTTTTAGTCACCACCACCACTACAGCAGTAAATATAGCATGTCCTTGTTTAAAGACTAAAATGTTCTTCTTTTCATTGGCCATTTTTGTCTGTTTTTCATGTTCCTCAAAATACACTGAATAGTATTTTTTAATATTATTTCAGTACTTTGAATTTCAGTACTTTGAATACTTTTATCTTGAGCGTCTGGTCCATTGTTGATTTATATTCATATTCAGTGCATATAAAATGAAAATCAATCTATCTATCTATCTATCTGTCTGTCTATCTATTTACTCTTCTTCTTATCCTTACTTCATTTCATCTTTTAGGTTCATGTTGTCCTTGTTACTTCAGTATATATATTTGGATATTTTCGTCATGTTTTGGTCGTCATTGCTGTCTTTCTTTTGATGGTGGCCCCTCACAACAGTTACAGTTTCTGACTTCCCACCTGTGCTCTGCACGTGTCTGAAACTCTGCAGGGCTGCTCACCTGCCTGGCGTGTCACACACGCTCTCTGAACGTCAGCTGAGAAGTCGATAACTCTGGGCTCCAACATGAGCAGCACTTCAGCCACAGACTGCGTCAGTTGCTGTTTGCATGATTTCATCTCCCACACGTCCCATTGATTTTCTGCACAAATGTCTTTGGATAATGCAAAAGTTTCGCCTGGTGCCGCGGAGCCCAGGGCAGGGCAACAGATTTGTTTGGGCAAATTAAACTCTGACGGTGATGTCAAATCTGATTTGGACGTTTGTTGGTCTGCAGAATCCACACTGGAGAGCACGCGCGCACACACACACGCGCACGCACGCACACACGCACGCAGTGAAACCAAAGCTACTTTCACACATGGAAGGAGTGGAATGTAATTTATATCCAGCCCTGATGTGGTGCAGTGTCATCTGAAATGGCAGCTGCTGCGCCTGACCAAGTGCTTTGCTGAACAAGAAATAAAATGATCAAATATAGTTCCGTCGACAGCAACACCTCGTCATCAATATTCCGAGCGCCGCCGGACTTCAGGAAGTGGTCCGCTCCATCATGCAGTGAAGCAGTTGGTGGCTCGTAGAGTCCAGCCGCGTGACCACGCCAGTTATGGATTATTGATATGAGTGTTATCACGCACTGATCGAGCTTTGCTGACACCACCCGAAACTGGGGATCAAATTTATTTCATTTGGACCCGACTCAAGTGTCCGCTCAGCAGAAACCTGACTAGCAGAAGGTCCCGCAGCCACGCCAGCACTGAGTCCACCATTAGAGCCCAAAACAGGTCCAACATATTCAGAAGACTTTCTTTTTGCAATAAAACTTGAGGTGTGATGAGGTTAGCCAGGAGGGTTGGCAGGACATGTGACTTTCACCAGGCTCAGAGGGTGAATCTCGTGACCTCATTTCTCAGACATTCATCGGGACTTGATACTTTCATTCAGGAAAACAGTCGCTTGAACTGTCTCTCTCCGTCCGTTCCAGGAAAGTGCCCCGTCAAGTTCATCAAATTTCCATTGGGACACCTGCCAAAATGGACTGCTTTTGGAGGAGATGGAGCCTAATTCAGAGTCGCTCGGAAGATTCCCTCTGACTCGAAGCTCATCCTGCTGATACATACAGAACGGGCCTTTTCCAAGGAGAAAAGGGTTGAGCCGTTTCATTTCACTTTGTATGGATAAAGAAGTTATTGAAGAAAAACAAACACAATTCTATTGGATCAATTCTGCGCCACCTTAAAGAGTCTGAAGATGAAACTGCAAGTGCAGTGCATGTCAGCGATACACAAAACAAAAACGTGTGAAAAGTAACTAAAATAACTCACACACTTCACAAGGATGTTGCGAAGTGTAGATGAAACAGTGTCCTCATTTTCAGAGGCCACTAGATGGCGCCCTTGGTTTAGAACGGTGAAGTTTCAATGAATTTAATTGTTCAAGTCCAAACATTTTACAGCTAACAGTGCCATCTGGTGGCCTCTGAAAGTCAGGACATTGTGTCATGAAACCTCATCTATGCATCACTAGATTTTACAGATAAGAGGAGAAGGAAGTGTGAGGAACCAGCTGACTGAACGGTGTCCCTCTCCATCACGTCCTCCACACTGTCCAGCTTTTTGGCAGAGAAGAGGAGAGATGGCGGCACAGTTCTGCAGGAGACCGCTGCTCATGTTCCTTAAACAGAGCTTGTAGATGGTGGTGAGAGGCATCCATCTGCTGGTGACCGGCTGGTGAGGCTTCACAAAACACTGGCCTCATTTTCAGAGTCCACTAGATGGAGCTCTCTGCTGTAGAATATTTGAAACTTGAGTGCCACCTTCCAAGGGTAGTTTTTCATCATGGCTGCTTGATGTCATCGCTGATTTCAGAGTCATCTGGGATCTTGTGAAGAGATTCCTGAGAAGCCTGAGCTCAGATGTCAAGACAGTGAGAAGCAGAAGGAACGAGACCTGCACCCTGGGGAGCCCCGTGCTACCCAACACCGTCTCAGATTCAATGTCCGTCATCCATTCTTTTAAAAAAGAAAGAAAAAATCCTTGTTTTCTCTTGATGTTTGTTCCATTTGACATTTGTCAGTAGCAGCAGCAGCATTTGTAAAAAAAAAAAAAAAAAAACTTGCAGCATTAATCTGACCTGACACTGCACTCTTTCCTTTACCAGCGACTGGAAGTGAAGTCTCTCCAGAGCTGCTGAATTGTCTGAATCGATGATGTGCCATCCGAAAACAGGGTCCGTGCCAGTGTCTTTTTTTTTTTATTCCAAAGTAAGCATATATTTCCCCCCCCACCTCTGCCTGAGCAGTATTCTTCTTCCAAATTTCAGGTTTCAAGCAGGAAGGATGAGAAGGCATCCAATCTCATTTCTCTTCATCTCACTCGCCACTTTTCCTGGCAGATGAAGTGCAGTTTGTGTTTGTCATAAACCAAGTCACGCTCTGTCCCAGACTGGCCTCATCCCTGTCCCAGCTCCAGCCCACAACAGGACATCAAACCCTGGAGTGAGCGCTCCAGCACCTCCCCTGTGACACTCTACCACGGTCCAGTGTGGAGACAGGAAAGGTTTCACACCTCAATATGAAGAAACAACAGTCAGTAAATGGAGCTAACGGGACACGTCTGCATACAGAGGCTGCGTTATACACAATAACAAAGCGCCTCATGGGTCAGCTGATCGGTCCGCGCACGTTAAGTTTTTTCCGGCTTTTTTCAGGGGCGTTTGAGTTCTGGATTTTCGTTCGAAATCCGATGCAAAAAAATCTCGAAATTTGCACAAAAATTCCGAGATTTTGTTTGCTTCGGATTTCAAAATTCAAGACGTTCGAAAACCGAGGCACCAGTGTATTACAGTATATTTTAATATTATTGATCTAAAAGTGTCTCTTCCCATCATGCTGTCATGTTTTTATTTCCTGCCCTGCTTCCTTTTCAGCGTGCGGCACACGGCTGAAACTAGTCCCTATAAAGCCCCGTATATAAGAGCCAGGGCTCCAGATCGTCCACCTTCCCTCACTGGCAAAATGGCCTCTGTCTCTGTCTGGGATATTTCCTCCTGGTGCTTGAGCTTTGTTTGATCAGTATTCATTCATGCTCCTTCAGTTCTCCTTACTCTGCTTCTTTTTCGGTTTTCATACCACTGTTTCATACCAGTTACCACCACGCATGTTTCAGACCGCTGTGTTGCTGTGCTTCTCTTTATTTCTTTCTGATTTTATCCCTGTGTTTGTGCTCTGTCTCTAACAGATTCCTACCTGGGTGTCGTCGACGAATGCTGCCCCCGCGACCCGACCCTTGCTGACGGGTCTGGGTTCATTTTTTGGGGAGTTTTTGCAGCTTCAATTTTAATAGCTACCCCTGCACTGCACTCCACTCCACTATACATGGGTTCACCGGTTCATCCGCCACCACTGTCCGGACAGGTCAATCCAGAAAATACTTCAATAATAGCGCCAGCTTGTGGTCGACATCCTCTTTATTTCAGTGATGAACTTAGCTAACAAGCGAGCGGCGTCACTGCTGTTTGAGGTCTTCTTCTCATGTGTCTCCACACCTGCCGGCACGACCCACGAGCTGCAGAACCATCTGCTGTTTTCAAGCCAGACCTCACCTGAACCAGTCCATTTCCTGTGCGCTCACATGGACCCGGGACATGGGCAGGTTTCAGCAGCCACCAGGGGCCAATTACGAGCGTCCCAGGTGCTGCGGTACACACAGGGAGCCTCACAAGTGTGACGCAAGCGCACACACTGGCCAGCGTGCTCACACACCGCCACACACACACACACTGGTGACGGGACGCCTGCAGCGCTGTTCACCAGCTCATCAATGCTGAAATCTCCCCGAATATTAATGAGCGCGACAGTGAACAAACACCACTCACTACCTTCACATTAGCAAGTCATAGCAGCTGAGGGTGGTAAAGAGATCAGTCGCGAGTGTGGCGGCATTTTTTTTTTCTTCAGCTCATTACTTCCTGTCATGTTTACGACCGTCACTTGTGCATTCCTAATGAAGATCCAGCCAAATAGAAAGCTGTATTCGCTGTTCCAGAATACATCAGTGGCACGTTGGAAATGAAACGAGCTGACTGTCACCTGTTGTTCCACACATTCCCATTCAATCATCCACTAAAAGTCAGTCGTATGTGAAGCATGTTGACGCATTAGATGAATCATCTTCCACCATGTTTTCTGACGCCGTACAGTCGGAGGGGAGTGTAAACATGTTGACCTCCAATGAGTTTGGGCCTAAAAAACCTCATCTACCATTCAATGCTGTGTCATGAAGCCTCATCTATCCTTCAATACTGTGTCATGAAGCTTCATCTACCCTTCAATACTGTGTCATGAAGCTTCATCAACCCTTCAATACTGCGTCATGACACCTCATCTACCCTTCAATACTGTGTCATGAAACCTCATCTACCCTTCAATACTGTGTCATGAAGCCTCATCTACCCTTCAATACTGCGTCATGACACCTCATCTACCCTTCAATACTGTGTCATGAAACCTCATCCACCCTTCAATACTGTGTCATGAAGCCTCATCTACCCTTCAATACTGCGTCATGAAACCTCATCTACCCTTCAATACTGTGTCATGAAGCCTCATCTACCCTTCAATACTGCGTCATGAAACCTCATCCACCCTTCAACACTGCGTCATGAAACCTCATCTACCCTTCAATACTGCGTCATGAAACCTCATCTACCCTTCAATACTGCGTCATGACACCTCATCTACCCTTCAATACTGTGTCATGAAACCTCATCCACCCTTCAATACTGTGTCATGAAGCCTCATCTACCCTTCAATACTGCGTCATGAAACCTCATCTACCCTTCAATACTGTGTCATGAAGCCTCATCTACCCTTCAATACTGCGTCATGAAACCTCATCCACCCTTCAACACTGCGTCATGAAACCTCATCTACCCTTCAATACTGCGTCATGAAACCTCATCTACCCTTCAATACTGCGTCATGAAACCTCGTCCACCCTTCAATACTGCGTCATGAAACCTCATCTACCCTTCAATACTGTGTCATGAAGCCTCATCTACCCTTCAATACTGCGTCATGAAACCTCATCCACCCTTCAACACTGCGTCATGAAACCTCATCTACCCTTCAATACTGCGTCATGAAACCTCATCTACCCTTCAATACTGCGTCATGAAACCTCGTCCACCCTTCAATACTGCGTCATGAAGCCTCGTCTACCCTTCAATACTGCGTCATGAAACCTCATCTACCCTTCAATACTGCGTCATGAAACCTCATCTACCCTTCAATACTGCGTCATGAAACCTCATCTACCCTTCAATACTGTGTCATGAAACCTCATCTACCCTTCAATACTGCGTCATGAAACCTCATCCACCCTTCAATACTGTGTCATGAAGCCTCATCTATCCTTCAATACTGTGTCATGAAGCTTCATCTACCCTTCAATACTGTGTCATGAAGCTTCATCAACCCTTCAATACTGCGTCATGAAACCTCATCTGACCTTCACTACTGTGTCATGAAACCTCATCCACCCTTCAATACTGCGTCATGACACCTCATCTACCCTTCAATACTGTGTCATGAAACCTCATCTACCCTTCAATACTGTGTCATGAAGCCTCATCTACCCTTCAATACTGCGTCATGACACCTCATCTACCCTTCAATACTGCGTCATGAAACCTCATCTACCCTTCAATACTGTGTCATGAAGCCTCATCTACCCTTCAATACTGCGTCATGAAACCTCATCCACCCTTCAATACTGTGTCATGAAGCCTCGTCCACCCTTCAATACTGTGTCATGAAGCCTCGTCTACCCTTCAATACTGCGTCATGAAACCTCATCTACCCTTCAATACTGCGTCATGAAACCTCATCCACCCTTCAATACTGTGTCATGAAGCCTCATCCACCCTTCAACACTGCGTCATGAAACCTCATCTACCCTTCAATACTGCGTCATGAAACCTCGTCCACCCTTCAATACTGCGTCATGAAGCCTCGTCTACCCTTCAATACTGCGTCATGAAACCTCATCTACCCTTCAATACTGCGTCATGAAACCTCATCTACCCTTCAATACTGTGTCATGAAACCTCATCTACCCTTCAATACTGCGTCATGAAACCTCATCTACCCTTCAATACTGTGTCATGAAACCTCATCCACCCTTCAATACTGTGTCATGAAGCCTCATCTACCCTTCAATACTGCGTCATGAAGCCTCATCTACCCTTCAATACTGTGTCATGAAGCCTCATCTACCCTTCAATACTGCGTCATGAAGCCTCATCTACCCTTCAATACTGTGTCATGAAGCCTCATCTACCCTTCAATACTGTGTCATGAAGCCTCATCCACCCTTCAATACTGTGTCATGAAACCTCATCTACCCTTCAATACTGCGTCATGAAGCGTCATCAACCCATCACTACCGGTCACGTACCAAAATCAGCAGTGAGTATTAGTTACATACCTCACAGACAAGACAAATACGGACAAAGACAGTACCGTACGGAATATTTGATGCAGTACTACTCTTCAAGGAAATTTCATTCTAAGCATCAAAAACGTATGTGTTGTAAAAAAAAGGTTTTTATTAGGCGAATCAAGACAACAGTATTAGGTAAAAGACCCACATAAGTGAGCTAGTAAAAAAACTGATGGCATGAAGTTGAGTGTGACAATAACATACCCTCACCTGAACTTTCTCCACTTCTCCATTCATACTGACGTGGCACAACCTTGGCAGGTTCCAGCAAATCACTTCAGTATTTCGGAGGGAGACACAAACCGCCGTCGATCACTGCAGGGGCAGATGGAGCAGTGTCCTTGTTCGGCAACCTTGGCCTGGTACATCACATATTCAGCATGGGCTCAAGTGACATTTCAACTTGAATCTATTCCTCACTCACTTGCTGACCCCTCGACACGCCATCAATACAGTCATGACAGGTGAAGTCGGGCGAAGATGGCGTCCAAATCATGGAGAGAGATGAAACAGAGCCTGGTCTTTTCCAGGCCTGCGGACGCTCAGAGGTCCTCATGTGCATGAAGCCTGGGTCCCTTCTAAGCGGGCTTTCACACTGTGGCCAGCTGGAGGCGGAATGGCCAGATCTGTTTCTAGTTTTATGACACAGAAGATGCTGACTCAGCAATCACTGAGTTCCACTTGTAACCCATGATATATGGACAGTGGGTGCATGAGAATGGCGGAGTGTTATAATAGTGTTTTTTGGGAAATGCAAGTCAGCAGTGAAATTATTGGAAAACTTGTACCATTAAATCCAGAATTGTGCATTTTGAATATCTATCCTGCTCCGCCTGTTTTGTCTGAAAATGAAAGATCACTGAAGCTGAGAAATGCAGAGCCCAGTCCTGGAAGAATCCAAAGCCAAGCGGAGACACGCAACAGCTAAAGGGACTGACTTTCCATGTGGTCTGGAAAGGATCAATTATTTAATAATTTATTTTAATAATAATATTTATAAAGAACAAGGTGGACAAATTTGACAAACTGAAAATTGTTTCATGACTTTCTGAAACAAAGTGCATGTCATCGGAACGTTGGTTTGAAGCGGAACATTGCGAACTGCTCTTTTTGTGTCTGTTATTTTTTTTCTCTCTCTTAATAAATAGGTGTTAGATAAAACATATCGCGATGTCCTGTGGGGGGTGCTCCGGGAATATGGGGTGCGGGACCCTCTGCTAGGGGCTGTCCGCTCCTTGTATGACCGGAGCAGGAGCATGGTTCGCATTGCCGGCAGGAAATCAGACCTGTTCCCGGTGCATGTTGGTCTCCGCCAGGGCTGCCCTTTGTCACCGGTTCTGTTCATCACTTATATGGACAGAATTTCTAGGCGTAGCCAGGGGTCGGAGGGGATCCGGTTCGGGAACCACAGAATTTCATCTCTGCTATTTGCGGACGATGTTGTTCTGCTGGCCTCATCGGACCGGGACCTTCAGCATGCGCTGGGTCGGTTTGCAGCCGAGTGTGAAGCGGCCGGGATGAGGATCAGCACCTCCAAGTCTGAGGCCATGGTTCTCGACCGGAACACGGTGGTTTGCTCTCTCCAGGTTGGTGGAGAGTTCTTGCCTCAAGTGGCGGAGTTTAAGTATCTCGGGGTCTTGTTCTCGAGTGAGGGAAAAAGGGAGCGTGAGATTGATAGACGGGTTGGTGCAGCGGCAGCAGTGATGCGGTCGCTGTATCGGACCGTCGTGGTGAAGAGAGAGCTGAGTCACAAGACGAAGCTCTCGATTTACCGATCGATCTACGTTCCCACCCTCACCTATGGTCACGAGCTTTGGGTAGTGACCGAAAGGATGAGATCGCGGATACAAGCGGCTGAGATGAGTTTCCTCCGCAGGGTGGCTGGGCGCACCCTTAGAGATAGGGTGAGGAGTTCGGTCATCCGGGAGGAGCTCGGGGTGGAGCCGCTGCTCCTCCACATCGAGAGGAACCAGCTGAGGTGGCTCGGGCATCTGATCCGGATGCCCCCTGGACGCCTCCCTGGGGAGGTGTTCCGGGCATGTCCTACCGGGAGGAGACCCCGGGGAAGACCCAGGACTCGCTGGAGAGATTATGTCTCCGGTCTGGCCTGGGAACGCCTCGGGATCCCCGGGAGGAGCTGGAGGAGGTTTGTGCGGACCGGGAAGTTTGGGCTTCCTTGCTCCGAATGCTGCCTCCGCGACCCGACCCCGGATAAGCGGCAGAAGAAGGTGAAGGTGAAGGTAAAACATATATATAATACATGCACGTTGGTTTAATACTGACGCCGAACTCCGCCTTCAGCGTTGCATTTTGACCCATCAGGTTTTCAATTGAAGCACATGGTCCACCTTTTGCGGCACGTCCTGACGCCGTGGGCAGCGCGTCACCATAAGAGAAAGCTGGAGGTTGAGGTTAGGTGAGCCATGGGATGGTGCTCCTATTATGCTATGCGTGTCAGAGGCTCTTCAGAGCCTCTCAAACAGCTGTGATCCCTGACTGCACCGTCAGTCAGGAGAAGGAGCCACATAAGGGGTTCTGCATATCCGATTCAGAATCAGAAACCTTTATTCATCCCAGGGGAAATTCTGTTCGTAACATGCTCTGCACACAACATATCACAATAAAATGAAAGAAGAAATAATATTATAACGTGCAAAAAAAAGCAGTACAAAAGAGCTTAGAAACAATGTGCAAGAAAATGCAGATTCATTTTTCCAGTTTTATTGCCACAGGAAGAAAGGAGCTCCTGTGGCGCCCGATCTTTGAGATGGGTCGTCTCAGTCTGTTGGTCCATGTGCTTCTGTATTGGACCAGGAGCTGATGGAGGTGGTGGGTGGTGATGTCCAGGGTGCTTCTCAGTTTCAGGAACATCCTTCTCTCCAATGAGTCCAGTGTCACCCCCACCACATCACCAGCTTGGCGGATGAGTCTGTTGAGTGTGTTTGCAAGAGAGCGGATGTTTTGGTGTGTCGAGGGGCACATTTAAAAGAGCCAATGTCAATAGCCCTCTCAATCTTTGTACATTTGAGATCTTGAGTCTTCTTCACAAGGTCAGAAGGTTACATCTGATGGAAGTGAATAATCTGGATTTGAGAAGTATAAGGTTCTGGCTTTAATAAAGCGTTATGGAAAGCCTGAGATTCAGCAGCTGCATGATGAGCGCCCGTCTGGTTTCCCTCCAGCTGTGACCTCGGCCATCAGCCATGGAACCATCAGCCATGGAACTCTGCTTCCCGCCATGTTGTCCAACATTCACGCGAAAACAACTCCAGTGACTTTGCCCACAGTTGCACCGCTTCAGTCCCACCTCACGCTCGGTCACTCGGAGGGACGGAGCTGTCTCCTGACACTCGTAGCTGTCAGAGGAAAACCGAACCAAATGGATGTTTTTCTCGTGTGTTATTGACTAACATGTGTAGCCAGCTGGGTCGGATCATGTATCAGACATGCGACATTCATAATTCATAAATGACATGTTGTGTGGGGCGTTGGAATGGTGTCTTATTGGATTCCTTTGACTTTTGCATTATTTAATGGAAACAAACGCAAGGAAGATGCAAAAAACACGTATATATCCGACATCTTTTTGCCATAAATAAATCTCACAGCATTAACGTTGGGGCATTTTTTTTTTCATTATCACACCATATCTTCCGTTGTCCAGACCACATGCAGTGAAGCGCGGTGCTTCACGTTCTTCTCTGCATTATCGGGAAACATATCAAACATTAATAATGGAAAAAAAATACAAGACGCTGAAAGAGATCTGACTGCATCCCTGCGCAGTTTCCTCCCTCTGAAGTGCTGTTCAAACAGCGATGACCCCGAGCAGAGCAACGAAGGATCTCCTGTCTTCTGAGAGATAAACAGGATCCAGGGAAGGCTTGAAAGTGTGCGCTGTTTTATTCATCACCTTCCCCCGCCTGGTGAACTGGCCACTCTCGATCATCGTGGCCATGCATCCGCTTCCTGCAGGAGGATTGCTGATGAAGATTTAATGCTCCACCAACACCTAGCATATGCACTGCCGACCACAAATAAACTCCATTCTTTATCTTCCCCAGTGCTTGAAGGCGACCTGTGAGGTCATCGATTCCTCTCTACTACAACGCACAACTGCATATGAACATGTTCTGGACATTTCTGGGAGTCTTAGCTGAATTCAAGACATGTCAACGTTCTGCATAATATTGGCAGAAACTTGAGCACTATTTAGTTTTTGACATGTTAATATTCTACATGAAGTACAGCAAACCTGGCAAGGTGTGGCTTCCTCTTCTGACAAGTGATGGTCCGCTGAGGCTTCATGAACCGGTGTCATCATTATCATATTCCAGTAGAGGGCACTCTCTGCTCCAAAAACCTTTGGGTATTTTTAAACAATACAGACAGCGAAGTGCCTTCTGAGCTCTGAAAATGAGGACACTGTTTCATGAAGCCCATCACTGCTTCTGGTGAAGGTAAATGTTCCTCTTTGTTTGAACAAACATGATTAAATTTATTTATTTTTGCTTTTGTTTTCTAGCTTATTGCAGTGATGGGTGGATGAGGCATCATGAAACAGTGTCCTAATTTTCAGAGGCCACTAGCTGGCGCTCTGGGTTTAGAAATGATGTGAGGTTTCATTGAATGAGTTGCTCAAGTCCAAACATTTTACTGCAGACAGCGTCACCTGGTGGCCTCTGAAAATCAGGACACTGTCTCATGAAGCCTCATCGACCCATCATTAGTCAGAAGGATTGAGGGTGAGAGTCGGAGTCCAACAGGGAGCAACTCTCTCCCCCGTCTTAGTTGCTATTGCTATAGACAGATGAGGTTATGGAAGAGTCGCTGTGGACCATGATGTTAAGTGATGATATAGTGATGTGTACTGAGAGTAAAGATGAGCAGGGGGGGAAGCTACATGTGTATGAATGAGACAGAAGCAGGAGGGTCAGTGTAAACAAATGAGGAGTGATGGACGGAGATCAAAAGAGGTGAAGAGGAGAGTGCAGCAGGGTGGAACAGGTGGAGATGGGAGCAGCAAGAGTGGAAGCAACAGATGAAGACGTTCAGGTGCAGTAGGAAGGACAAGAGTAGAAAGCAGTGGATCAAAGGGAGAGGTCCTGGTTGCAGACAAAGTTGGGGAGACCTGATGGTTTGGACCCAGGGAGAGGAGAGACAGGGGACATGCAGGATGAGGAATGTTAGACATGGACGCATCATGCAACCTTGAGGTTCATGGAGGTGATTGAGGAGGACATGGAGAGGAGGCACGGGGCAGGTGGACCACTGACGGAAAGCAGCATGGATGCTGCAGCCTCTCATAATGGTGAGAGCTCTCAGAACTAGTGGATGTCCAGGGAGGGCTTTATCCAAGATGGACGGCTGAAATGAGTCGTGAGGGATTTTGAAGCACAGAGGTCGCTGACTCTTCGTGTACAGACACAACAGCCCCGTCACGCTGACGACTGACCTTCAAGGAGTGATGAACAATCTGATGGAGTTAAAGCTCCATTAGCAGATAAGCTGCGGCTGGGACCTTTCCCACTGTTGCCACCCATTTACAGTCACCGCCAAGATGGCGCGGCACTTAAGGAACATGAACTCAGGAGTCTTGTGAGGGACCTGGTTCCAAAGCAGCAGAAGCGTTTTATATTCAATTTCTAGCTCCACTCAAGGGCCTCCATCCCTGTGACCTTGAATTCATATCAAATCAGAAAACGTTTTACAGTGGAGAGGATGGTAAAATATGCCGGTGACTTCAGCTGCAGATGAGTAACAGGAGCCAGCGGTCTCTTTCTTCTGAGGCGCACATTAGGGGAATTAAGGACGATGTTCTTTTGTAACGCAAAATCTGAGCCTGCGTGCTTTAAGCTGGTCGACATTTTGGAGTCTGAAACCAAACCGATTTTACATCCAACTCAGAGTATGTGAGTAGCATCTCATCGCAGGAATCAAAGAATCCGTGGAGAGCGCCCTCTAGCCCAAGTACATATCTGCGCTGGGTTTAACCTGCCTCTACTCTACGGCTCTGGAGGCCTGTACTGGATTCAACTGTTAAAAAAGGACTTGGAGACGCCAGACTGAAACCATGGCGACGCTTGAATCCAGGTGGACTCAGCTGATGCAGTGACGAAAGATAAAAGGACAATTTTTGATGTCCATCTCACGGTCATGTGCCAGATGTTGTTTGTTTTATTTGTATTACTTTTTAAATTCCTGTTTAAGTTCCTTTGTTCTGGCTGTACTTTCACTGAGAGGCCTTTGACATCAGCATGGCTCTGGTTCTGGACTCTCCGATTATTGGTGCGTCCTATGGAGCCAGCTCATCCAAGCTTTGTCGGAACTACAGTGGGAGGGTGCTAAAAGCCCAGTCAGGCTCCCTGTATGTACGAAAATGTACCCGTCCTTTTCCTAACTGATCACATGCTTCCATGCGTTCTTGACCTTGGTATTGCTGTTCACCTGTATATCCACCGGGGGGAGCAGCCCCGGGTCAAGTCCAAAACCAACATGGCGACTGTGGAAGAAGTTATTGCTAGTGTATCTTTCAGCAGCAATGTAGCAGGTGGTGGTCAGTGAGGCTGTTAAATACATTGTGACTGGATGTTCTGAATGTGTTTGTAGCTCATGTTTTCATCCAACTATCAAGCCTACAATGACTTTTGATGATGCTGAGACGTAGGAGCTGCAGTATCTGGTATGTAGCAATGCTGCGTGTGTGACATCACAGTTCGCCAGCTCGAATCAACACGGTGCTATGATCATTTGCTGGAGTTAAGTTGGTTTATCTCCAGCAAATAGATTGAAGCTGAGACATGTTGAGTCTGAAGAGTCCAGGTGAAGTTGAAGACTGACTTAGACCACGGTCCAGCATGAAATCCAGTCTCTGTTCAACCAGAATAGCGCGACTGGTCATCAGCATGGCCGGCTATTTTCAGACTGGCAGATTGAAGCTCCAGATAGCAGAAAAGAGACTTCATTTCCAGCCCTGGTCGTGGAGCGGATGACCCCGCTGAATATTCCATCTGACCTTTTCAGGGGCGTAATGAGCGATTTTCGAATGACTCTCCTCTTGTTTCTCAGTCAGTGTCGGATCGGAGCGCGTACGGACCTTTAATACCATTCAGTGTTTCATGGAAGTTCCTCACTCTCCAAAGTGTTTTGACACTGGAGGCCGGAGCATTTCCTTTGCTGGCTGCCGCCTCATTTCAGCTGTTTAGTCATTGATTTGCTGCTATAAAAAGGGAATAATGAATGGAGGTGGGAATCAACGCCGGGAGCCGTTTCTGCAGGATTTGTGAGGCAAACCCAGCCACGGCAGAGAAACAAATGCCACAACAAGACGCAGTTCTGCTTGAAACTAACTCCTGAAAACTGCGTCCTTCACTGCATCGGAGAATCGACCGGTGTAAACTAGGACCACACACAGGTCACTAGTGATGATGAGGCCTCAGAGCTCAGTAGGTGGCGCACTTGGTTTGGAAGTCATGCAATGTTTCGTTGAAATGGTAGTACAAATCAGAGCTCCATCTAGTGGGCTCTGAACATGAGCGCACTGTTTCATAAAGCCTCACCATCTCATTACTATTCACACACATTCCTGTGAAGTGCGAGGCCGGTCCTGTTTCTCAGGAAGCTCCGTCACGATCGTGATCACACGGTACCTCGCGCATTGAAAGAGGCAATGGGCCCACACTCCACCTCCAAAGTGAACGACTGCTCCTCCATGTTGTCACGAATGAAGCGCTCCATTGCCTGTTGGCGACACCCTGCCAGCGCCATGCAGCCACACTGAACGTCAGAAGGTGGACTCCTGCGTCGCCTGTTGAGACTTTCCACAGGCCCAGGACGCTAAACTTACAGGCAAGATTGAGGCTGTATGCCCCTCAGCTTGGAGATTTGCTCAACGAAAATCCAGAACTTGAACGCCCCCGAAAAAAGAGTTTCACAGGGGAGGTGCTGGAGCGCACACTCCAGGGTTTGATGTCCTGTTGTAGGCTGGAGCTGGGACAGGGATGAGGCCAGTCTGGGACAGAGCGTGACTTGGTTTATGACTTTGTCACAGCCAAACTGCACAGAAGCGCACATTCAGAGCTGGACACGCACCGGGCACCTCTTCCCTTCTGGAGAGACGTCACTCACTCGGCAACCCCTCCCACATGCAGCGGCCACACACATAGAGGAACAGCCACCTGCAGCAGACGCTCTACATTCACTCCTACAAAAGCCTGTTTTAAGGCTTGGAACGCATGATTTGACTCTGCTCTCTGTTTGGTGAAGTTTATCACGTTCACTCAGTCATGCAGTTCCTATGTCTCTCTCAGTTAGGTGACTTCCTGGGTGCATTGTACTGTATTATTGTAGGTAGTTGTCTATAGGTAGCTGGAAGGGAAATTGCGAATTGTAAATTGCTGATGCAAAAATGCAACAAAAAGAAAGTTAAAATAAATCAATATCTTCAAAAATGGGTGGTTCCATGTTTTATTCAACCTTTCTTTATTAGATTTTGAGCAAGAGAAACACCTGTATCTAGAATGTAGCCATTAGCTGCGCTTCATGGGTCCCCTTTCTTTCTATGGACCACAGATTTCATTCTTTTGACAATGTTTTATTGATTTGAATTTGGTCAAAGTCAAAGGTTCTGGCTACTAACTTGGTCACTAGCTGTGACCTGTAAGGAGAGCAGCTCCGTCCCATGGGAACCTGTTTCTCACTGCATTATTTTCATTTATTTTTTCATTTCCTTGAACTTCATCACGCTGCGGTGGAGACTCCCAGCACAGGCCAAGCTTGTCGGGCCATCACGGCACAGGCCGAGGAGAGCGACTGTTCCGTCAGTCGTGGCTGGCGCGGCGCTGACAATGATGTCAGATGGCATCACCATCAATGCAATGAAAACAAAGAGGAAACCTTGAGCAGTCAGGCTTGAGAACACGCGGGCGTCTGCGCTTAATTTTCCATGGGAAACATCAAGTATATATGAAACCCTTCCTCCTTCTGAATGAGTCACACATGCGTCACCTTCTGCGTGAAGCAGGCAGGCATTAAATTTTCATGCCAGCCACTGTTGCTGCATCCAAGTTGGCCGCGTGGCTTCCGTGAGGAGACTCGACCATGCACTTCCTCTGGAAGGAAGGACGCGGCGCTGAAGCCCCCGGGCTCCTCGCCGCCAGCAGACACAGCCACTGGACGGGCAGATGCGGCTTCATATTTTATCCACACTGCTCCGTCAACACGGCTGTCATTACCGTGCGGAGCCTTGTGATCATGTGCGTCTCCGCGGACAAACATGGCCTCGGGTTTTAATGTGCCACGCTGATTCACACATGTTCCACCCTGACTTTAATGCTCCAACTTCACGCGGGAGGCGTGGCCCGCTCCGTCCACGCCTCGGTCCGTGGGTTTTCGACTCCATGTAAAGTGGTGCGGAGAAGATGAACTCCTCTCAGGGTGACCTACATCTGAGAGCAAGGTCCTGCTCAGCCTAATGAGCTGGGACAAGAGTGGTGGTGGAGGCCGGGGTCACGCGAGGGCACTTCCTTTACATCAATCCGCAGGACACATGAGTGTCGGGGTATTATCCTGGGTCTCTCACTGCCGTTCGTCGGGATGAGGAGAGATGAACCACCTCATGACTGCGGCAGCCCAGGGTCCTTTGATGCATCCTCCTCTCGGGAGCGCTGATGTCATGACGCCCGGTTTTTCCTGGGGAAAGAAAAAATTCTGTGCCTCTCTTCACTCATTGCTTATGCAATGACTGAATGCTGAGGGAGGACGGCAGATGTTTCTCCGCAGAGGTGCAACAGAAACCTTGGTTGGGCCGTGAGCGCCCCCTATAGTCTTTTGTTTCACACCTCTGGGCCGTGAGACGCTCAGTTTTAATACACCTGCCACATGTGGTGGCAGTAGTGTGTCATTGACTTGAATTGACTGCTGCAAACATGTGATAGTTACAACTATGAAGTGACCAACTAAAACGGTAAAGAGAAAAACTGTCCACCTGTTGGAGCAGTTTTAAAATTAATTTGAACATTTTATGGAGGTACTTTCATTTACACTTTGCTTATCTTCTTTAGAGCTTATTTATGAATAAGAAAATATTTTATAATATTCAGACGTTGTTTTATTCCATTTATTTTATTCATGACATACAGTTTTTCCCAATTTTCTCAACAGTTTACATCAAGCGTATTTTTTCCTTCTTATTTCCTTCAGTAAATTTGACAAACATGACTTGCACCTGCTTCTGCTGCTGGTTGGACTTTTCCATGACGAATATCTTTGCGCTGGTCACATGGTTTCATGTCATTTCACAAGGTTTTGATTTGTTCACATCTATGGTGACATGAATCAGTTCTATTCCTTCAGTGGGCCCCGACCCCCCGGCCTAATGTCCATTGCCTGGCTTCTTGTGAGCGTCAGCCGTGCGGCGTCTTCACTAGCGTGTTCATTGCACAATTGGCGCCAATGTTGGTATTTTCACCTGATGTGTT
The DNA here is from genome assembly GCF_027744825.2 of Synchiropus splendidus. NCBI lineage: Eukaryota > Metazoa > Chordata > Actinopteri > Syngnathiformes > Callionymidae > Synchiropus > Synchiropus splendidus. Next base: position 25,623,840 of record NC_071340.1, on the reverse strand, counting down.
CAACACGTAAGTGAAGACTCCCTTCCCAAATTTCCACCAGTGTTGGTGGTGCCAGCTAAATGAGCTTTTTCACTTTCTCATCTTTAAACCGAGAGCGCCACCTCCTGAGCGCTGCAAATGAGGACACTGTTTCATGAAGCTTCGCAGTTCAGCAGTGTGTGTTGCTCATGTTTGTTAGGTCAGTTGCCTCGATATGAGCGTGATCTTTTGCTAAACATAATCTCATGGTGGAATATCGAAGGTTTGGGCTGTGATGGTGAGGAACATCTGCGTGGTGGCTGAAGGTCCAGCACATGTTGGTGCTGGAGGTCCGTGTGTGTGTGCGTGTATGTTACAGCTGACACTTCAGCTCTTCTCCTGGCTGATCGCTGTGACGGTGTCTGCCAGCTCCCCTCCACACAGTCTGCATGCAAATGCAGCCAGCTGCGGCTGCTGACAGCCAGTCGGCCATTAAAGTCAAAATGAACACGTCAAAGCAAAGGACAGCGTTTCCGTTCATCAAGATAATGATTAGAAGCTGGTGGGCAGACGGCGGATCAGGCGCCGGCGTGGCAGCAGGAGGCAGGTAGCGGAGGATGTTTTCACCACTCGGAACATTGCTCAGTGCAGCTGGAACACTTTGGAGACCTGTTGCTGGGGAGGGCTGCAGGGTCAGGAGCCTGAAAGCAGCTGCCTCTTCACCGGAGCGCTGAGCTCCGCTCCCTGTCTGGACGTCAAGGTCATCGCCTTTTCACTTTTGTCTTCTGGCTTACCGCGATAGCCATGACACATTTGGTCCATCGAAGCCCCGTGATTAAGGCGGAAGAAGGTGAAAAGTCCTCACTGACTCCATGGATTACACGCGTCCTCACAGCATCCGACTTAGTTGTAGTTGAGCTGGGTCACATGACACATGGCCTCAGGCAAACTTTTAAAATGTGAACATCATAGTGCAGAGTAAAGAGGGTGCAGACAGAAGGGTTTTTATCAGTCAGACCCCACACATGAAGCTGAAGAAATCCGGAGTTGAGAAGCGCTAGATATAATAATAATAATAATAATGTAATAATACTCTCAACAAAGGAATATCATGAACGAAATAAAGAAGAAGCATCGCAACTGCCTCATATACAACACACAACATGGAAGTGGACCGGGTGGTCTGGTTGTGTTCTGTTTTTGTTTTTTAATCCAGAAGCTGACAGAGAAAGACAGACAGTAAAAGCTCTGTCAAATTTGGATTAAAAGTGAGCGTTATCCTAATAAATGTCAAAACTCCCCTTCGCTTCCCTGTTTCTCAGGTCCACACAGAGAAAGGTTCCTTTTCTGAACTTGGTACAAGTTGACCGCCTAAAGGAAGAGGGTTATTCCATAACCTTCCCTGATCCTTGGTCTTTGTGCACGTCCTCAATCGCTCTGGTGCGTGAGTAGTTTTATGGTTGGACAAAATAAAATCTGCCAATTTTCTAAGCCAAATGAAAAGGGGAAATATATGGTGGAATTGGGCTGGATACATTGGATACAGCGCATTTTGAGCGCATTCATGTCAGTGAAAGAAGTGAGGAGCTCATGATTCGATGCGCTCTATTGACCAGATATTACGGTAATTCAACCATATCCATCCTGAATGTGAACACGGCCACCTGCCTGGCTGCTTTGTTAGTCAAATACAAAAAGGTGCGGATCAAGATTTGGCGCCGCCGTCGTCGCTGCAGTGAGAAATGACAGTTTGAGGCACATTTCACATGAAAAAAAGCGGCTTTTAATTTAATACAACAGCAAATTACTCACACTTTCGTGCCTCCTTTTGTGGATAAAGGCTTTGTTTTCCCTGCGAGCGCTGTGACTCACGGTGCTCATGTTTGTTTAGCTACCCTCCCACCCCACCCCACCCCACCTGCTCCCTCTTTTATCAACCACTAACAAATTGTGGCAATAACAGGGGGAAACAATGACCAGTGAGGTGGGAAAAGAAACGTTATGTTAAGACTGGCTCCAAAACTGGACAGAAACAGCACAAAGGAAGTGGCATTGTTTTCACAGCAGCACTTTTTTTTCAGCTTTGCCGTGACGTGTTTGTGTCTTTAGCTGCCAGAGCTTTGTCTGCACCTTTTGTGGAACCCCATTTGTCATCTGAGTGTCTCTGAAGTCCTCACTGCTTCCAAGCTCCCGTTCAACTGGGGAAAACCTCGGCAGCAACCACAGAGGCACGAGGATTTGGTGGAGGTGAAAATGAGGATCTGAAAATACACTTTGGATTTCATGCAGGAGCCGCGCTCTGCTCCCAAATTGATCGATGTTTCATTAGAATTGTACATTTTCACTGGTGTGACGGACAATACTTACAGTTTATCTGTATATTCTTTAACAAGTCAGTCACTTGAGGCAGTTCTGCTTGGCTCGAAACTCTGTAAATCAACATGTGGAAGCTTTGTGACATTAGATACATGAAAAAATGCTAAAATATTTTGTATAATAATGGTGGATTTATCAATTATTTTGATCTTCCTCTGTGGTCGCGCTGCAAGGTCATTCAGCTGGATTCAACACAGTGAAACACCTGACCCTTTTTTACATGTTTTTTTTACCTTTTTTTACAGTTCTATTAATGTGACGTCTTGCGTTTGAATTCGTGTGCTAACTACTCAATGCTTTTTAGGAGCAGTTTAACAAATAAACTTGTGCGTCATCGATACACTCACATCAGGTCAGATGTTCTTCTCCATCACGCTCAAATGGAAAAGCTCCCGGAGAACACCGAGTCCTGCACTGGGGCGGCACGTGTCTGACGTCTTTCCTCAGTTGCTCATCTGCAGGTCTAAAATGGCTGTGAATTTTAAATGGCTCTATTTTAACACCGAGCCTCGGAACACGACACGTCCTGTACTTTTCTTACAGTCTGTCCTGAACTGTCTTTGAAGTCGTGGTGCGGGTGTTTGTGTCACCACTTCAGGACTGGGTGTGAGTCTAAATCACTTGTAAATGATGCATCTCCACAGGAGGGTCATGGAAGACAACTCTAAATCAGATGAGGTTTCTGCAGCTTTGTTGTGAAGAGAAACTAAGTTCAGTTGTTTTGAATGTCAGCACCACGTGTAGCTCAAGATCACTGGACAATACAGGATGGAAAATATTAAATAGCTCGAACATATATTATTTAACTGCTCACACTGATTCCAAATAAGAAGAATAAAAAGAATAAGAAAAACACAAACATTAATACTTAACTACTCATTTTGCGACAATCTCAGTTAAATCTACCGTCAAAATATTGAATTTATTGAATTAGTTTTTGACTCCCATGTGCGGTTGTACTTTTAAAATCTCATATCTGCTTCTATTTGTCATCACCGTCTTAACTAGTTCAATGATCAATATCAAACTCAATTTGCTTCACACGAGTGACAGAGTTTTACCGCCATCACGCGGTCAGAAGATGAACTGCAGTGTGCGCCGCATGATTCAGTTTGGTCTCGCGTGCATCGTGTGGGTGCAGGTGCGCAGGCGTGCGTGCTATTGGTTCTTATTATTGATTAATTTATATATTTTTTATTTTATAATTTATGTTTTTCATTTTTTAACACACACACACACACATATATATATCAACGGTTCTTCATTTTCCCTGATTTAGAGGCGTGTTACACTTCTATTATTCATTTTTTCATTGCTATATTGAGCTTAAGTGCCTATTTGAGACAGCCTTATTTTATTTCAGAATTTTATTTATTTCACTGTATTGCTGTATTTGTTTTACATTTTTGAAGACAGCTTTATTTTATTTATTTCACTGTATTGCTGTATTTGTTCTACAGTCTTGAACCATGCACCTGGCCTCACTGGTTTGCGGAGGTGCTCGAACTTTACTTTTGGATTTCATTGATGAAACACAGTTCACCAATAAAAAACTGGATTTCAAATCTTCTCTTCTTACTGTATTTAATTGATTAGTCATGCACTACTATATATATATATATATATATATATATATATATATATATATATATATATATATATATATATATATATATATATATATATATATACTTTTTTTTTTTTTTTTTTTCTGTTTTTATTTATTTATTTTAATTTATATATGCGGTAAGAGCCGCATAAAATAAGGACCAAGTCTCCTCATTCAAGTCGCTCAAACGAGCTACAGGTCCCCCATCTTACCGCCAGATGGCAGTAGCCTCTTCCTATTCCAGCCTGAGCCTGTTGAGCGTCAGATGACGCCGTTACGTGTAAACCATGTTTGCTTTTAATTTTGACTAAATAAACAATTCATTTATTTTCATTTTACATTTTTATACAGTTACATTCCATGGCTTTAAATTCAGTTCTCGGTTACAGAATCATTTTTGTTTTGCTCACGTTCCCTGTGATGTGAAAATGGTGAATCTAAAAACGTGAAAAAGACCAATCGTCATCATCCTGAGGGTCATGACCGGAGCACGTCCACCTGTTACTGCTGACCTTGACTCCACATTCATCCGTGCTGAACCACTCTCACACAGGTGAGTCAGGGAACATGGCTGAGCTCCAGTCACACTGAAGCTGACGCGAGTGTCCGCCACCCATGAGCTCATGACAGCAGGTGAAACTGACACAATATCTACTCCGTACCATTTATAACCAGCTGATGGTGACAGCTCCTGAGGGCAGGAGGGAAGGGCAGCGGAAGATGGTGTTTACTGGCAACCGTTCGAGTCAAGAGTTGCAGGAAAGTGACTTTCCTTTGTTTGTTTTGAATACCATGGAGTTACGAGCACCAGGATACACAATAAGTCAAAGTTGCTAAGAGAGCTCACGAAGCTAGCAGCAGCCACGCAGGTGCATGACAACACTTTATTTTATTTTATTTTATTTTATTTTATTTTATTTTATTTTATTTTATTTTATTTTATTTTATTTTATTTTCAACAAATGTAGAAAAAAACAGCAGGACACAAAGAGCACCAGGCTCAACCACAAATAATGACAACCAAATGAAAAATAAAAATAAATTAAAGAAGAAAACAAAATAATAAAAAAAACGGCAGCAGCCAGGTGAAAGTTCAGTTCATTTGCTCATCCAGATGTTACAGGATGGAGGTGAAACTGACTTCCCGTCCTGCAAGATGACTCAAGACAAAAGGCCCACTGGGACTTCGTAGGTCACGTTGTAGCATCATTGGAACCAAGCTCCATGTGGCACAAGATGCTCATGACAACACCTTTAACTGGCAAAATCTTTGACTCTAACATCAGGAAGAAGCTGATTCCGGCGTGCAGAAGCTCAGGCCAGTGTTCTGAGTCTGTTACATCCCAGGTGTGTGTGTGTGAGCCGGAGAGAATGATTCCACCCTCTGACCCACTGACACATGGGCCGCAGCAGGCTGGATGACCGGAAACTGTGGGAGCCACAGCACCACAGACAGGGAGTTAGAGCAGGGTTCTTTCTGATCTGGGGACCTACCTTTCCCAGGACAAATGAGGCCCGGGGGCCCTTCAAGCCATAGAACTCATTCATGACTCTTGGTCTCATTTGTGATCAACAACCATATTTAATGTCACGTAAACAAACCAAACCCTTGTGAAATGACTTGAAACCATGTGATCATCGCAAAGATATTTGTCATGGAAAAGTGCAACCAGAAGCAGAACCAGGTGCAAGTCACGTTCATTACATTTACTAAAGAAAAAAAAAGGAAAAAATACACTTGATGCAAACTGATGAGAAAATTTAATACAATACGGAATAAAATAAATATAACAAAAGCATGTCTATATCATAAAATAAAAGCAGTATATTTTATCTGAACTCCAACGAAGACAGAAGTGAAGAGTCAATGAAAGTATCCGCTGCTAACTGAGAGGGGAATGCAGCAGATCCGCCGGCCGTTCTCTGAGGAGCTCTGACCTCACAGTGACATAACTCATAAATGCAGGTGATAAGAAGATTACTGTGTGTGTGCTGCTTCTTAGTCGGAGTGAAATCGCATCATTTCCAGATTACAGTTGGAGGATGTGATAAACACTGAGTCATCCAGGATTAGTTTGATTTGATTTCAATCATTATGAATAAAATGAGGTGATTTTAAGAGCATTGAATGAGTTGGTCCAAACGTCTCACAGCAGACAGCGCCCCCTGGTGGCCATGAGTCGTAAACCAAACTCACTTTAGCAGCTGCAAGTCCAGAAACAAAGCAATATTTTTTGCTTGGTGTTTGACACAGGATCTTGTGAGGTCCGAGTCTGGTTTGACGGAGGCAGATCCACAAGTGAAACTCGGTGTCGCGGCCTGTGGTCGGGAGAGAGTGGCGGGTGTGATGCTGATCTGCTTAAGGGCTTTGCTGTTCGCGCCAGCCTGGTGGTGAGTCCTGCTCCGCTCCGCTCGCCCCGCGGATCCACTCAGGTTAATCTGGACAGGTTTCAAACCAGTTCAAGAGGTAAGTCTTGCTTTCTGCTCTGGTGTTGATACTTTGGGCTGTGTTCAAGCTCCAAACAAGAGGTACAAATGAGGTGTCATGAAACAGTACTGCAGGGTCGAGGAAACTCTGTCCTGATTCTCAGAGGCCGCTAGATGATGTGAGGTTTCATTGAATGAGTTGTTCAAGTCCAAACATCTTACAGCGCGACCTGGTGGCCTCTGAACATCAGGACGCTGTTTCATGAAGCCTCATTGACCCTTCACTAGGACTCGTTCGCACATGCCGATCCGCATCACTGCTGAGGAGCGAGTGAGGCTTCATGAAACAGTGTCCTCACTTTCCTTCTTCGATAGGTGGCGCTCTCGCTTCAAAGAGGACGTGCGGTTTTGTTGCTCAAAAGAATTTATACTGGACACTGTTTCATGAAGCCTCATCGGCTGCAGCTGAACAATCGGTAACAGTGTAAGCTGTGTTTCCCAGAATGCACCAGGGTGCGATCCCAACCTTTCCCCTTTGCTCCGTCTGACATTCCAACCTCGGGTTCCAAACTTGACCTATTTAGGTCAGAAGCTCGGCGCGGCTCTTATCTGCTGCGTGTCGCGTCTTGCTGTTTCCATTCCCAGCATGCTCTGGGAGAGATTTAGCGATGTTGTTGTCCCACTGAAGTTCACAAATCTGGAGCAGCACTGATCAAATTACACGACTGAGGAGATCCAGAGCCACAACTCCCACATTTGGCCTCCAGCAAATCAATAGGATGGAAAAACAGCCGAATTATTGATGAGTCCATTCTCATGCGTTCCACGCCGTATCAAGGCCAAGACGCTCAAAACTCCACTTCCAGACGTAAATATCCCCCTTTTTTGACTCTTTTTCCCCCTAATATTTTCCCAGAAGTGGTTCATGAACTTATATAATGTGACAAATGTGCGGTGAAGAAGTCACATACTTCAGTGAATTTGTTTCTGCGAGCGTCTCCTCAGCAGACGTGGAGTGTTGGTCGCCGCAGCAACCCTCCCAAACAGCCTCCTCTTGTTCTCCCACTGTTTACATCGGAGGGGATTGATGTCCGCGGCGGGGGCGGCGGCTCTCTTCATCCCTCATGTATTTACAGTATCTGGGTCTGACCTGCGGCGCGGGGTCAGCGCCTGAAGGTTGGATCAATTGGATCTCAGAGACAGAGAAGCTGAGCTGGAATGTGGAGCCCATCAGGGTTTTTTCTCTGACCCAGTTAGGGCCGGCCTCACACGGGTCACACTCTCATCATGTGGCCCCACTGGTTGCCAAAGCCTTCATCTTCCTCATCACTGAGCTGCTGTCAGATTACCAGGCTCTAACTTCTGATCTGGGAAATGACACACGGTTTCTCACATCAGACCCAACTCTGGGCAGCTGTCAAGCGTCTCTCTCTGTCTGACGCAGTTTTACCGATCAGGACGATCGAGCGCTGCACTGTGCACAGACTTGGAAACCAAGGTGTTTTGCTTCTGATCAATAGTCGTCCTGGTTTCACTGTTGCATCCGATGACACTGGCACCAAATAAGCAGATTTAAATTGCATCCTAAAACCTTCTTTAAAAAATAATCCAATTCATTTGAGGTGGTTATTATTATTATTATTATTGTTATTATTATTATTATTATTATTATTAGTCAGGATTTAAATATCTGACACCAGAATGATAAAATTGAGTGACAATTTTTAGATTTTAATTTAATTTTTAAATTTTAATTGTAATGAGATTTTAATTTTAATTTTAATGAGATTTTTTTAATGAGGAAGAAAGTTATACGTAAATAATCTTGATTATTTTATTTTATTTTATTTTATTAACCGACCTTCATCACAGTAACATGTGACATGACATGAATAAATCAAACTGATTCCAGCGCAGAAAACAATAGAGTTTTATCGCTTCCTCACGCGGTTCCAAGTCGCAGTCTCCTGTCGGTAATGGCAGCGGGTTTCAAACGAAAGCTCATTTTGCTGCAGGACCATATGGGAGGGTGAAGACTCTGCCGGGACAGTGAACCGGTGACATCAGCGAGGCGATACTGAGCTCAACAATGGCTCCGAGGATTGTTCCCCGTGAATCTTCCCATCTCAGGAAAGAGTCAGGTCCAAAGGGTGCGGTGGCTGGACGAGTCATCCGCCCGGAGGGTCGTCAAATAAGTTCCTCTGAACACTTTGTTTGACTCATAACTTGCTCGGATTTGACTTGACACACACGTGGATGAATGACAGCGGTCCACGTCAAATTAGCATTTAGCATTTCTTTGTTTATTTTTTCAGACAAGGACTTCAGCTTGTTCAGTTCAATGAATTATTATTTTTAAAAACCTATGATCTGATGGCACAGATGAATCAGGTATGAACCTGTCAGTCACCAACTCTAGGTGCCTCACATCATAACCAAAATCATGAAGTAAAATCAAATCAAATATTGCCAGTACTTTTCTTTCATAATTGAGTTTTTGCTAATTTTGCTATGTTTTTCTCATGATGCTGCAGTTTCCCCCCATTTATTTATGTATTTTCAGAAGCGAGAAAACATTTTACTTCAACATCCTATTTATTTTATTTTTCCTCATACAACAGTCACACGTTACAGGAACCACATTTATCTGTTTTTAAACAGCTTCATGGTTGTTGACTTTGTCTTGTAGTTCAACGTGTTCAGGTGAAAACATATGTTTACAAACAGGAGAAATGGCCAGATTCAAATCACATCTTCTCACTTGACCTTGTAGATCTCAGAGCGTGAAGCATGGAAGTTCGTGTTTAACAACCATTCACTTCATGTCATGGTTTGAGGTTGCTGGTATGAGACAAAGTATGATTTCCATTCATTGAGAATGACACCTGAATTCAGCAGCTTTTCCATAGTACATTCACATAGTGCACATAAACAACACCTGAGGCTGAGCCACTCTGCAACACTCTGCACACAAAGATAGAGTTGCACCTTTATTTTATTTTTTTACATTCCGTAATAGATTTACTTTGTGAAAACAGTTTTTGTTGTTTGTTTTGCTAAGGCAAAGTTAATATGCCAATGTCAAAATAAAGTGCAACATTACTTCAGGCTGAATGAGTTGTGGTTGAACCTGCTCTCATTTGAATGAACAAGCAACCGTGCGCTCAGGTTTGGCAGCCGTAACTGGAGCAGCCTCGACAGTGGAGAGCTTTGTTGCGCTGCCGTTCTATTGTACTTCGCTTTTATGAGAACCACGACCTACTGAGAAGAAGAAGAAGAAGAAGTCATTCCTCGCTTCACGTTGTAGGTGTCAAGTCCATCCACTTACCGAAGGTGTCCTACACGCTGTGGGGTGGTGATGTCACATCCGGCATCTACAATCTTTTTTATTTTTATTTTTATGAATGTTTTCATGAGCGAATTGAGAGAAATTTGAAATGAAGGATTTGATGCCGATATCTACCATATAGGTAATTCCACTAAATACGAAGTTTGTCATTGTCTTATTTGCAAAGTATCTGTCTCTTCTTCTACCGCCGTCTGCGAAACTTAGATTTAATATCACATGAGAACCAGAATCAACTCATCAGCAGACAAACAAACACCTGTGATGATGCGATATCCGATAAATTTCACGTTAAAAATCACGACGTGTTGTCTGGACTGCGAAGAAGAACGGACATATACTTCGCAAATAACCTGATGACAAAGTTTGTATTTTGCGGCTGTAAATTTTCTGCGTTTAATTTTTTTCTGGCTCATTAAAACATTCGGGAAAAAAAAGAAAAAAAAACGATCGTAGCTGCCGGATGTAACGTCACAGACAGGCCAACTCAATCGAGTGACGTTTAGCGTCTTCATCATTATAAAAGTGCAGGAAATCAACTGCCATGAAGAAATGCAACATATTTCTATTACATTTTAGTGGTTTTAGGTCGATCGCAAGGCTAATCTGCCGAGCACAGATGGCTGTATCATAGGAATATTAATCGATCCATCGATCTACTAAATCAAGCACCGAAAAGTTGTGTCTCTTCTGACCTTTAAACTGTTGCTCTTTGTGGTTTGGCAGAAAAGGCATTTACGCATCTCTGGCTCCTGATCCACAGCAGTCGGACGCTGAGCTGTTCCTCGCTCAAATCTGCCAAAGCTAACAAAGCAAAGGGTCAGATCCTCAGCGGAGGCTCCTCAGCCTTTGTCTCCGTGTGAGATGGCGGGTCAGATGAGGAAGATGGAAGGTCAGATCCACCGCCGCCGCCTGTCCCTCGCGCAGCGGCGGGTCATTACCTGGCAGCCGCTCATGAGCTCACACCCACCAGCTGTTCCACACATTAGTCAGTGATGTGGCTCCCGCGAGAGCCGGGCTTCACAGGTCCAGCCTCGGCGTGGCGTAAGGCCTGACGTCTGCCCGCGCAGATACCCATCAGCTTCACAGCAATTCAGCCTTATCAGTTTCCTAATTCCTCATCAAGTTCCTGCCTCCGCTGATGGATGTGGGACACATCAGTGCGTTTCACCGCAGCTATTGTTTGTGGATCTGCGGACCAGCGCATTTGTCCCGGAGCGGCTGGAAGCTACACAAACACCGGCCCTTTGTCTCCACTTAGACACAACCATTCTTTCACTCTTACATGTTTGTTTGTATCGAACGCTTTGTTCTATAAACTGACTGCCAGCGCTCTTCTCCGTCGATAACCTGCAGGTGCTGTTGGCTGCTTCCCGTCCGCTCAGTGCCAAATATGAAAAACCCCTGATCCAACAATCCCAACATGCACCTGCTGACTAGAAGTAAAATGATCATTTGGTTGCTTCAGGATCAAGCTCTAATGAGACAGAGCTGTTTTCCATTGGGCCCTGTGGAGAGCAGGCCTCCGTCCAGACGGCCAGTTTCTCCATGTTCAACCTGATAAACCCTTGGACCTTGAGCGGACAGATGCTAAGTTCCAACAGTTGAGATGGGACAGTGAGGTGATTCAAAACCTTGAGTTAAGAAAGTTGGGGTTCTGTAGTGATCGATGGAGCAGACTCTTTGGAAGAGAGACTCGCAGCTTGAAGCACAACCAAGTCTAATGTCCATGTTTGCAGAAGCTTGGAAGATGTTGACGTGAAGACAACAGATGTGGCCGTGGCAGGTCCATCTGTCTACAACTGTCTACTGGTGGCTCTCTGTCCAGATCAACCCAGTGGAGTCACCAAAAACCATCCAAAACTCAAGCAGCTGATCCAGACGAAACCATAGATGGTATCGACAAACTGTTGTTGCTTAAAGGAAGTCGACTGCTGCGTCAACTTTTAGGTGTCTGAGCCACATCGCGATGTGAACATATGGTGACGGTGCAAGTACGGTGGCCAGGAAAACTCACAGCAAATGCAAACCGCCAAAACTCAAGAACCCACAACACTGCAAAAGTCACCAGAAATTCAGAGCTTACAACATTTAGCCACAACATTACGACGTAAACCACGACAGAAGTTAGCGGGCGGGAGCCAGGACTGCTGTTGCCAAACCACAGAGGGAGAAAGTGGCAAAAGATTTCGGAGAAGTAAGAGTTTGATATTGCTTTCTGTTTTCAGAAATCTACTGACTTTTAAAAGTACTACTGTGTCAGCGAGTCCATGTGCATGTACGTGCTCTATACCTGTGTAATGCAGTAGCACTCGCTGTAATTACGCTAACACGCCGATTTTGAATAAAGACAAATCAATCAAACGTGTATTAGGCATATTTTTCCACCTAGCATGTTACCGTTGTGCTTTTTGTGGCATTGCTTTACAATGTGGGAACTTCCGTCGTGACTTCCATTGTGGTTTTTATGTAGTAGTGTTGCGGCTTCATGTCTTTGTGTTGTAGCACTTGAATTTGTTGCAGCTTTTGCAGATGAGTTTTTTGCAGTTTTTGTGTTTGTTGTTGTGTTTCAGTGTTTCTTTCCCAGCCACCGTATGAGAGACAGCAAGCTCACACTGCAAAAACTCAGAATCTTGTTTAGACTTATTTCCAGTCATAAGACCTCACCCACTCCATTTAAGATGAATTCACTTTGTAAATGACATTTCAGCAAAATGGACGGACGTCTTTTGCTCAGTTTTCCACTTACTGTACTTTTACCTTGAAATAAGTGACAAAACGAGAGCCTTAAAAGAGTCAGAATCTTTGGTTGCATTTTTTCAGTCCTCTTTATTTTTGCTGGACCATTGCAGACAGCGCAGTACAGTCACTGACCACTGCTCCAGGGAGGAGAATTTTTCACTCTGCTGGTAGAACAGTGCAGCTGACAGAAAGGTTACCAAGTACATATACAGACCAAGAGTACATTCACATAGTGAGTCATTCGCTGCAGCGACAGTCATTGGCATTAATTCCAGAGTCCATCCAGCGTCTGAGGCGGTGCCACTGGTTTCAGAGAGGCATAACTGTCAGTCCTGCCGGCTCATGCACTCGCTGCCCCGGGCCACTATCTCACTGCCACTGCCTTATCAGTGCTGGAGCGCAGGTGTTCTCAGGCTGTATCTGTAGTGAGCGTGTTATCATGAGCACATAGCGCTGAGGAAGGCGAGAAAGTCCTTGTATTTGGTAGCGAGACAGTGAGCCGTGCGTGTGGTGGTGCTGGAGAGGGACGACCTTCGTGGAACGGATCCCTGGGGTTTAAAGTGTTTGAAGTTGACATTCCTCCCCTGCTCTCCCAATAGCTGTCATTTGTAGCGATGTTGTTAGTGTGTTGCTAGCAAGCCGTGCAGCTCCAGATCCGACCACTGCTGTGCTGTATCTGGGACTCCTCTGTTCGGCAGTCTGTCTTCAGCTCATTTACAAACAATACAAACACAGGTACGGTCACAGCCAGGGTGCTGACCCGTATTCAACGGCGGTCACGATAAGCTATCATGTCTGAAGGTATTGCCCAGAGAAGTCGCAGCGTAAGCATCATAAAACAGGCTCCTTTATGACAGCGATTCTTTATTCACGCAGCCAACACTGAAGAGATGGACCGAAGAAGCCAAGTATAAACAGGCGGTGAGCTTTGCTATTGTGTGCAGGGCTGCACTTCCTCAGATCAGCTGCACCTGCACGGCAAGAGCAGAGGCGCAGGGGCGAGAGGGGGTGGAGGGGTCTTGTTGGCAGAGCGAACAGGACAAAGGGAGTGAGGCACAGAACAATGGCAAGACCTTGTGGTGGAACTGAGACCAGACAGCGTGTCGGCGGCGCCGCCAGCCGTCCAGCCTGGAGAGGAACCTCCAGCGCCACACAGGAAACGCTTTCCTCCAGAGCTGTCTGCAGCACACACAAACCCACGGACGAGCCAGAACAATGGAGGCTCCCCTGGCGCCGGGACAGAACCTGGACAGCTCTAACTCCAGGGAAGCTCCTCACTGACAGTCAAAGAACAGAGCGTCCTGGCAGAGACGTTACGAAAGGTTTCAGGGAGGCATGGGCCAGGTCTGCTGACACAGCACTTCCTCCGCGCGTCAGTCGCCGTCAACGCCGGATCAGACCGGTTCTGTCTCCAGTTTGGATAAATGAGAAGTGGGCTGCGCCACCTCAGCTGTTTTTATATCTCCAGTTGCACTTTGTATCGACGCAGGAACAATGAACTGCGAGTGACACCAAACTCTTCAGTGTGTTTGGACAAACTTTGCATTACTGCCTCAGTCTACACTCTGAACTACACTTGTATATCACAGCTATTTCAAGTGAGGTTTTTACACGGACCGTATGGCAGTTCAGCATCATCCATCCGTCCTGAATAAACCAGAAGTATTCTGCCTCGTACTTCACACTCGAGCCGTGAGAGGAACCTTTGCTCCAGCTCGCTCCACCAACACACCACTCACTCTGTAGCCGAGGGTTTACAATGTCTGGACCAGGGTTTGGTGAGAGATGAGATAAGGATTCGGGTCACTACAGCCTGAGTAACTCAAGTGCGTTTTAGGTAGCGTTGTTGACAAGACCACAACGACCGAGAACAAGATATGACAGAGATTGGAGAGTGTTAAGACCAAGACGAGACCAAGATGTTTGGAGATCAGGACCAGGACCTCGGGAGGTCGAGACCGACACAAGATAAAGATGTTTGGAGATCAGGACCAGGACCTCGGGAGGTCAAGACCAAGACGAGACCAAGATGTTTGGAGACCAGGACCAAGACCTCAGGAGGTCAAGACCAAGACGAGACCAAGATGTTTGGAGATCAGGACCAAGACCTCAGGAGGTCAAGACCAAGACGAGACCAAGATGTTTGGAGATCAGGACCAGGACCTCGGGAGGTCGAGACCGACACAAGATAAAGATGTTTGGAGATCAGGACCAGGACCTCGGGAGGTCAAGACCAAGACGAGACCAAAATGTTTGGATATCAGGACCAAGACCTCAGGAGGTCAAGACCAAGACGAGACCAAGATGTTTGGAGATCAGGACCAGGACCTCGGGAGGTCGAGACCGACACAAGATAAAGATGTTTGGAGATCAGGACCAGGACCTCGGGAGGTCGAGACCATGACGAGACCAAGATGTTTGGAGATCAGGACCAAGACCTCGGGAGGCTGTGACCGACACAAGATAAAGATGTCAAGACAGAGACAAGACCAGGACAGTATATATAAGGAGTCTCAAACTGATCTGTTGCTGTTGAGAAGGAGGGGTGGGAGCTCACTGGGTCTGTAAAGTGTCACAGGTCTGACCCCGGTAACCGTCTTTCTTTAGCTTTACAAGCTGCACACTGCGCCGGGAAAAATGCTGTGTAAACCGAAACAAGTCCTTCAATTGAAACTCATCGACAGGCGACTGGCTTCTTCAGAAGTCCACTTGACTACAGCCCATGTTTGAGCGGCTTGAGAGTAAGAAATTGTTTCCCTGCTGGAATTGTCGAGGATAGAAAACCTAGGCTCAACCCTGACTCTTGAGAGACGTGATGGGATGTTCTCTAGTCCTCCAGACAGCTGCCTGCGGAGGAACACATGGCTACTGTACGGCATGTTAGCAAAATAAAATCCAGACAGAATGGTGTCATTTTTTGTGTTACAGTGCCAAAGGATGGAATGAAACATGGCGGAAGGTGACCTATTCTTTTGTATTTATGCTGCTAACAGTCACTGAAACAATGGTGTTTCACTTGGAATGCCACCATGAAGCACCATCTGAGGGGATTCCAAAATCACCTCTCTGCAAGGGCACTTCTCACATTCCAAAACAAGGGACAATGCCTGCATGTTTTGGTGAAACACGCCACCGGTGACCAGACGTCACTGGCAGCAGATGGTGTGTTTGCAGGAGTGGAGCAGTGGCTTCTGCAGAAACAAGAACAACAGTGGCTTCCACTCCGGGTCCCGAGAGACGGCATCAACGCAAACACAGCCGGGGCATAACAATGTGGCAAATTCCTCACATGCTTTCCCCGCTCCGAGGAATGGTTTCATTCCATCTTCTGCTTCCTCCATCGGCGTAGAAGGTCTGTTTTGCTGAGCACATGGTGGGAAATGGGGTGACTCAGACCACCGGGTGTTTCTAGGGAAAAAAAAACTCTGTTTGTTTTCTTGCTTTCAAACATTTCCTTGTGACTTCACTTTCACCTTCCCAGCAAAACAGCTGACGGTGACAGAGGGAAAGTGGTGCCTTGCTTGGGAGGAGATCACCAACCTCGTGGAGAGGCGGAGTGAAGAAGATGGCTTCTTGAGGAGCAGCAGAGGGTGACAGCTGTCATTCAGGACCAGCTCACATGAGCCACCTGAAACTGATACGTCCGTGTTGTACACATCGGGTCAATCAGAAGAATCATGCGCAGTGCCACAAACATGTTCATTTTCTGTTGTTATTTTTTTAAAATCATAAATCCACATTTGCCTCAGAGATGTTCTGTTGTCGCTGGTTCTTCTGAGCTGCACCTGACACGGATGTTACTGGTCCATTGAATGGCAGGTGCAGAGCAGTTTTTGTTGGCAGCTTATCAAGCACCATTAGGTTGTGTAACTCTCTTATCTTTATTATCGGTCCTCTCTTTAGCAGAGCGTGGGACACTTGGATGAGGTTGGAGAGTGGACGGCACCTTCACAACTTCGGAATACATTTGTGATTTTGAGAAACCATGGAGGTTGTTCTCAGGATATGAAAATCAATGTCGAAGACTTGAATGACTTTGCATCACAAACACACGTTTATTGAAAGTAGAAGTTGACTTTGTTCAACTCGTAACTTCATATTCTTGAAGACTTACTTGCCAAATATGATCTGAAGAGGGTTATTCGCTGCATGGAATCTGGGAAGCGTTTGAAATCGAGTCTCTCCGTACACTACCGACGTTTGTCACGTGCTCAAACCTCGCTGTTCTACAGAAACACCTCAAAAACCGTCCGCTCTGTGCGGATTGTTTCTCAATAGCTTTCTGGTTTGCAGTTTGGTCACGTGACTGACAGGTTTCTCCCAAGTCTGTACAGATGGTCTGTGGGTTTTTCTTTGGTTGGGATCACACTTCACTCTTCCGTTCAGTTTATGTGTGTGAGTCTTTTATAGTCGTTTTTTCCATTTGACCCAGATTGTTCTGTGTCTCTCAATGAAATTGTCACATTCATATATTCATATATTTAATATGAACAGTCATATTTTGACGTTGACGTTAAAGCTCAGGTATATGCCCGGTGGATATTTTAAAGATATTTTAAAAGAATCAAGAGCTTTTGTTCAGTTTTGATCACACTTCTAGGGAGAAATCTACACTTTACTATCATATTATCTGTTCAGTTTATGTGTTTGACCCTTAGTTTTTCTTCAGTTTGACCCAGATTGTTCTGTATCTCTCCATGAAATAGTCACTATTTGACATAACTCCCGTGATAAACCAGGGATACTGCTACTACAGTCCATAAAGCCTAATAAATGCATTAGAATGGCTGAGGAACGGACCAATACAGAGTCACCGTGTCTGACTTCCTGAGCCGATCTTAACCCCCGTGTCAGGTGACACACACTACACTCATGAATCGACTCTAACTTCATGCTATAGTGACTGCTGTGCCCCGTGTGGCCGAAGCTCAGGGAGAGCCAACACATATTATTCAATATTTCAATCCCCTCTGCCCCTCTGATCATTCGCTACACCTGTGTTTTCCTCCGTGTGGTGAGGCAGGTGCGTTGCTTCCTCAGCGGCCAGCGCTGGGTTGAACTCCTTGTCAGTTCCTGTCTGAGTGACAGCGTCTACAGAAGGCAGTGTTTGTGTGTGTGTCTCTGAACAAACAGCAGCTGATTCCATGCGAGGCTCCTCGGGCCGTGTGCTGACTAATCCTGTGCACAGCTCATGCTTAGACCTCGGCTTGAACCGGTCTGCGCTGGCCTGGGCTCGCCTGTCTGCCACTCCCCGCTCTGTCATCATCGCCGTGCTTCCCCCTTCACGCTCCGTCTTTCTGCCTGCTTTCTGAAGACAAAGGAACAGGAGAACCAATCCAGTTCCAGCCGGCTGGATCGCAGTTTCACCACCTGAAATATTCAGTCCCTGACGTCAGGGAAGAGACACAGAAATGTGGTTCTATAAAGGAAAACTACATAAAAGCCTTGACACACATCTGACTTTTAAACACTCACTTTGCCAGTCTCCTTGCTTTACATAACTTGGTGACACCTCAGCTGTGTGTCAGTGGACGCACACTCATCCTGGCGTCTGCCACACTGTTGTCTCCTCACATCAAACGCTGTGAGAGCAATGAAAGGCAGGAAGAGGTGGAGAGGCTCCAGTCTGGAGACAATCGCCTCCGATATTTGGCTTCCTGAACGACTGGATCGCTCTATAAAAGGGAAAAAAAAGGGGGGGATGAAAAATAAAGCGCTTCCTTTGCAAGTCAAACCAAGCGGACAGTTCAAAGATACAGCGGCGAAAATAGACAGCTGATAAACAAAATAAGGCAGGAGGTCGTCCAGTCAGAGAAGAAGGAGGTCAGAAGTAAAGGTCAACGCACCCAATGTGATGTAACAGAAGGAAAGGGGTTTTGCTCTTCTGATGATGGAGGTGGCAATATATGCTGCTTGTGTTGGGTGGCATTCCTTCATACTCGGCTCTTGTACTGAAAACTGCCAGCAATACTCCGACACCTGAAGCCCAGCATCACAAAGACTCAGTGGTCTTTCAGTCCAAGTACATCTCCTTCAGTACCAGCACTGGAAATGTATTCAGCAACATTTAAAAAGAAAAAAAAGTAACTTATGTATGTTCAGACTTCCCATGCAACACTGTATTTGGCACTGACAACTCACCATATGCTACATCTTTGTCCATGACTTTGTTATTTAAATGGACAAAGCCAGAAACGGTTAGCGCGCGCGAACACGGTTACTCAGCCATTCATCACCAGAGTGATGAAATATTCCACTTGGAATATTTGCAGCAATAGATGTCCATTATAACGCTGGATTTGTTGCCTGCACACACCTGAGTCATCAAACCGTTTTCATGGAGAAATATCAAATGTTTGTGTGTTGCTAGGTTTAGTCAATTATTGGAAACACACCTACTTGTGAGGTCAATTTGCTTTGTGGGGACAGTTTTTCTGTCGCCCACAAGCCTCAATTTGAGGATGAAGACGTCAAAACAACTGGGTTCCAGCCTGGTTCAGAGTGCTGGTCCAGGTGAGCCGTGTGTTTTGGGTGGTTAGGTTCAGGGGGAGAGGCTGGGGAAAGGGTGAGGGCAACGAGAGGTCCTCACAAATCAAGAGTACGTGGACCTGTGGGTGTGTGTGGAGCGCTGGTCCAGTGTGAGAAGTCAGGATCACACAGTTCAAAGACAGTTTTTGGTGTTTCATTTCTGTTACATGCAGCGCTTGGGATGTTGATAACACGACCGTCTCTGCTCTTAAATTTGAGTTCATAAAGTGGAGCTGAGTCAGCAAATAAGGGTGTAGCCGTTTTAAATAGTACACACAAACCTCATCTCCTATCGACTTGCGGGCATCAGAAGTGGCCTGATGTTGTTTATTACAAGTTTATTCATTTATTACAGCGTAAAAACACCTGTCAGCGAAGAGGACGGGAAACACCCTCGGCCTCATCCGCTCCTGAAAAAAACATGTTTGAAATGTTTGAAGTGTGCTTACAATATCTGCACTTTTTTCCTCTTGACTTTTTTGGCTAGGTGTTTTACTTCCTGTTATGAGGAAGATTCCCAACAATGTCATTTATGTGTGGCAATACATGCTCCGATTTTGTTCGATGTATTTTGTCTTGTTTATCTTTAATAATAATGAAAAATTTATTTAATTATATAGGATATTTTAACGTTTATTATTATATATTTTAATATTATGTTATGTAAAAATATATAATAGATATTTTTAAATAAATAAAAGAAAGGAAAGGCGAACAAAAAATCTTTTTCCTGCTATTGTCGTGTTTTTATTTCATTTGAGAGTGGCTTCGTGTTACTGACCAAACGAACGCATTCGAACATGAGGCTGACATGGAGCGCAGTCAGAGGCGGTTCTTCACCTGGGAGTCTCCGCGCCACCTTCCGCTGCGCACAAGTGACACTTGACCTCCTCGTATCTCCGCGCACATGCTGCAAACACACCGATGGCGTCATGCACAACAAGGCTGGAACTGGTTTGAGCCGGCACGGAGCCGATCAGAGCGAGCAGATTACCGTCTGTGCGCGTGCGCGTGTCTGCCCGGAGACGCCCTGATGAAACACTCTAAACTCATACAGACGGGAGTCCCGAGGGGGGCTCGGTCGAACAGAGAGTCTTCATGACACTGGTGCGATGGTGGGATCAGAGAGCGGCGGCGTCAGGAGGGGAAGCCGCGGCCTCCCGCGCCGTTAATGCCACTCAGAGCGGGGCTTATCTGGCGAGCGTTCAACTGCGGCTGCACCCTCCCAACCTGAGCCCAACTGGTTCTCACCGGTCTGATGTGGTCCTCACCCGCGCGGGGCATCCTTTTGTGTGCGTGTGACGTCACCGACAAGGACCTGTTTCACCCCGATTCGCGGCACACGAGACGGATGTCACGATGAAATTCACGTGTGTGTTGTGGGTCTGCAGTGGCGGGTCAGACACGAGAGACGAGTCACGACTAGGTTGTTGTATAGAATTCAATAATTTATTATAGAAAAAGGCAAATCATTGCGGTGTAACATGAAAAACCACGAGGACACAGACAAAGCAAGGCATGTGGTCCGCTCTCGGGCACTGAAGCTGCAGCTTGACTCTGGTGGCGCGCCAGGTGCGTCTCCAACATCCTCGAGACAAATTCAAGTGTCAAAGTGGAGGCGCGCGTGCCCTCGTCTCCCGGGTCGCTCCCGGCTCGCGCTCCGTCGCGGCGGGACGCTCCTCCGTCCGTGAGGTCACGGTCCTCGCGCGAGGTCCCGCGCGGCAGGTGAGTCGCTCCTGCGGCAAAGTGTTTTCACATTCGGCTCAAAGCGCCGAGCCACGGCCCAGTCAGCGCACCGTCAGCAGCTGCCGCAACATCCCAGCGATCCGCAGGAACTTGTCCTTCTTCCGCTGCTTGAGCGCCATCAGCGCGCGGGACGTGGCCTCCGGGTCGTGGCTGTAGGAGAAGATGCTCCGCACGCGCTCCTCCGCCTTCATGTCCCCGGTCTTCTGGAAGAGGCGCATCACCGCGTCCTGGTTGACGCTCTCGAAGATGTTGGCCACCGCCTTCTTGCGGTGCGCCGTGTCGAACTTGTAGCCGTGGACGCACGGGCTGACGCGGCGGCACTCGGCGCTTGCGGACGCGGACATGCTGGGCTCGCTTCTGTGCGGAGGATGGGCGGCTGCGCGGCTCCGTTCCACCTCGGCTGAGAGCAGAGTGAGTGCGCTCCGGCGGCGCGCGGCAACTTATACGGCGGCGGCGGGAGGGCGGGCCGCCCTGCTGGTGACGTCACCAGTTGTGAAGCAGATGCGCTGCACCGACGCTGCCACATATCCAAGTGTCATCTGTGAATCGATCTGTCGCCTAATCTACTAAATAAATAAAAAAGTTCCCACTTATATCCAGGTTCAAGTGTTTCCATCGGATCCAGTTTTTTTTCTAATCACATTTAATGATTAGCTGGGAAAACAGAGTCGAAGAATTCGCTTCAAAATAGTGCACAAAAGCCAAGAGTTTTGTACATTTATGCAGGTATTTAAACCATGCAGGATCTCATGACGTATCCCATGTAACGTGAGGTTTTCTGCCTTTGTTTACTGAGTTGTGGACAACAGAATAACTTTGCATTGATACCAGGTTTGCAAAAAAACAAAAAGCAGGTTTTGTTTCTAACGCCACTTCTAACCATTTTTTTTTTATTGTTTATTTATTTATTTTGGCGTTCCCAAAACAGGTCCAGCAGCAGATTACATCTCTCTATTCCAGTCAGCGGCGCTAAAAATATTCCCACTTCATTTTCATCAGACGCAGCCGGCGAGTTTTGTTTACAAGTGGAGTCGAGCCGCGACCCGTGAAGGGCGGTGGATCTGATAACCTCTGGAGGCGTTCCCCGCTCGGCTGCAGCCCCAGTCATAAACAACTCAGGCGCACGGCTTTTATAAATGTGAAGTATAGGAGAGGACGGGTGTCGCTGGGACATTCTGGCAGGCCTTATATGGGCAGACAGAGCCAGCGCAGCGGCGCAGGAAGTCCACTTTTAGGAGCAGGCTCACTGCATCGGTGGCATTGACTTTGTGTGTTGAGCAGAACAATGAGCTGGGGGTCAATGCTCGGGCCCCAGTCAAACAATAGCCAGGTCCTCGCTGACAGCCCTGTTTTCCAGCTTTGTTTGAACAATGAGTCGCCGCCGAGCGTCTCGTGCTGGCAGGAGCTCCAGCGCGGCCCAGGAATGTCCCGTGGTCTGCTGACATGGAGGAGTCCAGCAGGTCCATGGAAACGTTCATGTTGAGGTTTGTTTGTTTTTTTTGCCTGGCTGCATCATGTCTCTGCAGTTCAGGGGTCACGGCAGGTCTGCTGTCTTGTGTAACGTCGGAGATAAGACTCCGCACAGATGTTTGAATTCCTACATTGTTTCAGATTACATAACTCAGGACGGCTTAGAAAAACCTCCCAAATCTCCTCAAAACAGGGTTCAGGTCGCTGATAAGAGAGTAGGTGAGTGGTGAGACGCATAAACGTCTTCTGATGGTCAATGTGCAGCTTATCTAACCAGAGCTTTTATCTGCTCATCTCTGAATTCTTGCTTTATGGCTGCGCAGTAAAATGAGAATCTCGCTCGACACATTACTGTCCACCAGAATTATTTCAGGAGGATCATGTTCCGCTCATCAGCCGAGATAAAACCAGTGTTTTTTGTCCCCCTGACACTTCATCACCACACAGTTTGGCGCTGTGCAGATGTGTTCTTACATAAGACAAACTCCATAACATGGGACATAAAAACACCAAGGGATAAATGGGGTCAGTGGTGGCACTGAGCTCTCACACTTCTGACCCAAAACCTCAAAGTTGTCAGCTCAGAACTCAAATAAATGTCACTGAAAATAAACAAACATTTAAAAATGCGTTCTTAAATGTTTGTGATTCATGTCTTCCTAAAGATTTGGGTTGTTTATTTCTCTTTTTACTTCCCGTTTACAGACAGTAACGTGGGTGTATCGTAAGTGTTTCCTCCAGTTCTGAAGTGAGTGGTGGACCTGAGTTCATTCAAGTGAGAGTCACGACTCAGCTGTGGCTGAGCTGGCCGTGCAGGCGGGGATACAAGGTCCTCACAGAGAGAGAGAGAGAGAGCTGCGCACCCAGCCCAGATCTGCTTCACTGACCCTGCAACCCTCCAGCTGCCGCGCCAACATTACGCCCTTTGTGACGTTTTCATTCTGCACTGAATCATTGTGAGTAAAAACAAATGCTTTTTGAGCTGCACAGAAAAAGGTGCATGACTGGAAATGAAGGGCTAAAAATGGTCTGTCAGGGCAAAAATATCCCACTTATCCTTCAGTAAAAACATAAATGGAGTTTTCCATGACAAGTCGGGCTGGAAGTTAATGCGTAGAAATGGCTACAACAGGTGTTAATAAGACGGTTTTCAGTCTAGTGTTCACTTTCCTTCTGAGTCGAGTCTGTTGGGTCTGTAGTCTCACAGCTAAGTGACGCGATGAAAAGATTTCCTCCCAGTAATAACCGTGCTGTGTGTTATTGTATTTGACTCAGCTTTCATCGCCCGCCGCTCTCGGTGTGACTGGGTCGTCACTTCACACCTTCCGTTCGGACTTTGACCCGGATGTGATGAGTCACTTGTGACAGGACTGAGCTCCTAGATAGGGCTGCAACATGCATCCCTCCATCTTCAGGTAACCGCCCACACCACGGGGCCGAGCCGGTGGCGCTAGTCAGGGATCGGTGGGAGAGTGTGGGACCGTGCTAGTCACGGAGCCGTGGCTGGCAGCGGATGCGACGCTCGTGCAGGTTCCAGCTCTCGTTTCAAGGCTTTGGTCTCACGCTGGCGGAGACGGACTTGTCCGCCCTCACTGCATGACGGAGCAGGTCTGATGTTCCTTCCTGTCCACTGCTCTCAGGTGGCACAGTGGTGGACTATTTTGGACATTTCTGCTCATTCCTGTTTGTGAATTTATCTCACTGAATTATTTATTCGCTGAACTATTTTATTCGTTAGTTTTACGAGTATTTCATTGTCAACAGTGTTTTTCTTTGTGTTGTTGCTTTGTTTATGTCACAAAAAAACAGAATAGAATCGAATCTAACTTCAACACTTATGTTTAAAATTATGTGGCGCGATTGAACCAAAATATGATCATTCTCATGTCAAATATAAAAACGCAATTAATCGCCATTAATTAATGCGTTTAAAAAATACATATATATATAATCAGGTCGCTAATCTTAAAGCACTGTTTCTGGCAGAAGAAAGGTGTTTGCACTGTTTGCCTAGTCAACTGAAAAAAATGGCCGAGACGTGGTGGACTAAACTGCTTATTAAAGGTTTGTGCCTACTTGCTAACATGCTAAGGCTAAAGGCTAGCGATGGTTGTTCCTAAGGCGCAGGACAGAATGTGAGGCCCAGTTGCTGGAATAAGCCGTTCAGTGTTTTCTGGAAGGAGAAGCGATGAGTAATGACACTGTAATGACTGTGTACAATCTTAAATGGGAAACCCCTCCGTCCATATATCTCTACAACCTCAATTTCTCGCATCGTGAATCAACATTTCGGCTTCTCTTCCCCGGGAAATAATGGAGGGATTGATCATGGCCTCTGCATCCCAGTCCCAGTGCTGGAGGTGAAGGCTGTGCTGTTATATGGGGACGCCACACGCCACTTCATTAAAAGACGCGCTCAATTGGCCTCACAAATGTGATGGAAAGAATGTTGTGTAACAAGCGGCCACACGCTCGGAGGGCGCACACAAGGCTCTGCAGCCACCCGCTGCAAACCAAATCAAAATGCCTGTTATGTAATATTTGCAGAGGAAGATGAGAACTTTGGGAGCCGCGGTGACATCGGCCCCGGGTCGTTGAGGGGAATGAAGCCGTTCACACTTGAGCATCACAACAGGGCCAACAACATTTGTCTGGGATGCAGAGTGGAGGACTTGTACATCAAGCGAGTGACGTATTCCAACCGAACCATCTGACCCATGTGGCGTCGGTCTTTTCCTGACTCGACCCCAACAAAGTTCATCTTGACCCACTAGTGAGGCAAGGATGGCAAATGAGTGACAGCTGAGTTTCTGGCCAAATTCCTTCACGTAAGTTTTGTCTTTTTTAAATCACAAATTAGTAGCGTAAGTTTGCGTATTATTGAAACCACCATTTTTGTTGAAACACTATTTGTCCATCAGGTATTTACTCACTTTCAGCCCTGGGGCCACATGTGGCCCTGTGGCTGGCGATTGAGCAGCAAAGTGAATATGTGAAACTGAACATGCAGACATTCAAAGCTCAACTTGGAATAATTAAATATACATTAGGGCTGTTAACAGGTTTAAGTTTTTAATCTCAATTAATCGCACTGAAGCTGAGTTAACACGCGATTAATGGTAAACTAATGTCATTCTGTATTTGTTCCATGTGTAACTGAAAGGAAGGTTTAAACAGCACGAGAAGCCAATAATGCTGAATTAATGCTCTCAGTTTAACTTGCCATTAATCGAGAGTTAACTCATCTTCAGTTTTTTTAATTGAGATTAAAAAATTAATCGATCGGCAGCATTAATATAAATATAATTTGTTTAAGTTCTCTGTTTTGTTTTTTTTTATTATTCCTAATATATTTGGAAATGTATCAGTAACAGTAACAGAGAAGTAAGAGAAATGTTACATGAAATTTGACAGAAAAAGAAAAGAAAAATACTATATATCAATATGCATATATACGCAGCTATAACCATCTAATAATAATAATAACACCCAGCAAACAACTACACATAACAGCCATGTCCCATCCCATCATAGCAACACTTTTATTCTCTGTGTCACCCAAGTCCTCTCGACTGAACAATGCTGTGTTATGACACAGTCAGCCTTGGCTACAGACGTCTCAGTTGAGGAGGTGACACTCAGGTGCTTGACATGTTCCTCCAGGGGCCACGTGGACGCAGCACGGCCTTGACCCCGCTGCCACAGTAAAAGTGGTGTTGAAACCTAGCGCGAGGCAGCTGCTTGGTCTGACAATGCTTTTGTTCTGCTTCACATCTCAGTCAGTGCTCAAACCAGCAGCGCCTCCAGTGAATGCTTTTGGAAGCAGCACAAAGGAATCACCGTGTTTTCCCGGTAAAGGTGTGGTGGGACATGCAGCCAGGGGAGGCTGCAGCTTCACACTCACAATGGAGCTGGCGGCCCCTTGCACGCAACGCTAACCTTAATGTTTCCTCCTGTCTCTGCCTGACGCTCAGCCCCCCCACCAGGGTCTGACCCGGGCAGGAGGATCAGATGTCCACCCCGGCTCTGTTACGCCCAGCCGGCTCAAACTGGCTCCGTGGCGCTTGGTAGCACGGCGGCCGCCCGAGGGCCGGACCACTGCGGCGTCCTGCATAGGCAGAGAGTCATTTTAGTATTGCAGTGGTACATTCAGAAATTCAGTTTTAATAATGGTGTTGTGCAACCATCGTGACTGAAACAACCTGTTCCGTACGACCATCTAGTCCAGCAGCAGTGTGTTGATCGAAGCAAGCGCACATGGGAAACATCTCGGTTATATAAAAGTCACACCGTGCACAACAGCAGTCCAAGAGTCAAAAGTCAGCGGGGAGACCAAAACAGCAAGCCGGCATGTTGAGCGGATCATTAACACAGCAGCAGGGCAGTGAACTTCGGCCCCAGGTGAGGTAACTGACAGGCGGTTGGATGACAACTGAGTCAGTGGGACGGCAGACTGGGAAGTGCCACCGCCTGCTCCGGTCACCATAACACAGAGAGCAAACAAGCGGTGACTCACAGACAGCAGGGGAAGCAGGGCTTCCTTGTAAGAAGGGAACCATCTGACTGGGGAGTCATTTAAGCCACTGTTCTGTGGAACAAGCTCCGTCAGCCCCCCATGCTTTTCTTTCTTTGAATCTGTTGGTCAAAGGTTAAATGTGCTTCAACGGTCATCGCGGTTTCTGTGGCAGTCATTCAGCTCGGTTAACAATAAATACACGACGATGTTGAGAATGTTTACGACTCAGGAAGCCGGGTGTGTGGAGCGTTACAAAAATGGCTGCGGTCGTAAATACCTTCAGAGATGGAGGGATTGATTAGCTTAGCTTAGCATAGCATACAAGGATCGTAGTGCTGCAGTACGACACTTGTAGTTAGTCACCGCGACTTTCCCGCCAATTCCACCCATCGCATCAGTCTCCTTTCGCCCACCCCTCTACTGTGCATCATCCTATTCCCTCTGTCCTTGTTGAGCTCAAGCCACCTGTGGCACCAAACGCTCACATTTGCCCACAAATGTTGCCACCAAGGGTCGCGATTCGGACGTGAATTATTCTGAATCCCTTCATAAATGTCCAAATCCCCATGATTGAAATGTAGAATAGAGGGAAGTAAAAAGCAGAACTGACTAGTGCAGCGTCAGCAACACTATACGCTGCAGACGTAAACAAAGATGGCCGACCTCCATCTCTCTCCAGGCTGTTTCTGACCCTCTACATCCCTGTGGAACAGATCAGCATATACTGTTTGAATGAGCCGCTCACACACACCTTTACCTCTCTGACTCCGCCCCCATCCAAACCTCTCTCAGGCTCCGCCCCTGTGTGGATCTCCAGAACTATACACCCAGCACTCACTACACCGCTGTCAGCCCTGAATTATTTTATCATCATTTCTTATTTAGCATGGACGGTTATTTATTGTGTGTCTGTTCTTTGCACTTGAAATACTCACTGCATTTTGCAAATAAAGCATAGATTTTGACAAAATCTTTGAAGCCTGGAGCTCAATTTGGGCTAAAAAATGACACTATTTTTACAAGCTCATTTGCAAAGACCCTCATTTGCTATCATATTGTTCCAGAACCATAAAGGTTCACAAGGTTCCCCCTACATCTATCTACATTCCTGCGAATTGTTGTTGAGAAACTCAACACTTTGTGCATGACTTACAGAAGAGGGCGCCACAAGTGAGCTGCAACCCTCCAGCAGGTTCTTCCTGAACGGGAACCCAATATACTTCTGGATGCAATGAAGTCATATTTGGTCAGGAATGAGCAAAGCAGTTTAGTGGTTTTCCTCATGCTGCTGCCCACAGAGAAGAGGAAAGGCGGCGACGCCCGAGGCAGAAAGCCTGACTCAGGTAGTGATTGTGAAAAAGTGGCAGGATTAAGAGGAAGTCGACCTCCTAGTAGAAAATCTACGGGTTTAGCGGCGCTTAGCGTGGCGGTACTGAGAGCCGCAGTTTCTGCTTCAGGCTGGTTCAAACCGGTCGGGGGAAAGCAAGCTTTGCGGATGACTGATCACAGCAGCGGGACCTCCCAAGTGTCTGCAAAGAGGATCACCAGAGAGAAGATGTCAGAGAAGGGGGAATCGCTGATCGAGCTTCTCAGCGGAACGGTGAAATATCTGAGCAGCAAGAGAGACGCGTTCTCATGCGGCACATGTTGATAACAGCCACTTCACATGGGGATTACAGGCGCGTGTTGGTGTCTCCGTAAACACAAAACATCCCGGTGCGTGCTGCAGGGCGGGTCGTAGATAAACCCAGGGCGGCCAGGGGGAGCCGGAGAGCCTCGGTTTGCACAAACAAAGCACAGTCATGGTGGACCCTTCTGAGGGCTGAGTGGATGTGTGGAACGCATCAACCGATGAGATCCACACCCATCCCTGCAAGCGACTAACTGTCATGCGGAACCGCCACACTTCAGCTGTGGGACCTGAACAACTACACCTCTGTTGGCCTCAGGAGTTCCCTCAACAGTTCAGAACACAGCTCTGTGTTTTGGTCACAGACTCGAGTGATGGAGTCCACCCGTCACACTCCATCACAATTCAAACGCTGACCAAGCTCCAGGTCCAACTAAATTAATACTTAGTGAACACTCTAAATCTCACAGAGCAAATTTAACTCTGTCATTAATTGTCCACCTGCACCACAGACTCACAGCACAGCAGACTCTCTGGTTTTCCTCTTGAAGCACAAACTTCTTTCCTGTTCTACCTTTCATCAAATTCACTCTCACCAGCAGCAGTTTAAGAATTTACTTGTTTAATTCTTGGCGTTTTTAACCTCCAATCGGGGCTGGTTTTGAACCTTAAACATTGAGGGTCATGACTCTTTGCTGGTGACCTCGTGTTTAGTGCCCTTGAACTTGTCATGTATTCGTCATGCTCCAACAAAATTGTACCCGTCCGTTTCAAACCATGTTGCTTCCATGCTTTACGCTGCTATTGCTGTTCACCAATATATCCACAGGGGGGAGAAGCCCAGAGTCAAAAGCTTGTGACAACAACAAACCAACACGGCAATTGAAAACACACACAATTCTTTCAAATTCTGCAGCTTCTAACACTTCACAAATCCTGTTCCTAGTGGTCTCACATGATTCGGAACATAACATCTGTGAAGCCTTATAAACGCACTATAATGTCTCATCAATGCATTAATAATGCAGATGAGTCTTTCATGTAGAGTGAAACTCATTACCAGAAATGCTTTGCTTCTCGTCTCGTTTCGTATATGTATTTACAGTAATGGGAGCCACAGCTGGGAGGAGCCATAAAGTTTCTGAATTAGGGTCAGATTGAAATGGAGACGGCTCACTGGGGTTATGACCCACAGTGATGCAGCTGAGCATCCTGTCTGTCACTGTCAGTTACCATAGCAACGTCATGGCCGTCCCTTCAGTTCTCAACCAATGTACAGTGGTGCCTCGGTTCTCGACCACAATCCGTTCCAGACGGCCGTTCGAGAAGCGAATTGCTCAAAATCTGAATTGATTTTTCCCACTACAAGTAATGGAAAAAGCAATAATGCGTTCCAAGCCTTAAAATAGTCTTTTGTAGGAGTGAATGTAGAGCGTCTGCTGCAGGTGGCTGTTCCTCTATGTGTGTGGCCGCTGCATGTGGGAGGGGTTGCCGAGTGAGTGACGTCTCTCCAGAAGTGAAGAGGTGCCCGGTGCGTGTCCAGCTCTGAATGTGCGCTTCTGTGCAGTTTGGCTGTGACAAAGTCATAAACCAAGTCACGCTCTGTCCCAGACTGGCCTCATCCCTGTCCCAGCTCCAGCCCACAACAGGACATCAAACCCTGGAGTGAGCGCTCCAGCACCTCCCCTGTGACACTCTACCACGGTCCAGTGTGGAGACAGGAAAGGTTTTACACCTCAATATGAAGAAAAAACAGTCAGTCAATGGAGCTAACGGGACACGTCTGCATACAGAGGCTGCGTTATACACAATAACAAAGCGCCTCGTGGCTCAGCTGTTCGGTCCGCGCACGTTATGTTTTTTCCGGCTTTTTTTGGGAGCGTTCGAGTTCCAGATTTTCGTTCGAAATCGGAAGCAAAAAAAATCTAGAAATTTTTGTTGGAATTCCGAGACGTGCGAAAACCGAGGCACCACTGTATTTTACTCCACTGAACACCAAGGAAAACACGGCTGAGAACAAAGATGAATGCCAAGAGGTTTAAACAGCACAACACAAACACGTTTGGAAAACAGAACTCATTGTCATAGCAGACAAAATAAAATATGGCATCTGCTAATAACTGAAACAAGTTGGGAAAAAGTTGGCTGAAACACCATTGTAACATAAACATAAACCCTGAGTCACCATGTGAGGACCCAGCGGGCCGCCACATGTCCTCACATGGGCCGGTGCAGACGTTACAAAGGAAGACACTGCTCTCTAGTGGTGTGAGGTGGCACTAGTGTGCGGGATTGCTCTTCGTCCAGAAGGGGGCAGCAGTGAGTCACTCTGACAGTCAAAACCAACTCACTGTCCTGAAACCTGCACTCAGATGAACAGAGGTTTTCTCCACAGACATACGGCAGAATGTCTCCACACTCAGTCGTGTGCCAGACACTACCTTCATCAGTCAGGATGTGACGTTGCTTTTGACAGAGGTTCACAAATATTGCAGAACATTGGAGGTCTAAGTTCAATATACTCGACTACGACTCAAATCCGTATTTACATGCATTACACAATAATAATAAAAATAATTAAATAAACGCTAGGATTAAGTTTTAATTCGCAAAAAGAACATCACAATGTTTTATTTGAATCATTTATCTCGAGTTACGCTCTTCTGGACTTTGCTTCCACGCTGCGTCACTGCTACCGTAATGCTCCGCCTAAACGCGCAGGTTTTTTGTTTTTTTGGAGGCTTGACGGTGATCGCGGCCGAGTCGTGTCGCTTGACTCCAGTGTGAACTTCACCTTCAAACATGGACACAAGTGGAGCTTCTCACAGGTCAGTCACTTCACAACTGCCCACTGAACAAGAGAGTCAAGAGTGGGTCGCCAGGTGAACGGATGAATCCGGAAACATTTCTCTTTTGATGTTTAAAATCACGGACTCAGCTGATGGATCAAGACAAGGATGATATAACTGAGATGAACGGCGATAATATAGCCACATTTCTTGTCCGTTTCAAACCATACAAAAGTTACTTTTCAGTTTCGGTTTCAGTTTGGCTCAGCATTGCGCAGATACTGTATAATATATAACAAAAACGGCACCCACGTGACGCCAAACAGCGAGGTTGCCAGTTTATTCAGTAACACGGCAAAGACACCTGCAAAGACGGGCAGAAAGAAGAGGAGGGCCAGAGTCTGACAGATCCAATACTAGTCCCGCTGCACTCATGACCCTGACCTGTGTGACTGAGTGCTTCGCTCACAAAATGCTCTCATCAATACCAGTAGATGAAAACATCTACACGTCACTGACATTTCAACAGGTGAAATATAAGTCAGAGAGAAGTCGCACTTTGGGGACATTTTCGGCCACTTTTTTCTCTCACAACAATGCAACAGAAAATAAGGTTCTGGTCTCAGTCATGACAGTTGGAGTGGTGGGGTGCTCGACTGACACCACACAGCTCCCATCACCAATATCGTCTGCCTTATGTTCTTCACAGAGGGGATCGGCTGCTCTCAGATGCTCTCCTGCAGCATCAGTCCCATGTGGACTCCACATTCCAGGTACGCTCCAAGTCCGCTCTGCGTTACTCTTATTATCGTATAATAAGTCGTAACTGATAAAGGCCATTTAATCTAATCTAAAACAAGATTCAGTTTTAAAGTTACCTACCCAAGTCACTGTGCCATAATATTTTGTATTATTTTCTAAAAGCCAAATATGAATGTTTGCTTTCTTCTGCTGCGTCTTGGGGCATGACATCATGTGCGGCACACATCCGTCATGTTTTCAGCATGTGAGTTGAAGTGTCAAGCTGCCAGCAACACAGGCAGAAAACAGAGGAATTTGCACATTTCTAGCTGAAAATACACTTGCAATACTTTCAATTTCAGTCTGCAACAGATGACAGTATTAATACAGGGTCCACAGAAATAACTGATTAAAGAAAGTGAAAAATATATCTTCGAAGTTAAGACTCAAAACTACATACGTGGTGGTAAACGGGTCGAGTAAAATGACAATGACTGACTTGACTGACTGATAAGTCATCCACACGTTTAGGGGTGATTTCTGTAACGTTGGTGTAGGAAGAAACAGTACTGATGTGCTGTTCTGCCTTCTCTCAAAAGCGGAAAGTTGAATTCCTCAGTCAGCACTACTGGAACACAGAGTGTGCTATTACTGCCACCAGGTGGACAAAAAGAGACGTGACACACAGAGACTTTGTACACCTGTGTCCGATAGTGTACAGGGACTTCTTCAAAAACACCTAAGGCATTTGCTGCAGGTTTGTACAAATATATAGCACTTTGGTTTGTAAATTTGTGCATGTTTCTGAAAGTGATACATGGTGTTAGTAGTAGGTCAAAACAGAATATTAACTGCACCTTATCGTACACAAGCTACTGCAAAAATTGAGATTTCATCTCACATTCAATAAACACACGACATGCACACGTGAACATGACGAGACCGTGACGGCGCCACGCTCTCCAGCTATGCGGCGTTTGACAGCTAATATCGCCGTGCGCCAGTTGTGGAGAGTGTGGTGGACTTTGGTTCACCATCGTAGTTTTAAACTTATTTTTAATCCAGGGAACCTTTGATCATGACACTGGTCGACTGTGAGTCTCTGGATCCCTGTTTCTTTGATGAGAGGGAGTGGTCCTCATAGGTTCTCTGACGCGCTCGTCTGCCTTGGTTCACATCAACACATGCAGGTCTCCGGCTGCCAAGGTGAAAACAGTTGGATATTAGACGGAGCTCCGCTCTGCTATTGGTGGTGGCGTCCGTCCCCATTAGGTTTCACTGATGGCGGACACACTCTCACAGGCAACGCTAATGCTACGAGCTGCCATCAGTTAGGGACCACCAACAAATTCTAAAGCATCAAAGTATGAGTGAAATCTTCAATAAGGCCATGGAAAACAAGCATTTTAGGAGAGAGAATTGTGAAGGTTTTTCATCACACAAGACGAAGGACTGACAGTTTGTATCATGATCTGGAGAATAGAATATGACTTAATGATCATTTATTCACATGATTTCTAATATTTCTTCAATAGCATCTAGGAAATGTGTCCAGATGGACCAAGTGCACAGGGCGACTGAAGAGGAGGCTGCAGAAGAAGTTCCACAGTGTGTCTGAGGGGTTCCCAAGAGCAGGAAACTCTGCCCCTCTGAATCAGATCTACACAGAGCTCTACATCACTGAGGGGGGCACAGACCAGGTCAACCAGGAGCATGAGGTCCGACAGATGTATGCAGTAACGAGAAACCAGACAAGACCAAAAACTACCATCAGACTAGAAGACCTCTTTAAAGCCTCACCTGACATAGACCCACCAATCAGGAGCCTGCTGACGATGGGCGTGGCTGGCATTGGGAAGACCCTCCTGACACAGAAGCTGACTCTGGACTGGGCTGAAGACAAAGCCCACCAGAACTTCCAGCTGGTGTTTCCTTTCACCTTCAGAGAGCTGAACCTGCTGAAAGAGAAGAAGTTGAGTTTGGTGGAACTACTTCATCTCTTCTTTCCTGAAACCAAAGAATCTGGACTCAGTGGCTTTGAAGGAGTCCAGGTTCTGTTCATCTTGGACGGTCTGGACGAGTGTCGACTCCCTCTGGACTTCAACAGCCGGATACTGACAGCAGCTACAGAGTCCACCTCATTAGACGTGCTGCTGACCAACCTCATCAGGGGGAAGCTGCTTCCCTCAGCTCACGTCTGGATCACCGCAAGACCTGTCTCAGCCAGTCTGATCCCCCCTGAGTGTGTGGACATGGTGACAGAGGTCAGAGGGTTCACTGACCTGCAGAAGGAGGAGTATTTCAGGAAGAGGTTCAGAGATGAGGAGCAGACCGCCATCATTTCTCACATCAGGAGCTCACGCAGCCTCTACATCATGTGTCACATCCCCATCTTCTGCTGGATCACTGCCACAGTTCTGCAGGACAGGTTGAAGAGCAGAGAGACCGGAGAGCTGCCCAACACCCTGACTGAGATGTACATCCACTTCCTGGTGGTTCAGGCCAAAGTCAAGAAGCTCAAGTACCATGGAGGATCTGGGACCGACCCAGTTTGGGATCCTGAGAGCAGGAGGATGATGGAGTCTCTGGGAAAACTGGCTTTTCAGCACCTGCAGAGAGAAAACTCGTTCTATAACGTCTTCTTTGAATCAGACCTCACAGAGTGTGGCATCGACATCACAGCTGCTGCACTTTACTCAGGAGTCTTCACAGAGATCTTCAGAGAGGAGAGAGGACTCTACCAGGACAAGGTCTTCTGCTTCATCCACCTCAGTCTCCAGGAGTTTCTGGCTGCTCTTCATGTCCACCTGACATTTGTCAACTCTGGACTCAATCTGCTGGATTCACGACAAACAATTGGTCTGCCAATGATCTTTAGATACCCACGTTACCAAAAACCGTTCTACCAGAGAGCAATAAATGAAGCAGTAAAAAGTCCATGTGGACATCTGGACTTGTTCCTGCGCTTCCTTCTGGGTCTTTCTCTGCAGACCAACCAGAGTCTCCTACAAGGATTGATAATACAGACAGGAAGTAGCTCCTGGACCCATCAGGACACAGCAGAGCTCATCAAGAATAGCATAAATGAGAATGTGTCTCCAGAGAGAACCATCAATCTGTTCCACTGTCTGAGTGAAGTGAAGGAAACTTCTCTAGTGGAGGAGGTCCAACAGCTGCTGAGATCAGGACGTCTCTCCACAGATCAACTGTCTCCAGTACAATGGTCCACCCTGGCCTTCATTTTACTGTCCTCAGAGGAACATCTGGAGGTGTTTGACCTGCAGAAATACTCTGCTTCCGAGGAGGTTCTTGAGAGGCTGCTGCCGGCGGTGCTAGCTTCAAAAGAAGTTCTGTAAGTAGATCACACACTGCAACTTCTCTCATGACATGAAGTGGAATGGGTGTTTGATTTCCATCTTACTATTCAGACTCAGAGACTGTCAGCTGTCAGAGAGAAGTGGTTCACTTCTGGCCTCAGTCCTCAGCTCTCCGTCCTCTCGCCTGACACAACTGGATCTGAGCCACAACAAGATACAGGATTCAGGGCTGGAGCTGCTGTCTGAGGGACTGAAGAATCCACTCTGTCGCCTGGAGACCCTCAGGTCAGGACACATCATCTCTCTAGCTTCAGAGAGTCCTTTAGCTCTTCAAAGAAGCAGCTGATTCTTTGTGGCATCAGTCCTCTGCAGGTTCCAACTGTGGTCATGAGGTTCTGAAGCAGAACCAAGAAAAGTTCTTCTTTGAAGACACAATGGTGGCTGCTGTGTAGCCATTTCACCAGGCTTGGGCGACAAGAGTTTGTAAAAAAAAAAGAGGGCATTACCAAATACTATCTGCCATATACAGTGAATATAATCTATATATACTGTATATGGAAGACTGTAGAGACATGCCAATGGTCCACAACAATCTTTGTGCAAGACAATAATGCCCCGGATATGTTGGCTCAAACAATGGCACACAGCGAGACTCTAACCCGAGGCATGAATTCCAACTTAAAAAAAAGGCATTGTTCACCAGATGTCAGCCTAACACTTGAAGAGAGATGAAGGTCGGCCATTCTTGTCCCTTCAATGAACATCTAATTTGCACTACCATCATGGTCCACCCATATGCATGCAGAGGTAATTGACAGAAATGTTGACTTGTTGCTGTAACATGGTAAGACAATAGCCCTTTATTATTTCCTCCCTGGTGAAATTTGACCATACTATGTGTAGTTTTTTGTTTTGTTTTGTTTTGTTTTTTTGCACAGGTATGTCCAACATTGTTAGAGTATGTTTGACAAGAGAGGCGCACTTTATACTTTGTTAGATAGTTGTACTGTACAGAGTTGAAATGAAGTGCTTGAGGTCTTGTCAAAATAGTGACATGATGACATTTGTGTCTTTCACAGGCTGACAGACTGTGAGCTGTCCAAGAGAAGTGGTTCACTTCTGGCCTCAGTCCTCAGCTCTCCGTCCTCTCGACTTGTGAAACTGGACCTGAGTGACAACAAGCTGAAGGATTCAGGAGTGGAGCTGCTGTCTGAGGGACTGAAGAGTCCACACTGCCATGTGGAGACTCTCAGGTCAGGACACATCATCTCCTGTCTTCAGTTCTCCAACAGTTTCTCCTTCTTTACAGTCTGTCAGGGTGTACGATTTCACACAGAGGCTGTGCTACTTTGGCCTCAGC
This sequence comes from Synchiropus splendidus, assembly GCF_027744825.2. Classification (NCBI taxonomy): domain Eukaryota; kingdom Metazoa; phylum Chordata; class Actinopteri; order Syngnathiformes; family Callionymidae; genus Synchiropus; species Synchiropus splendidus. Next base: position 25,587,285 of record NC_071340.1, on the reverse strand, counting down.
TCTAAGATCTAACCCATCTCACCTGAGAGAGCTGGACCTGAGCTTCAATCACATCAGAGGACCAGGACTAGATCTGCTGTCTGCTGGACTGGAGAAACCAGACTGGAGGCTGGAGACTCTCTGGTATGGACAGAGGACACGACTGAGCTCCAAAGAGCTTGTGACCCACAAGACATCTTTGCTGTCATCAAGGCAGTCTTGAAAGAATGCTGATGAAACACCAGAACTCAAATGAATCTGCTCATCTCTTTCCTCCCCCAGGGTGGATCACAGTGGACCACAGAGGTTAGCATCAGGACCAGAGAGGCGTAAGTAATTTGATTGATTTGACAACGTGGATGATAGCGAGGTGGAGAAGAATATAGAGCTCCTCAAAAGTCTCGAACATCTTTCGGTGTGAATCCGCTGCCTGATATGAACTTGGCGAAGCGGCAGTAGGCTGCTAGGCATTGCACCATCTGAACCGCCAGCCACACGCCGACACAAACATCAGGAGGATTGAACTGGCAACCTCTCAGTCACTGCCAGCAACTCTACCATCTGAGCTACGTCGCCTCAACTTAATGAAGTATTTCTCTTTCTGGTTACAGACCAGCTGCAGAGCAAGCAACAAAAGGTGGTCTACAACTATATCTTCATTCATCATCATTCAATCAGACCCTAAATGAATGTCGCTGATTTTCAGTTTCATTCACCATGCTGACATTTTCAAAATTGATATTTACTTCCATTTCAGGATGAGCTGTACCCACTGAACAGCAACCCAGTTGGTCTCTGCTTGATCATCAACAACAAGAACTTCCAGGACGGCTCCACCAGACGTGGCACTGACAGAGACGCTCGTGTGTTGAACAGCTGGAATTCTCTCTTCTTCTCTGGGCAGTTAATAGATGCAGGTTCTTCATCTTGCAGAGAGCTTGGGAGAAGTGTTCAGCATGCTTGGCTTCCGTGTCCTGATGTTTGAGGATCAAACCATGGAGCAGATGCGTCGAGGTCTGAGGAGCTTCAGCTCCCTGAGTGACCACACACAGGTGCAGGGCTTGAAGGAGTTCAGTAGAGGACGGTTCACTGAGCTTCAGGAGGCCCCTCAGCATGGAGACGCTTTCTTCTGCTGTATTCTGAGTCACGGACTGAAGGGTGTCGTCCTGGGTGTGGACCGCGAAGCTCTGTCTGTTAAAGAAATCACTGCAGCCTTCATGTCTACACACCAGCTCACCGGCAGACCTAAAGTATTCCTAATCCAGGCCTGCCAAGGTGGTCAGGAGCAGCAGGGAGTGTTGGTGCCAGAGATGGAAGCTGATCTGGAAGAAGATGGCCATCAAGCATCCATCCCTGAAGAAGCAGACGTCCTGGTCGCCATGGCAACAGTTGAAGATTATGTCTCACTGAGACATCCAGTGAAAGGCACCTGGTTTATTCAAACCTTGTGTGAGGAGTTGAGGTTCGGCAGCCAGAGGTGAGTTCAGTTCCCCTGCAGTGGAGTTGGAGCTACTGGTTCAACAACCTTCACCAACAAATTATGCTGCTCTCGCTCACTGGTTGATCTTAGCTGAAGGTGTTGTCACTGTTGTACTGCAACCTCAGTCACATAAAAGTCGATTCTGTGGGTCCAGGATCTCACATCAGTCAACAGTCTGTTCTCCTAGTATAACTGTTCCCTGTGCTGTGTTTCAGGGAGGAAGATTTTCTCTCCATCCTCACACGAGTCAACAACGAGGTGAGCAAGAAAGAAGGATACCGAACAGTTGGAGCTCGGAAGCAGATGCCTGAATTCCGGTCAACTTTGAGGAAGCGGCTTGTGCTGTGACCACCTGGAGTTATCAACTCTGGAGTTATCAACTCTCACAGACAAGAGGAGTGGGTCACGCCAGACTCACTCAGACGACAGCAAAAGAACAGAAGTATGCAATTAAAAACTGTCATGCAGGTGCCTCGGTTATTCACCTGCCTTATCTTAATAACTCTCACTGCTGTGTAATTGATCATGTGACCTGTTATAGAACCCTTTTGTAATAAAAAGAGAGGTACTGTGGTGAGCTATTCAGTGCGCCAATGGCCTTGCTTTGGTTGTGTGAGAAGCAGCCACACAGCACTCTTCGCGAGTAAAGACCATATTCCTGGTGTGATGACTGTCCCATCAGAGTGCCTGTTGGTGAAGGTAAAACTTCTCTGACAGGGTCCGCTTTAAGTAAGCAACAGCCTAAGCAACTGTCAGGGAAACTTTCATATGTAGTCGTAACTTGGAGCGTCTGTGCTCTGAAGATGAATTGAAGTTGACCATGATTGGCTGCTGGAGCACAGAGAAGTTAGATCAGATCAGACAATCACATTCTTTTGTAAACACACTCTTTCTCATGCCCAGATTGAGAATCTGATTTTCAGTTCTGAGGCAACAACAGACCTGTTGAACTAGAGCTAAAACTTTGGTGAATGATTTAAAAAGAATGTTGGAATTATATTTTGTTGTTCATCTCTTCACATGGAGATCAAATAATAAATACTGAAATATGACAAACAGCGATCAGATTCCTTTCTTTCCAATTCACCACTCAAACACTGAATTACATCATTCAGTCTGTTTAACACAAATTCTCAGCCGGCAGATGAAATCCACATCCGGAACATGTTGTTCCACCTCAAAGATTCATTCTTTTAAGTAACACAGTGGAGAAATGCAGCGGAATATAAATACAATAATTGCCTCCATAAATAGTAGAGTAAGTTCCAAGTACCCACAAAGTAACTTACTCTGGTGCATTTCACTCGAAAACTAGACTTGAGTACAGCACTGATATTTTTGTATTTCTCACTCCCCTCCACTGTTAAACATGTGAAAAGCCAGCGAATCGTGTGCCACGAGTTAACTAAAAACATACATGTCATAGGGACGAAATTGTCCAGCAGTGTGAGTTTGCATGAGCTTTGTGATGGACAGCAACTTTTCCAGGTTGTTCCCCACTCCCAGCCCCAATTTTCTCGGGTGGACTGCAGCTCCACTTTTAGGATTTAAAGGAATGAATCCATGCTTCGACTCATTTTGACTATCACATGAGCAGTTTTTCAATCCGCTGATCGAAGTATTACGGCAATGAGATGAAGACCAAAGTCAACAGAGCTCAGTACATCTGTGTAGAGTTACAGTTCAAGTCCTGTATTGAACATAGAGCGTAGTCAATGTCAGGGTCAGGGACCATTGTGAAGTCATTATCTTGCAACGGTTCCTCAGTGCCGTTGACCACTGGAGGGCGGACAGACTCCTCCAGAGTGTGGGAGGAGGGCAGAGTGAGGACCAGGGATCTGAGTGACACAAAGTTCCTGCCAGGATCTGTCAGCAGCACAGGAGAAGCTGGTGTCCATCACAATAACAACGCATGAAAACACTCTTCGTTTATCAACACAAGAACTGTTTGTTGACTTGTTTGTGACTTGACAACATGTCACTATTGCTGTCATGACGGGGCTTCACAGGAAGAGAGAGGACACTCCCCTTTCTCTAACCCACGGGACGCGCTCTATCTGTCAGTGTTGAGTTTGATCAGAAGGAGCTGAGCTCAGCTGGAGGCTTCATAACATGGACACAAGTCTTCAGAGTGGAGGAGAGCTGCTCGGAGGTCAGTGTGAACGGACAAATCAGGAGCGTGGTTATGAAGTGAACGGGTGAATTTTGGATCAACATCAGCAGGTTTAGACTGCTGCACACTTTATAAAAAAACCATATTAGTATTAATATTTAGTTCCTTTAATGGTCATCTATATTTTAGGCTCTGTCGTAGTGAGCACAGATTAGCGGCAATAACACTGAAATGAGACAAATGACACTTCCTGGTGAGCCACCTACGCTCTGGTGAAGGGGTTCATGACCAGGTCGCTGAGAAGGAATAAGGAGACAGATCCTGGGGGCCTATGGTTGACAGGGGCCCAAAGAGGCTCCTCATACAGTCGTAATACTGACAAAATAATATTAGATTCAGTCATAAACTTGCAATCACAAATGTATTTTATCTTTATTATCTTGTTAAGTGTTAGTAAGACTAAGTTCATTTGTTTTGGAAACATTTCTCAGCCACCACGTAAAATGGTTCAGTCCACCTCAGCTGTAGAGCGGAACTCTTCACAGAGGAAGTGGGGAACAAAGCAGTCGAGTTAACCCTGAAGGTGCCGGAGTTTTATTTTATTAAATATTCATCTATGATGGCCGTAAAACAGAACAATCTTCACGGTGATCCCAAGTTTGTGATGAAGTAAATTCCCTCACCTCATGACACCCACTGGCTGTGGCTATAGAGAATAACAGAGCTTTTACAGATGTTTGTTTGATCGACAAAAGACTCTGTTCCTCATCTCTCAAGCAACAATGATGATGACTCAGCAGTGTCGTTTACAGTGGAACCGTGAACACAACTGCTGCTCTTCACACTTCCCTCTTGTGGAGGGAATACAGCGTCTGCCGCTCTTTAACGTTTTTTACACTCCTGCTACCTCCTTCACTGTCTGAGTTATCGGACCTCTCCCTTCATTCAGGAGCTTGTGTGGCTGAGTGTGAAGGACGACTGAAGAGGAGGCTGCAGGAGAAGTTCCACAGTGTGTGGGAGGGGATCTCTACAGCACGAAACGCCGTCCCTCTGAATCAGGTCTACACAGAGCTCTACATCACTGAGGAGGGATCTGACCATGCTCTCAGTCAAGGAGGCCTCTTTACTGCTTCACCTGAGAGAAAGCGGCCAATCAGGAGCCTGCTGACGAAGGGCGTGGCTGGCACTGGGAAGACCCTCCTGACACGGAAGCTGACTCTGGACTGGGCTGAAGACAAAGCCCACCAGAACTTCCAGCTGGTGTTTCCTTTCACCTTCAGAGAGCTGAACCTGCTGAAAGAGAAGAAGTTGAGTTTGGTGGAACTTGTTCATCTCTTCTTTCCTGAAACCAAAGAATCTGGACTCAGTAGCTTTGAAGGAGTCCAGGTTCTGTTCATCTTGGATGGACTGGAGCTGCATCGACAGCCTCTGGACTTCAACAGCCGGATACTGACAGCAGCTACAGAGTCCACCTCAGTAGACGTGCTGCTGACCAACCTCATCAGGGGGAAGCTGCTTCCCTCAGCTCACGTCTGGATCACCGCAAGACCTGTCTCAGCCAGTCTGATCCCCCCTGAGTGTGTGGACATGGTGACAGAGGTCAGAGGGTTCACTGACCTGCAGAAGGAGGAGTATTTCAGGATGAGGTTCAGAGATGAGGAGCAGACCGCCATCACCTCTCACATCAGGAGCTCACGCAGCCTCTACCGCATGTGTCGCATCCCCATCCACAGCTGGATCACTGCCACAGTTCTGCAGGACACGTTGAAGAGCAGAGAGACCGGAGAGCTGCCCAACACCCTTACTGAGATGTACACTCACTACCTGGTGATCCAAGTCAAGAAGCTCAAGTGCCATGGAGGAGCAGAGGCAGACCCAGTTTGGACTCCTGAGAGCAGGAAGATGATTGAGTCTCTGGGAAAAGTGGCCTGTAAGCAGCTGCAGAACAAAGATGGAACCATCTCTGCATCAGACCTCCAAGAGTGTGGCATCAACATCACAGATGCTGATCACTCAGGAGTGATCTCACAGCTCATCAGAGAAGAGACAGGACTGTACCAAGACAAAGTCTTCATCTTCATCCACCCGATTCTTTCGTCATTCCTAATTGCTCTTCATGTTCACCTAACATTCTTCAACTTAGGAATCAACCTGATCGATTCATCGCTAACATATAAACTGACATGGCTCTTTAGAAACCCTGACCCAAAACAGCTCTACCAGAGAGCAATAGATGAGGCGGTAGGAAACCCAAATGGATTGTCTTCATTCGTGTGCTTCCTCTTCGGTCTTTCTCTGCAGACCAACCAGAGTCTCCTACAAGGATTGTTAATACAGACAGGAAGTAGCTCCTGGACCCATCAGGACACAGCGGAGCTCATCAAGAAGAGCATAAATGAGAATGTGTCTCCAGAGAGAACCATCAACCTGTTCCACTGTCTGAGTGAAGTGAAGGACACGCCTCTGTTGGTGGAGGTCCAACAGCTGCTGAGATCAGGACGTCTCTCTACAGATCAACTGTCTCCAGTACAATGGTCCACCCTGGCCTTCATTTTACTGTCCTCAGAGGAACATCTGGAGGTGTTTGACCTGCAGAAATACTCTGCTTCCGAGGAGGTTCTTCAGAGGCTGCTGCCGGTGGTGCTAGCTTCAAAAGAAGTTCTGTAAGTAGATCACACACTGCAACGTCTCTCATGACATGAAGTGAACATGGGATTTCCATCTCACTATTCAGACTCAGAGACTGTCAGCTGTCAGAGAGAAGTGGTTCACTTCTGGCCTCAGTCCTCAGCTCTCCGTCCTCTCGCCTGACACAACTGGATCTGAGCCACAACAAGATACAGGATTCAGGGCTGGAGCTGCTGTCTGAGGGACTGAAGAATCCACTCTGTCGCCTCAAGGCTCTCAGGTCAGGGTGGGTCATCTGTCTAGACAAGCTGAAGCGATTTTCAAGCTAATGTGAATTCACCAGTTTTTTTGTAAAACATAAAGCATCGTGCTAATGTTGTGGTGGTAGCAACATCAAGTCATACAGTCTGTTGATAGCAGAGTCAGACTATTTGCTGGTGATTTGGAGCATATTTTCTTGGTCCTCTCAGCTGCTAGAGGGGCGTTGGTTCGAGGGAAGTGAAAGGTCTGACTTGCTGATGACACATCTCTTTCACAGGCTGAGAGACTGTGAGCTACTCAGGAGAAGTGGTTCACTTCTGGCCTCAGTCCTCAGCTCTCCGTCCTCTCGACTTGTGAAACTGGACTTGAGTGACAACAAGCTGAGGGATTCAGGAGTGGAGCTGCTGTCTGAGGGACTGAAGAGTCCACACTGTCATGTGGAGCATCTCAGGTCAGGACACATCATCTCCTGTCTTCAGTTCTGGTCCACAGGTCTCACAGGTGCTTCTGCTCTCATGATCTTATCAAACAGTTTCTCCTTCTTTACAGTCTGTCAGGGTGTATGATTTCACACAAAGGCTGTGCTACTCTGGCCTCAGCTCTAAGATCTAACCCATCTCACCTGAGAGAGCTGGACCTGAGCTTCAATCACATCAGAGGACCAGGACTAGATCTGCTGTCTGCTGGACTGGAGAAACCAGACTGGAGGCTGGAGACTCTCTGGTATGGTCACAGAGCTCCAGAGCATCACAGAACATCCAGGGTTCCAGACAGGATTTAATACATTTGAAGTGAGAAAATGAGTCCAAGCTCTTTAGGTTTGTTTTCCAGCTTAGAAGCAAAATGACACAGCAAATATTATAGATCCATCTTCGTGGTCATCAACACAGTCCAGAAATAATACTGGTGAAACACCAGAAGTCAAATGAGTCTGCTAAACGCTTCTCTTTCCTCCCCCAGGGTGGATCACAGTGGACCACACAGGTTGGCATCTGGACCAGAGAGGAGTAAGTTTGGGTTTGATCAGAACTCAACTCTTGTCACCTTTTTCAGCTTCTACCCTTCAGTTCAACTGCTTCCACTGACATTTTTTTTTTCACAGACCAGCTGCAGAGCAAGGAACGGAAGACGGTAGGGAACATCAATGACCTAATGTTGTTGTATTGTCTTCACACTGTGCCTCCATTTCAGGATGAGCTGTACCCACTGAACAGCAGCCCTGTTGGTCTCTGCTTGATCATCAACAACAAGAACTTCCAGGACGGCTCCACCAGACGTGGCACTGACAGAGACGCTCGTGTGTTGAACAGCTGGAATTCTCTCTTCTTCTCTGGGTGGTTAATAGATGTAGGTTCTTCATCTTGCAGAGAGCTTGGGAGAAGTGTTCAGCATGCTTGGCTTCCGTGTCCTGATGTTTGAGGATCAAACCATGGAGCAGATGCGTCGAGGTCTGAGGAGCTTCAGCTCCCTGAGTGACCACACACAGGTGCAGGGCTTGAAGGAGTTCAGTAGAGGACGGTTCACTGAGCTTCAGGAGGCCCCTCAGCATGGAGACGCTTTCTTCTGCTGTATTCTGAGTCACGGACTGAAGGGTGTCGTCCTGGGTGTGGACCGCAAAGCTCTGTCTGTTAAAGAAATCACTGCAGCCTTCATGTCTACACACCAGCTCACCGGCAGACCTAAAGTATTCCTAATCCAGGCCTGCCAAGGTGGTCAGGAGCAGCAGGGAGTGTTGGTGCCAGAGATGGAAGCAGATCTGGAAGAAGATGGCCATCAAGCATCCATCCCTGAAGAAGCAGACGTCCTGGTCGCCATGGCAACAGTTGAAGATTATGTCTCACTGAGACATCCAGTGAACGGCAGCTGGTTTATTCAAACCTTGTGTGAGGAGCTGAGGATCGGCAGCCAGAGGTGAGTTCAGTTCCCCGGCAGTGGAGTTGGAGCTACTGCTTCAACAACCTTCGCCAACAAATTATGCTGCTCTCACTCACTGGTCGATCTTAGCTGAAGGTGTTGTCACTGTTGTACTGCAACCTCAGTCACATAAAAGTCGATTCTGTGGGTCCAGGATCTCACAACAGTCAACGGTCTGTTCTCCTAGTATAGCTGTCCCCTGTGCTGTGTTTCAGGGAGGAAGATTTTTTCTCCATCCTCACACGAGTCAACAACAAGGTGAGCAAGAAAGAAGGATACCGAACAGTTGGAGCTCGGAAGCAGATGCCTGAAGTCCGGTTCACTTTGAGAAGGCGGCTTGTGCTGCGACCACGTGAGGGTTCACTCTATGTGAGCAACAGTGTAAGCAATTGAAAGGGAAACATGATCTCTGATGAGTTTCACTTTCATATGTCGTCGTAACTCCATTTTATTGACTTCACTCATCTGTGCTCTGAAGATGAATTGTAGTTGGCCATGACTGCTACTATTGTAATCACTAGGATAAAAATAAAGATATTTTTCTTTCACCTCAACAGAAAAATCAGGAGCAATGACAGATCAGATCTGAGATCACAACAGTCCTGTTAAACTAAAACTGTGATGAACGATTAAGGTTTCACAATGTAAAGATCACAAAATAAATACTGAAATTTGAAAAACAGCGATCAGATTCCTTTCAGCAAGTTCATGAGAAAACCTTAAATAAGTCCAAGATTCAATGCACATTTTGTTTTCTTGAGTTAAAATGTCTGGGTTCCAGCCTGTGGAGCTGGATGGTCAGGTGGATCATCTTGAAAAACAATGGAGGCGGGGGCAGAGTACAGATACGGACCGCTGACTTGCACACAATCAACACATACAAAAAGTAAAAAAAAAAACCCACAATTTACCAAGGTTAGAACACTATATTACCAAAAGTATTTGCTCACCTGCCTCGACTCACATATAAACATAAGTGCCATCCCATTCCTAACCCATAGGGTTGTGTCGGTCCGCCTTTTTCAGCTATTACAGCTCAACTCGTCTGGGAAGGCTGTCCACAAGCTCGGCCATGGAAAGCCATTCCATGAAGCTCTCTGCCTACTGTACTTGGGCTAATTTGAAGGCCACTTGAAGTTTGGAGCTCTGTGGCAACTGACTGCAGAAAGTCGACAGCCTCTTTGCACTCTGCGCCTCAGCATCCGCTGATCCTTCTCCGTCATTTTACATGGCCAACCACTTGGTGGCTCAGTTGCCTTTGTTCCCAAACGCTTCCATTTTCTTATAATAAAGCAGACAGTTGACTATGGAATATTTTGAGTGAGTGAGGAAATTTCACGACTGGATTTGTTGCACAGGTGGCGGCATCCTCTGACAGTTCCACGCTGGAATTGCTGAGCTCCTGAGAGTGGCCGATTCTTTCAAAAATGTCTCAAAAGCGTTAGGACACCTGATTCTGGTCATTTGGATGGGTGAGCAAATCGTTTTGGTAATACAGTGTAAATTCTCGTTCTTGCCTATGTAGCATGGACAGGTATGTTGAGCATCACAGCCACATCAGTTCAGATGTGTTTGCCTTTTGTCTTGGTGACATCATTCTTTAAAGTTTATTCTGTAAGGTTATATAGGGCCAGCTCCAGTCAGGGACATTCGGAAGAGACACCACAGTCAGCACACTACACTGGGTAGTTGTGGTCTGTCAGTGGATGGAAAAACAAACAGCACTGCCCTTCATAGCCCAGGGACTTGCGATCGCCTGAATTTAAGTCAACAAAGATACTTTGACGCCTGAAGAGATGGAATCTGGGACAGTCATAACAGTATCCACTGAAAACCTGGAGTCGGTGACCATGGACAACGAGGTGCCGGACCCGGGCCGGCCAGCTGGTCAACCTGCATGCAATTGCCTGGCCAACCTATCGGGATGGGGCGCAGCAAAGATCCTACTAACACGGATGTGGCAGGGGTTGATGGTACTTTACGCTCATCTAAAAAGAACTGCCTCCCGGCTGCTGGCCGCCTTCATCGTTTGGCTAAATGCGCAGCAGCAGGCCCGTATTGATGCAAACAACAACAACAACCCTCCCAGTGAAACATGAGGTGGTGGCAGCTGCATGTATGTGGGTGAGCTGCATGTACATTGGCGAAGACGGTGGCAGCAGCAGCAGCAGCAGGGAATGGACACAGCCACAGGCTGTGCAACGTTCTGGCTCTTCTTTCATGTTAGCCCTGACTCATGTGTGGGTTTTCTCCGGGTACTCCGGTTCCCCCAACACAGCAGAAGTGTTAACATGTGGATGACACATTGCCTTATAGAGCTGTTGCAACAGATTATTTGGCAACAGGTTGCTACTCTGTACTACGGTTGTTGTTGCACTGATGCTGATGTACTGTACAGCCTGCAGAGGTTTTCAAGGACTAAAATTGTAAAATATCCGTTCTCTCATCCCGCTTGTATACCAAGGGTTGACTAAGCCATTTCTTTGTGATCTTAAACTCTCTGGCTTTTACCTGGAGGGGCAATAAAAGACTTTATACTCAGCCTTTTGCTTGAGTACTTTCGTCAGAATTGTCACTTAAACGTCTGCAACATCTGAGGACATGCTTAATAAACACTGATCATCCTCCGGTTAAACTGTTTAGCAGTGTTGCCAGACATCACGCGGCGCAGCAACAGTGGTCGCGGTCCACAAGAACAAGCTTGAGGCATTGTCAAAACTTAACACTGCTTACTGGGAATGTGAAAGAAGACGTGACCCCCCACAGGTCCCAGTCATCACTGTTGGAGAGATGAGGAAGAGTTCCTGGATCAACAGCTCTAAAAATGTAATGCAATTCAGGCATAACATATAAATTAGACTAGTTCATTGACTCCCACCTCAATCTTTGGCTCAGTCTGAAGATTTGTCTCATTTACTATATGCCACAATTTTAAAACTATAGTATTTTGAAGAAGTGATATCAAAGTTTATAATATTTTATTGAAAAAAACCCTCAAAGGATTAAGTCCACTTTGTTCCCCAGTGACACTCTGAACTTCAGGACACCGTTAGAGCATTTGTACCACCAATGACTGCAATGAGCTAAGCCGGACAGAAGGTGGCAGTGTGTTACAGAGCTCACACACAGAGTCTGCAGTCAGTGAGAGTCAGTGAATCAGATTACGTTTAAACGCTAGTAAACTCGGATAGCACAATCACCACCAAAGGTTTATCCGAAGCACAACACTGCTACTGGGTCTCAGACACACTTGTACATAATACATTCATATTTATGGGTCACAGATTGTAAGCAAATTGACTTAAACTTCAACCAAGGTCAACCTCCAACCAAGCACCGAACAAAGAAAAGGTTCAACGCGTAACGCAAGCGCCTCACAGAGTTGGAGGAGGATATGTAGTAAATATTTGCACACATTGATTTAGAAAAATAAATAGAAACAAAACTCAATTTGGCTTCAAATCCAAAAGAAGTCAGACAGTTCTGCTCTCGGTTTTACAATGATGTGAGGCTTCATTGGAAGACTGGTTTGAAGGCAGAGAGAGTGCCGTCTACTTGGCTCTGAAAATGAGGCCACTGTCTCATGACGCCTCAAAGCCCATCACTACCTGTACCTGGAACGACGCAGCGCAGCCTGTTAAGGAATTCCCCAGCTGCTGGGAGAAGAAGAACTGCGAGTATGCCACCGTGGGAAATCGAGATGTCAGAGGAGAGAGAGCAGCATGCACCGCCTACGGGCCTCCTAACACTCGGCCAGTGTTCTTGACTGTCCTCATCTGCAGCCATACACATTGACCTCATTGTCTTTGAACAGTTGTGTCTGAGGGACGTCAGAGTGGCAGGAAGTGTCCACAGATCCGTCTTCATTGAGCAAGAGTTGAGCAAGGTTGTGGTGTCTGCAGGGTGACGACAGCATGACTAGTGTGTTAAATAAAGTCTTATTGGAGCATCCTCTTTAAAAAATTTCCATCATCTCATCTGCACGTAGGACATGTTCAGCCGTCCATTTATCTGCTGAGGAGCCCGCATGTGTCAACAGAGGTGCTCTTCCTGCATTCCTGGCCCGGCAGGGGCGTGTTCAGGCCGGTTGTAGTGATAGTCTTTGAGTGTGAGAGAAGGCGGAGCCTAGCAGGAGTCAGGTACATAAGACACTCCAGTTCCAACTGTTGCACTGACTGACTGACAGGAGACAAACATGCCGACTCTCCTACTGTGGCTGCTCATCCTAAACGCCTCACTGAGAGCTTCAGGTAAGTCACCGGACACCTCTGCAGCGCCGAACACTAAAGCAGCTCATTCAAAGTGATGGGAAGGGTGGTGACGTCTGGCACAGAGGGAGTTTCACCTGTGAAGAAGGCCAGACGGTGCTGCGAGAAGGAAGAGGAACTACCCTTTATGCACATGACTGTGTTGGAATACAGGTTTTTAAAGTTTATCTGAGGTAGTCCGCTCTACTGGAACAGACAGGGAGACGGATCATAATAGATCTGTACACACTGCAGCAAAAACAAATCCTGTGTTTTGGTGATCTGCTTTGACAGGAGGGGAAAAGAGCAAGAACTACATTGGCGAGAGTCGCATTACTTATACACATGTTTGTGGGACTCATCAATCATTGTTATGGCCCCTGCTGCCGCTGTGTTTATTTTTATTAGCTCCTTCTGTCTGGACATTCTCACTTCCCAACTGTTTTCAACGGGCCAGCACGTTTTTTTTAAATGCATGCTGACCATTCTCAACTCGCAATTACTCCCATCAAGTCGCTCGTATTTCTAAATATAACATCGACCTGAAGATTCCTTTTACATTCATGGTCTAGCTTCAGTTTTTTTTACAGTTCCTGTGAGCAGCAGGTCAGAGGAGGGAACACGTTGGTATTTAAATTCACTTAAAATGTTTTTAAAGCACAATAAGTGGATTGTGTTTGACAACTGGTAATAGCAAAATCGGTCTTCAAAATAACTTGAAAAGTTGGACGGATTTAGAGGAAATTTTCAAGAAATGTGTGAAATGGGACAAGGAAAGCACGATTCAAATTTGGGAGTGATCTGGAGCAGTGTCCGGATTGCTCGCTTCTTTAGCATTGGGGGGATACGATCATTTTCTGCATGTGTATTTATGCATGGTATTTGGATCCAGGGGTTTTTTTGGAAGGATACTTTGCCATTGGGAGACGGTGTTGGTGTTGGAGGAGGACTAAAGCTGCATGGTGCTTTTTCGAGTTTCATGTGGAATTTAAGTACATGAACTGAGATGTGGTGTTCCTCTGGGCTCAATATTTGGCCCAGTCTTCTTCAGCATGTTAATGCCTGCTAAATGTGAAAGACAGAGTTCTGCGTTAACACTGGATGCAGATAGTAGATATTTGAGGCCATAGGAGTTGATTTGAAAAGAAATTCTGATGATACACACACTGTTTCTACCAGCCACAATCTGTCTCTTAGCGCATGTTAGCAACGCAGACAACAGAGATTTGAGTATCATACTTTTTAAATTCCGCTGTTTCCTTATTTATTTGGCCTCGCTTTACCTACTGTGATTGCTCTAATGATTAACTTGAAGCTACTCCAGCATTGCCAGTGCCCATCATGTACCCGTTCAGTTTGTAAATATAAAGCAATGAAAGAACGCAGTTGTTAAGCTACAAGAGAAGCTACCTACAAAAGATAGCACATTTTGTCTGCAAAAACTGAGAGCCACAGGTGAAATAAGGTACAACACAAGCGAGACTTCAACCGAATCCCATCAGATTTTAGGCCACGGTTAGAATCCCAGACCAGACAAGCTGACCACACAACAACCGGTCATATTTAGCACTAAGAGATTTGGGAGATGAGACATCATACAGGTCCAATTTTTTTAATGGTGTTGACTTTAAATGGGTTGGTACATTCTTGTATTTTACAAGCTTCAAGTTAATTTGTACATGTTTGTGTTTTGGGGAGATAGACCGAGAAAACTCAACGTTCCTTCATACCATGTCCTGTCAAATGAACTCCCTCCTAGTGTTTTTCAAGTAGATCAGAACTGAAAATACAGAACGTGGCCCCAGAATATAACAAAGTCAGAACATTGCGGGTAAATCGCGGTCTCAGTCCTCCCTCAACCCGAGGTCTGATCAAGCAGCACTATCAGACAGAACAGGACCTTGGATCACAACAGAGCCACTACCCTCTCTGTGGCTACCGCTCACCTGATCCAGTCGTCTAATGACTCAGTTGTGACGGGTAACCTTTGCAATCCAGGAAGTTCCACACTTGCTTATCAGTCACCTTCTGGGGTGAGACACCAAGTACACTTCACTATTCAGATTATTACCCGTCTGGCATGTTACACTTCAGCTAATGACACATTCCTGACTACTACAGACATGTCAACTATTCAGCAGGTTTCACCTTGTAAACTAGAAAGACTCTTCTTTGCCTCAGGTTCTCATATGAGCAGCTCGGTGGCCAACACATGAACTCGAGAGACTGGATGTTTATAACTGTCACTGTCGGTCTTCATGTGCTTCAAATACAGAATGTTCTTCAAACAATCGTGTCAATTGAAAATATATTTCAAAAATGTACTTTGATCTGATAATGTATAGCCATTCAATAACGTATCCACTTTTATTTTCATCAAAGCCCTGCTTCCCTTCTACCCGTCTCTGCTCAATCTACTTATAGCCAAATACAGAACTTTTCCATTTTCGTTCTGAGTCAGTTTTGTTGTTCAAGCTTTAAACAATGTAAGCTGTTTGACTCATTTTAATAAGGTCAGCATTTTTTATTCAAATTGGACTAAAGTGCTGTGACGTATAAACACCTTCAGTGTTAAAATAAAACTTATATTTGGCTTGACTGAAATCTTCTATAAAGAAAATGTTACCAAAAAAAAAAAAAAGAAAAACGTATGTAGTGTAATTGAACCAGCTGAGCTTGGTCATCAACTGAGATTCTTTATGTAACTAACTTGAAACAGAAAGAGAGGAGGAGACCGGAGAATGACCACACGAATTTGAAACAGACTGGAGGATCTGTGACGACTCGAAATAGTAAGGTAAACACGTCTGAAATTGTTTAGGGTTCACCCTAACCTAAACCTTGACCTGATCCCTTGGCCGTCACCTCACCCCGTCCCTTCTATCCAGCTCTTTGTGGATTGAACAGACTGAATCTTGTCAAGTATAATCATGGAAAGAAGCGAACAATATTCTCCATGCTTCGCCACAGGGGAAGATGATCTGGCTGGGAACTAACACATGATTACACCTACAATAAACACAACTTGAAATTCATCTTTAACTGTGCCAAACATCACACTGTCTCTGAGTTCAGTGTGT
Source organism: Synchiropus splendidus (assembly GCF_027744825.2). Taxonomy (NCBI): domain Eukaryota; kingdom Metazoa; phylum Chordata; class Actinopteri; order Syngnathiformes; family Callionymidae; genus Synchiropus; species Synchiropus splendidus. The sequence goes on along the minus strand of NC_071340.1, from coordinate 25,571,583 downwards.
TACAACAAGAACTTGATACACACACACACACCCACCCACACAGACACACACTTGTATCTCAATCTTTGTGGGGAACTCTCATTGCCATCACTCTTTCTCCAGCCTCTCCCCATAAGCCGAACCATCCAACCAGGACTCTGACCGAAACTCAAACCCAATTATAATGGCCCAGTTAGAAGACGTAACCCTCAAATTTAGGGTCCCAACAAAGTCAAATGTCCTCCACAAGGAGGTGTCTCCCCAGGAGTTGGTCCCCACAAGATTAGATAAACAAAGCTGCCCCACCCCCACACATACCCTATCATTATATATCATTGTTATTGTGCTAGTTTGATGGAGAAAAGCCAGTAAGTAATTGATAAGACGATCCCTGTGTACACAGAAAGGATGAGACGAGTTTGTGCAACAGGGACGGAATGAAAGACCTCTTCATCAATACAAAGTTAGAACTTTGATTTTATTGATTTACCCTCCAAAGAATCTGTTCCTCAGCCTGAATTTGTAATTCTGCCAAACATGCTGTCAAAATAATGGGAGATTTGTGATTTATGTGATTTTATCTGAACATTTTCAGACGGAAGACTGATGAACTGATTGTGATTCGCGACAGTGACTGCGTCAGATTTGAAGGGAGGGAAGAGATCTTGTGGTTTAAGTTGCTCATAATGCGATCGAGCTAGACCAGCTTTGTTATCAAGCGCAGTTATCCAACGGCTGGACCTTCACTGTTCAGGTTCTCTCTTTGCAAGCGGGGCTTCGGGAACTCGGGTTCAGACAAGAATTCAGAAGAATGACCAAAAACAGATAGAAATTGCGATAGTTTCAGCTGGTCCAGGCAGGTTCTATCAGTTATGCCAGTCACCAAAGGATTTGTTGTGTTTCTGTTTTTAACTTCTCATTCAGAGTATTGTGCGACACTCACCAAGAGTTGCCCCTTTTGTCAACATGTATTGTTGTGTTTACACAGAAAGCCACAATCCATGGATTACGGAGGCCAAAGGCTATGAAGTGGTCCGACCTGTTCGCCTTCACACAGTCCAAAAAAGGAGTGCAGAGGTATTGGCATTGTCATCGTGAAATCAGCGTGAAATGCATTGAACACCAGTCAACATTTTCATTCGACAGCACCAGAGACCGGAGATCCTGCATTACTCCCTGACTGTGGGAGGGCAAGACATGGAAATGCAACTGGAAAAAAACATGTGAGTTCCACCGTTGATAGTGATGGGCTGGTGAGGCTTCATGAAACAATGTCAGAGGTGGTGCTGATCTGAGGTTTCATTGATTTCATTGTTCATTAAAAAACACCAGAGAAGAGACACTGTTTCATGAAGCCTCACCAGCCCATCACCAACTATTGGGGTTGGCACTGGTCAAAGCCCAGCTGACCACCAGAAGACAACACGCCTCAGCTTTTTTAACCCTCTCATACGTAACTGGCATTTCCAATGACACGAAACCATTTCCTCATCTGTGCATCGCCAGGGAACTAATCACCGCAGACTACACTGAAACCTATTACAAGGAAGATGGAACTCAAGTCACAACAAGCCCAGATGATATTGTAAGTTGTTTCCGAGAAGCTTAGCCTTTTGTACAAAAACATGACCAGCAAAGTCAACATAGGACAGACATCATAGGCCAAGAGAATATTACGGGGAAAAAGATCCAACCTCTGAGTCGTTTTGTATAATAATAACATACCACAAGCATTTAACATAAATTAAAAAAAATAATGAAAAGGTCAGAAGTACAGACATAGCTCACATTTTTCGCTGTTATTGTCGTGAAAGTTGCACGTCAAAAGGCTTCAACACCACAAATGAAATATGCCATTTAAAGGTCTTATTATTTTGAGGACAAATTCATTGTCAATGTGATCAGTTTCTGTGATCTGCAGCAGAAATCCAGATCGGAGCATCCCTAACTGATAATGTTCCTAAAGTGAAGCGTGAAGTAAAAGCCCACCAAATGCTACAACCATGACTAAGGTGCAGAGTGCTTGATATGGAGACTCTGAAAGTAGCACAACAATAATTTAAAAGAGAATTTGATCGCAGGATCACAAGGGATTTTTCCTACTGAAAGTGCATTAGGTTGCGCCACAAGGTCCAATATCCTTAAAATCCTCTCTCTATTTCTCAGGATGACTGCTACTATCAAGGAAAGATTTTGAACGACTCTGACTCCTTCATTAGCCTCAGCACCTGTGAAGGACTCAAGTGAGTGATCGTGCAATACTTGACACACTTGAAAGTACTGTGAAATATTTGTATAAAACAAATCTATGTGCATAACAGGATACGACTAGAACCTAACCAAGAAAATGACCCTCAGCTCCTCCAATTTATGGCTAACGTGTGGTGCAAGCTAACAGCGCCTCTTGTTAAAATGCCTTGTAGGGGTTATTTCAGGACATCTGCCCAGAAGTACCTGATTGAGCCGCTTTCCAAAGACGATGAGGGTGACCACGGAGTAACAACCTTGACGGAGGAAAAGTTCACACCTGCGGTGTGCGGGGTCACCAACACCACGTGGAACGACGACTTTGAGCCCCCAACCAGTCGCAGCCGCTCAAGATCAGGGGTACGGCCTTCAAATGTGAGAACTCACCGAGCAGCAGACGCATTGTCTCTCTGTCGACTCTCAGGGCGTGAGCCTCGTTCAGCAGCAGAAGTACATCGAGCTCTACCTGGTGGTTGATCACCGGATGGTAAGGTTGACGTTTGTCACTCAGAGCACTGTTTGAATATCGGCAGAAAAGTCACACCAACTACCCTCTGACTTTCAGTATGAGAAGATGAAGCGGGATCAGGCCAAAATCCGTGAGAGGATTTTTGAGATTGTTAACTTTGTCAACATGGTGAGTCACGGTTTGAGTGGAAGTGTTGTCGGACTCTTTGGTTATAGCATAACAACTAGCAAGCAGGAGGTAGGAATCGATAGGGTTATTATGTCTTAACCAGAGGGAAGCATTGAGAAGAGGCTAGGGACTCAACTGCCCATGCCCTGAACGGAGGGCAGGTTGGTGGGGCTGATCCTCCCTGCAGCCACGACAGGCCGTGGTGACGGAGGTTCAGACAACAGAGAGGATGACAGCTGTGTCGAGCATCTCCCAGGGTGGGTTGTATTTCCGTAATTGCTGCCGGAAGGACATTGTCTGCCCGGTTGCAGAGATGATTCCGTGCTTCAGGTGCTGCAATAGTTGTCATGTGACAACGCAAACGTACCAAAACCTACATACCAAAAATACAACAATGCACACAAACATCAACTCTAGGTGATTTTCTCGAATCTGGATCTGCTCTGAGACAACAGCAGAACTTGACTTTGATTCTGGGCTTTTCTAACAGGTTTACAAGCCCTTGAAGACTTTCGTGGCTCTTGTGGGACTGGAGATCTGGTCTAACGGTGACTTGATCTCAGTGACTCCACCTGCTGGCAGCAATCTCAACAACTTCATGAAGTGGAGAAACAGTGAGCTGAGCAAGAGGAAGAGGCACGACAACGCACATCTTATTAGGTGTGTAAACACTGGAGGTGGTGATGGACAGTCGGTATGTTCTCAGGACTAATCATTGACCAAACTGCACTCAAGACAATGTCTCGTCTTGATGCCAAGTCTGTATCGACTCGCCCTGCACTTTATTGTACACTTGGTTCACTTGCCGAACTGCTCAGCTGATTCTTGCCCACATAGCAATAACTCTTTGAAAAGTATGGGAAAAGAGGAGGCCTTGTCTAGCACAATTCATCGTGACCAGAACACGCTATTCTTGTGTAACAGCCACAAATTGTATATTCAGCAAAAACAACTTCTACTTCCCATTTGATGGTTAAATACTGTCACATGGAAGGCGCAATAGCGAAAAACTTGTGGTGGTTAAAATGGAGTCACTGTTATTTCACCTAATAAGGATGGGATGCATTGACTGGCCGATCTCATGGTACATGTCATCCATGTGGTCAGGCTCTTACTGGGCCTCCTAGTTGGCTGAGATCGCCCTATTCTAGGGAACACTAGTGAACACTCTGAATTCAGAGTGAATTTATTTAGCTAAGGCAACAGGGATGAGACCCAAATATGAAGTCCAAGACCACCAGAGAGTATGGAGACCGACACAGTCGTTATTGTGTTAAAAGTGGTGTTCAATTGTCCATGAATAGCTAATAACTCTGTGACTGTACTGTTTTGTTGACTCTCAGTGCAATAGACTTCCAAGGTTCCACAGTTGGTCTAGCTTACATCGGTACTCTGTGCTCTGGTCACTCTGTTGGCGTCGTTCAGGTCAGTGTGTGCTCTGTAACCCAACTTGTCACAACAAAGAGTCGATGGACGTAAGACATATGTTTCTCTCAGGATCACAATAACAGAGCCATTGCAGTGGGAGCCACTCTGGCACATGAGATGGGTCACAACTTGGGCATGAACCATGACGACTCCAGCGCCTGTATTTGTACAGGCGACAGCTGCATCATGGCTGCAGCTCTCAGGTTCTAACACAAATCTGACACGATCTTCTACAGAAAAAGTTGAGCCAGCTGAGTCAGGATGTCTGTCCCTCCAACAGTTGGACCACGCCACGCTCCTTCAGCAGCTGCAGCAGCAGCCACTACGAGAAGTATCTGAACAATCGCGTCCCAGGATGCCTCCTGAACAAACCCGACTTTCAGAGTGTGGTTTCTCCTGCTGTCTGTGGGAACGGGTTTTTGGAAAGTGGGGAGCAGTGTGACTGTGGAAGTGTGGAGGTGAGTGGGCCCCAGGGGATGCGAGAAGGCACTCTGGGGATGGGTGGATAGAGGAACAGATACATTTGGAGGTGCATGCTACGTCTTGTCAGAAACAAACAAAAAAACGCAGGATGACAATGCTGTGTAATTATCACTGAACAGCACATTCCGAAAAAAAAGATTCACCATGCAAAACTAGTTCCAACACGCTGACTGTCTGACTTACTTAGTAAAAACAATGGCTGGATATGGAAACAGCCAAAATCATTTTAACCCATTCATACATCAACTCTGCTTTTTAAAAGGAGTGCACCAATCCCTGCTGCAACGCCACCACCTGCACTCTGACGGAGGGGTCCCAGTGTGCTGCAGGCGAATGCTGTGAGAACTGTAAGGTGAGAAACTCACTTAGTGTCCGGAATTGCCCAGCCTTACTCAGAACTACATGTCCTCAAACACAACTTCGACTCTCCAGATTCTTCCTCGGTCCAGGGAATGTCGAATGAAGCATGACGAGTGTGACATTGCTGAATACTGCGACGGGAAAAGCGTCACCTGCCCGGAGGACGTCTTTGCCGTCAATGGCCTTCCATGCGACCAGGGTCTAGGCTACTGCTACAACGGTCAGTGTCCGCAACGGCCTGACCAGTGTGTCAAGATGTTCGGAGCAGGTAAGCCCTAATGCAAACTGACCCCACAAACCTGTACGCCAAAACCGCAGGTCAGAGAGAGCGCTGTTATCTTGTGTGCCAATTGGTTCAGTGAGTGCACGTCAAGAAAAGCTAGAACTTCAAAGAGGCATAGACTCACATTGAGGGAAGAGTAGGCCTTAATAGCAAAATGTATCTGGCCCGGATGTAGTCTGTGGTCTGCTCCGGATCCCGGCCACATGCTGTTTGAACAAATCGGCCACATCAGGTGCACTGACCTGGGCAAAATATGACAGATTCCAGGCAGCAGCCGACTCCGGCCTGGATATCCGTCTGGCTCCGGGAGGGATCTGGTGCAGACGTCATTAGCATGTCTGATTCCTGTGCGGATCTGACGACTTGTAGCCGGATCTGGCCACTAGCTGGTTTGTTATATTAAATATAGTATATTAAATATAAAGTAGATTAAGAATAACAAATTCCATTCAGTAGTGATTGTCTTCATTCAGGGGTCAGCAAGTGTTCAAGAAAGGGCCGTAGTGGGTGTGGACAATAGACTTGGTTAAACTTCTTACTGGAACTTGGCTGGAGCAAAAACCTGCAGCCACTTCCACCCTTTCTGGAACAGTTTGGTGACCCCTGATCTGTATTATGAATACAACACCAACGGAGATCTAATTACATGTAAGAAACTGCCAAACTATAACACCATATTTGCCCAGTATTTACAGAACAAATATCACTAAATTGTTCCAAAAGTTCTGTTATAATATATTTAGTCTATTCAGACAAAGTATTGTACTAGCATACCAAGTCACAGCTTCTCTGCGGTTCACATTTCAGGCAATGTTGTTGCATCAAACACCGACGTCGAAAACTCTAAACTTTATCAAAACGTTGTGGCGCGTTGACCACACAGTGCCCAGATTTAACATTTTTTAATGCACAGAGGAAAACTAATAAAGAAAAAGCAGAAAGTAAAAGGCTACAATTCTGCCTCTCTGATCTACCGCGTTGACTTTCCAGTCTCCACTGACCTTCCCCCACATACTTCGGGAATACTTTTTTTTGTCACAGGACAACACTGGTGTGGAAGTAGCAACAGGTGTCAGTAAAACCCTCTCCGTGTAACCATAGCTGTACACAGCCAATGAAAGTGCACCCCCTATTGAAGGCATAATAAGCGTTGCTTTTGGCTGTTTCGAGTGGCGACGAAATTAGTCACTTTTATTTTCATTTCATTTTCCCTGTTATTACATATTATTATTATATTATTATTATTATTATATGTTCCTAAAATAACATCAAAGATATTAGAAACCCATGACCCATGACCCTTGAGCAATGGAATAAGGACACATAAATGAGTTTTTGAATGGACTGTTACGCAATATTGGAGCAGAATTTTGAGTGAAATTTCTCTTTGTACCAGGGGCCTCTCAAGCCTCTGACTACTGCTTCAAGCAGAACACCAGAGGAGTCTACTACGCCTACTGCAAACGTCCCAGTAATGACCAGTACATCCCCTGCCAAAGGCAGTAAGTCGACAATAACACAGTCATGTGACAAACCCTCACAAAACACACTATGAACCACAGTGCTGAGGCCAATCTGAGTTCATGACGGGCCAAGGGTGAGGCAGGAGCAGGTTCTGAGTCTACTGAGTCAACATTTGGCGTCTGTATCCACAGAGATGTCTTTTGTGGAAAGCTCTTCTGCATCGGAGGGAAAGAGAGTCCCAACTACGGTCGAATGGTGAAGTTCGGCCAGTGCAAGGCCTCTTTCTTCGGTGACCACAACGCCGACTATGGACAGGTGGACACAGGCACCAAGTGTGGCGACGGAATGGTCTGTAGTCCAGCAACTACACCCTGGGTAAAGAGTGTGTGGCACTGACTGTCTGTTGTGTTACAGGTGTGCAGTGAGAACGAGTGTGTGGACCTCAACACGGCCTACAGGAACATCAACTGCTCCGCCAAATGTCCTGGCAACGCTGTGAGTGGGACACACTCACTGCAAATGTACAAATAAAAGTAGAGAAAATGGGAACGTTAAAGTGACATCAAAGACAAAGAAAAAAACTACAATTCAAGCAGGCATGATTTATGAATGGTTTAACACACTACTGTGACGATTGGACCTGAATCCACATGTGTGTCAGGTGTGCAACCACAGGAGCGAGTGTCAGTGTGAGCCAGGGTGGATGCCTCCTAACTGCGACTCCAAAGACGCAGACTTCGGCGGACTCTCTACAGGTGCCTAATACTCTGAAGTAATAAGTGTTGTGAGCCGTATCTGACGGTTTGTGATGGGTGCAGGAGCAAAGACCGCCATCATCGTAACAGCTGTCCTGATCCTTCTCGCCATCATTGCTGCCGCTGCGGGAATAATGTGGAAGAAGCGTCGGAGGTCCTCCCTGTAGGTGACCACGACTCGCTCCACTGTTCATTCAACGCTCAATATCAACTGCTACTTTCCAGGCCGGTCAGGAAGCCAGCAGCTGTGAACAACCCCAGGATGTACCAGCAGGCCACGCCCTCCCCACAGGTACCGCCAGCGTCACTTGTAAGCCCAGCATCATCTCTAACAACTACAATTATTCAGGCCGGACGACCTAAAGGGCGGCCGCCTCCTCCGCCTCCAGCTGGCAACAACCCTAAACCAGGTCAGAGCTACACTACAGCGCGACAGGTAACACATCTCACAGCCTACCTTCACCTCAGCTCCTCCTGCGAGACCAGTCGTTATTCGAAAACGCTGTCAAATGATCTGCTTCTTCACCCACCAGGCTCTTCGGCCAGTACCTCCGCCTAAAGTCTGAGCGGTTGAATGGCGCCATCTAGTGGCGTCATCCCTCCACTGCATCCCATAATACTGGACCAAAGACGGCTGGTTTTGTCACCAACAAGCCCTATTTTTTTCTTTTAACCTTGAAATAGTCAAAACAAATGCACTTTCCATACTTAACATTTTTATGTGTGAGTTAAACCGACACTGTGACAGACGACTGGCTGTGTTATTGCAAACTGTTTCTCAAAGCATCCACCCATTCAGGACCACAACTTTTGAAATCACATCCATGATGGGGTGTCAAAACCATGCAATATAACTGGGCAGATCAGAGCCACCAAGTCACTTCATAAAGTCCCCAAGAGTGAATTGTTCATAGAAATAAACGTGGAAAAAGTCAATAGCAAGTCGACATTCTTCAGGCTGTTTTCTATCAAACATGAGTTGGAAATCTATCTGTTCTCCAGCTGAAGAACTACAGGATCTTTTTTAAGTAATGAGGGATATTTTGCGGTGAAGGAGTACAACAGAATCATCACTACTCAGCCCTTGACTTGAAGCCCCTTGTGTGATTGACTTGACACCCAGGATAACCTTGTTCATTACACTCTAAATGAAGCTTCACCTGCATCACCACCAGCCATGTCAACAAACCTCGTGTAGCAAATCCAGTGACGTGGACAGTTTTCTCAGGTCAGTTGTCGCTCAGCGATCCTACTCCACTTCATGTGTGGCTGAAATTGAAAGCCATTGATGTCAATATGTAAATAACTGAACACTTTCGGTCAATTCTATTTATAATGCTGTGAAGAATGTCAGTATTAAATGTAGCGCCACAGTGCTGTTGCAGCAAAACCGTGTGCGTGTGATTCATGTGACAACCTCTCAGATTTTAATGTCGGCTCCTCGAGATGAGGAATCATTTGCACTGTTACTAGCCACTTTAAGGACTGTAAACCACTGTCGAGTGTCGACCAACGGAGAGCAGATCTGACGTTCTGTCCTGTGCGCGCGCGTCAATAAATAACAAGGCTGGAAGAAACTCACCTCTCAGCCGCTCGGAAACAGATGCACGTCTTCTTCACAACACGCCTCCGTGTACATTTCTAAACACACGAGACACCAGTGTTGCGTTTGAGAAGCTAACACTTAGAAACTGTGTTACTGAACCTGTAGCTGCACTCCGTAGATGTGGCTAGCGGAAGGCTAATTGTTAGCATTAGCTAATAGCTGCGTGTTACCTGCCATTAACATTAATAGCCGAATTAAAAAAAAATAACCAATGTTGCCGTATCATTCATTTGGTTGCTCACCTGTTTAGGGGGAGAATTTACAGCTCCGAAAACACTCTCCGACCTTGTGAATCCCGAAGTTCTTCCGCCAACGCAACTTGTACCAGGTTACAGGAGCGGAAATTGACCACCTGCGATTGGTTAACAACTTCCGGTTTCAGAAGGCAGGAGGTCAGAGGTCTATTTTTTGACAGACCGTTTAACGTACAGCACAGTTAATGTGATAAAATAATTGTTATTACTAGTCCAGACTGCAGCTTGTCCATCCTTCAATATGTGAAAATGACTTTGTACACTCACCAAAGTTGCTGGTTTTGAGGGTTGGACTCACCCATCAGTGGTCACCAACATCAGGAGGATCGGTTCCAAAGGGTTGGACTCACCCATCAGTGGTCACCAACATCAGGAGGATAGGTTCCAAAGGGTTGGACTCACCCATCAGTGGTCACCAACATCAGGAGGATCGGTTCCAAAGGGTTGGACTCACCCATCAGTGGTCACCAACATCAGGAGCATCAGTTCCAAAGGACCACGATGACCCATCCAGTAAAATACTGTCATCAATTTTATTATTTTGGGATTTCAAATGATACATCTACATAAAACAATTCATGGCCTTGCAAGACAAAGTCTATATTTGTTTAAACAACCTCTAAGGTCATCGATATCACACTCTCCTACACTGGACCTCTGGTCTTACCCATTAAGAGTTCCCTTCAAATAAATGACATACTCCTGTCCAATACTTAGAAACATTACTCCGATTCACATGCTTGCATGTTGTCACCCGTATAAGTCTTCATGTGTGGCCGCGCAGGCATGGCACATGAGTGCAAACACCTCCTGTAATAAATGAACAAAGGGCACAAGAAACCTTCCTTTGGACAGAGTTACAGTCCAGCGTCTCACAGCACCAATTGATTTGTTCTTGCAAAAGTTTTAAAGGGTCGAGGACGCGCTTAAAAAAAAAACTGTACTTGACAAGATCGCACTCAAATGTTTCCCTTTTTTAACAATAGACAATTGAAAATATGTGTCGAAGACGTCAAGATATTAAAGGAAGAGAAGGCTTTTCCCTCCCTCGATGACTGAAACACGAGTCGACCCGAAGTCTCTGTCATGTGACCCTTCGGAGCAGCACGTCCTGTTCAGGTCCCAAGCAACACAAACAGAAACCTTCAAGCAAACCGATCTTATTTGGGTAAGACAACGCAGGGGGAAAACGCTGAATACTATTCCGCTCTCATCTTTGGGTTTAAAAAGTTCTGCCTTACAAATAAGTCTCATCATTTCTGAACATGATACAAAATATTAAATAGTTCCCTTATTCTCGTAACACATGAGATTAATCATCCACAGAATCAAACACTGGATGGAGAAGCTAAAATTCTCGACGGTATCTTCTGCTGAAGACAGTTCCCTCGAGTTTTCCCTTCAAAGCGCCACTATACAACGTTAAAGCTTATTCAGCATTGATGACAGTCGATGGGGAGGAGTCCTCAACCAAGGTGAGACAGACTAAAGCGAGCGGGTCGCCACTGCGATCCAAAGCAGCCTTGGAGTCCGCGTGCCATGACTTGGGCAGCACCCGCCCTTGTCAAGGTTCTCAGTCATGACAAGATCTGCGACACTGAAGTGATTCCTTCTGAAAAGAATTCTGAAAATGTGCCGCTTTTAAACACACACTTTTAAAAAAGCCTAAAACACTTTCTGGTGCAACTTAAAAAAAAAAAATTGTTTACAACTTAACATGTACAAATTAGGACTTGAATACAAGATTTATACGTTAACACCTGCAATGAAAATGCCTTGCTAAAACACGATATATCTAGTGGGACTTATTTAAATAGGATTTTTCCGATGGTGTTCCTTTCAAGCGCCGGCTTTTGTGTTTATTAAGCGACAAGTCTGCCTCCTGCCCAATCTGTGGTGGTCAGGCGACTGAGGAGTCCAAGCGGGGGGGAAGAAAAAGGAGGAAAAGAGGGGAGCTGGAGTGGCGGTATGGGCTCTGCGCGGTTCTGGGGGTGGAGCTTCTGCCTTCTATCCATCAGTGCCATTCTTGTTGGAGGTGTTGTTGGTGGTGCCGTCCGGCTGCTGGCCATCTTTGCGAGGAGGCATCCTCTCGTTTATCCGGTCCAGGCCCCGCGCCTCCTCAAAGTTCCGAATCTTCCTCGTCGGAGAGAAGCCTTGAATGGCTGAGGAAGGAGACAGAGAATGACCACAGGTGTCCAAACTTTCCATGCCCGAAAAAAGTATCTTCAGCTTCCTGGTGGTTGGATAAGCACACAACACTAGTCCAGCACAGAACAGACCAGTAAATACAGGACATGCACGGGGGAAACAGTGACTGCTAGAGGTCAAACATCGGTAGGACACGCTAGCACATGAAAACACCTCACACTTATTAACTTACGGTCACGTCCCGCCATGGAAAGCAGACGTAGACAAGTGCAAATGAGAAGAAACCAGTGAGGAGACCTTCATCAACATCTGGATCAAGACTGACTCTACAAGGATTGAATGGCGACTGAACACAGGACCAGAACTGAAACACCCACAGCAATGAATCGAATAGATATTTCGATGAAATGCAAGTTCTTATTGCTCCTGCCGGAGCCTGCTCAGGACCAACTCCACTTCTGGATTCAAGAAACACGTCGGAAGACAACAGAAAGAAAGCAGAGAATCACAGAACGGCATACCACCTGCACCTCAGATTAGAGCCTAGATAAATGCCAGTCCTGAGGAGACTTCTCAAACCAGGCCTCAGAAGAAGAACAGACTTGGTCTGCTGCAAATTTGAGAGCTCTGTCATGTGTGAGCGGCACACAAAAGGCCGTGGGATGGTTTCTTCCCTCCATGAAACTTGGCCACTATGTCATCCAACAGCACCTCCACCAGGCTGTGGGGAGTGCTGCAGCAGATCAGCTGGCCTCCAGAGTGACTCGATTTAAAACCGAATGGAGGTGAGCTGAACCACCGAGTGAAGGCAATATGGTCAGCTGACTGTAGGGAAAGCACTTCAGGTGACTGCTTAATGAGGCTCAACACAGTCACCAGAGCAAAGGTGGGGGAGCTTACCATATAAGTAACATAATTTAATACATAATATAATATTTATAATATAAGTACTGAATATTTTCTGTTACTTGTCGCCCACAGTCTTGGCACCTTCAGAGGGAATCTACCTGTACAATGAAAACGGTGGTGGAAAGTTTGAGAAACGAGAGGGTCGTATGCCCCAAATGCCCAGGTCTCAACTGATAACATCTATACCTGTCCATTAACTCGTGTTTTCCGCGTCAAAATTTGCTGAGCAAAAAGAGCTATTATCTGTAATTGATTTATTTTTGCCTCCACCACTTCCAAGGAGTAGGGGCAGACGGCCTAGCAACAGCCAAATGGTGTAAAAGGATTAGGCTCCGAAAATATCCTGGAGAGGGATGTCCCGGGTCTTATCTCAGAAAAGACTTAGCAGGCTTTGTGTGCGTGTGTGTGTGGACGCACACAGCAAAAACCCATGTTACTAGGCGCAGTGTTGTGCTCATCACTTGCTTCTATGGAGTGTCTTCCGTCTAAATCAGATCGGTTGAGCCACATGAACTTGAACACACAAAACGCTGGGTCGTCATAGAAACAGGGTAATAAACAAGGTAAAGAGGGAAGTCAGTTTTAAGGAGGCTGGTGAACAGTACCACACACAGAGAAGAGAACTAGACATCAATGCGTACCTTTTGCTTTAGCTGCCTCAATGGTAGCTACAGCGTTAGAAGGGGAGGAGAAGGGAGCCGTTACTTTGCAGCCAGAGCAAACACAAAAGTGATATCAATCCCTGAACGGATTGTCGCCACTGTTGACATCTGATCCCGCCGCAGTTCACACCTGCTGATAACTGTCATCAAAACACATCAGACGGAGGGCGGGGCGACTGGGAAGGAGTCAAGATGATGGCGCTGTGTGTGTGTGTGAGTGTGCAAGGGGAATGTGAGTGTGTTGACAAGACTGGCATCCGTTTTTTAACAATGTTAAATAAAGTAACACACCGGCCTCAGCTGGAGCCTGAAAGCGCTGTACTTGTTTAGCAGAGCCCACACGCCGGTCAGGTCATTAAACATTCATTTAAAAAGCAAAGGACAATATTTGCTATTAGCAGATGGTTTGGTTCTTATGGCTTCATCACGGTGCGACCTTCAGCTCTCACTCGATCGGTTTGGGTCGGAGTGTGATGCAGCTGGGATGAGCATCAGCACCTCTAAGTCCGAGGCCTTGGTTCTCAACCAGAAAAAGATGGATTCACTCTCTCGGGGTGAAGTTAGATTTAAGTATCTTGGGGTCTTGTTCTCGAGTGGGAGGGGTAAGAGAGTTAGAGATTGGTCGGCGAATCGGCGCATGAAACTCAACTAATTTATAAATGCAACGTGTCACAGCACATTACATGAGTTTAAATGGTACCAAAACACAATACAGTACACAGCAAAATGAAGCTGCTAACCCAAGAGTGGGCAATTCAATATCCATTATGTGTGACTGTTCTCATACTGGGGCCAAAGACATAAGAAAAAGAGACAGAAATGTGACTTAAATGTGACATTATAACAGGGAAAACTGAGATTCCACGACATACTTAAAGGTATATTTATGTAGATTATTATTAGGATTATTACACAGTATTTTCACGATAGATATTTTTGTTTGAGCGACAATAAACACTGTTTAAAATTAACATTTTGATATCTAATAGCTGCCTGGAGAATGAAAACAGACTCAAAAAAATGGTAAATAAAGACAAATATTATATTTAGGATTAAATGATTAATGAATTATGAAAGAAGTTTAGTTCCTCTTGTAGTTTTGCTCGGCCCTCAAGTGGCCCCCATAAATACAGGCCGCACTTCACCTGCGTCCTGCCATCTATACAACAGGAACACAACAGAATAGCATGAGGGACAACCGATGTGCTAACAGCCCTGGGTCACCAGACGAAAAGGGCCAAATTCGAAACTCTCTCTTTACATCATAAAAGCCAACAACAAGAATCTAAAAATGTTGTTTTCTCTGATCTGTTAACAAGCACACTGTTCAATTATTCAATGTTGGCTTCATTATCGAAAAATGTGAGGCCGAACACTCTCGGGTCGCGGGCTGATCTGAAGTGACTCGATCGCATCCTGCTGAGATCCAAAACATCTCGCGTCCCCACTTTTAAACTCTCTTCATACATCCATATGAATGCAGTCACATGTTTATACATTCATTTCTAAGACTTCTATGGATCTGTGCCCTCCGTAATGATCAACACGACCTTCATAATGGTGCTCTCCTGATGTCAACCACAGAATGAGGGCAGAATTTGTCTATTGTTCGTGTCTTGTTTGTGATCAGCAGGAAGCTTGTTTATTACTTTGGTTTGGAGTATGTCACTTGCCTAAAAACAGTGAGGGACCTTGATTTATTTTGAGCCTCACGGGAGACTGAAGCTTCAGGACATGGACAATGACATTCTGCTAAAGGCCACTACATGAGCTTCCTGCTTTGATTGCTCTGCAGCGTCTGCAAAGCTCCAGCTTGCTGAGGCTTTGAGCAAGCCCTCTAGTGGGAGAGGCTGGGAAATGACCTTTAGATCAGAGGGTCAGGAGCTATTCTCAGGTGACAGTCGGACCATCCAAAGTAAAAATCGTTACGGAAATGGAACAGCTGAGTCTTTGTTCTTTTCAGGGAACCAAACGTTCTTGACGTCTGAATGATTTAGAGCGCATACTTCAGAGTCTGTTTAGTCCTCACGAGCATTCAGTTTCGTTCAGATGGCTTTAAAAGATTCAGTTGAAACGGCCATTTTTGTAGTCCTCGTGCTCCCTACAGTACAGAGCAGCCCAGCAGTCGGAGTAAGACATTTACATGCATTTTAAGAGTCCGAACTTAGCCGGACTAACGCAATTATTCGGGCCGAGGTCATGTTACGCAAAAACGCAGGAGTGTTTTGAGCAAAGCTGCCAATTTGTACATTTGAACTATAAACAGCTTTGAAAATACACACATGTAAAATGTGGTTCTAATATGGTTGCTTTGAGGACAAAATTACAGAAAGGAAAAAAATGAGAAAACTGAATGAGAGTGATGAGTGAAGATAATATATGAATGCAAGTATTGAATAGGAAAAATTGGAATGAATAATAATTTAATGTACTGAAGGAGAACATACAAACCATTAGAACAAACAAACAGCATGTAGACAGTGAGGAGTGTAATAAACATGAAACTCTGCTCAAGTGAGATGCTTCTTTAAGAGCCCTGGAGAGGATAATCCAAATAGCAAGCTAAATCTCCTCTCCTCCTCCTAATAACGGTGGAAAAGAAGTGAAAACATCTCCTCATGCTGGTGAGAGCCCGGAGACACTTGAACACGCAGTCTTTAGGTTAAATCCCTCCAGAGGAGCTTTGGAGGGAGAAAGAAGTAATTGGAGCTGAATGAGGACGAAGGACACTTACCGGTCTGTAAGGTCTGCTTTCCGCCTGACAGCACGCCCATCGGCAGAGTTCCGGTCGGGGTCAGGCCTTTGAGTGTAAGCACACTCTCGCTCTCCTCCCTGCCCCACAAACAAGACGTACAGGGATCACAAAAACGCATCTGTGAGAGTGGTAACACACGTCTTCAAGGAAGTCATTATCAGTGTGCACACTCTAATGCTGCTAATGTCTTGTGGATCCTCCACCGCTTCTCCTGCGAATGCTGCTTTGCATCGTGAGCTAAACCTCCACTGAATTATATTACATCTGCCAGTAACTTTTTTTTAAATCATAAGAAAACTACGATCATTACCAGGTGGTGTAGAGGAAAATAGAGGGCGTGGTTTAGTGCAGCAGCCTGATCACATAATATCATTACGCAGAGAAGGTGCATCACCGACTGACTCACCCAGTGTTAGCTCAGTAAACCCAGCAGGACAACAGTGTACCTCAGAGTAAACTTCATTGTGGACCCTGGCTGACTCTGGCAACCTGAAACCCCCTGCCCTTGTTCTTCTGAGCTCATCCTGACCCATGTTTGCGTGTGTGGACCCGTTGGTGGGGGGTAATAAAGGTATATAAATAAACTGTGACTCATCAGACCTGAGTACAGAGAAGACCCGGGCCATTTTGCCCACTGCTCGGATCTTGTTCCGGATCACCTCCTTACGCATCGCGGTGGTGCCACCTGGAAAACAAAGCATGTGTTGCTTACACCTGTTTGGCTGTGCGGTCAAAATGAACACTAGCATTGGCATCTTTTACCTTCATAGAGATCATCTCCCTCTGACATGAGCTCGTCGTCGGAGCAAATGTTCAGCACGTTGACCAGCATCTCCGTCACTGCGAAGCAAAGAAGTTACAGCGAAATAGCAATTTAACCGACTGATCGGCCAAAAAGTCAAGCCACAGCACAAACACTGAACGAGTGTCAGACAATGTAAGTCAAATACACAGTTGAATGACTCACCCTTCTCTCCAACGAAAGGCAAAGACCAGGTGAAGACATCCATGAAGTTAGGCAACCAGTACGGATGAGGGGAGCAATTGAACTGTCGAATGTTCATCACGTTGTTCTCGTATTTCAACACGGCGGCTGAGACCAAGACACAAGTTTAATACCACGCCGTGGAGAGAAAAAGTGCCGTGACAGCAAGCAACCTTTGTTGTTGTAGACGTCTAGGTAATTTGGAGCCGAGAAGATGGTGATTAAGGAGGGAAAGCCTGTGGTCTGACTTTTTCTATACATCCGGTACCTGTGGGTTAGAAAAAGACAGGTTTCCAACAGCTGACCAGAAAAGTGAGCGTAATGAGGATCGCTCCCCGGAGGCTCACCCAGCGTCCTGTGCTTCATGAGCTCTTATTACGGAGAGCAGGTTATTATTTACCAAAAAGTCGCACACTGCAGAGTAACTGCAAACAGAGACAGACAGAGGCAGAAGTCAGTTTAATGATGACCAAGACCTGGCTGGAATTCCTTCGCTTCATAATAATTCCCTGAAAAATGCCAGGTGCTACACTGCTAGCTAGAAGCATTAGGATGGCAGTATGTCTGATTATTTTCTTGAAAATGGAATATAAATACTGTCAATATTAGGGGAAAAATGTATGTCAAGCTGGAAACACTTGGAAAATCTGAAACTTTATTTTTAAACATTTATTTCTCAAAATGTGATGTGTCAGTCCTTTGTAAATTGCTCCCATACTTTCTGTGTTTTGGGTCACGTTTTGGAAACGCTGTTTCTCCTCTCGCTGCAGATAGTGCACAGAGAACGATGGCGTCACGATTCGTCGACCAATGATACCATTGGTGACTCATTTCATAGTCGATGGTATGGACTAGTTATTGCAATCCATCCAATACAGACCAAAAAATTACAGAACAGAAGCATTACAGAAGCAACACGGTTCATTAAAGGTTCAGATGAACATGTGAAACATCCATCAATACCTGAAAAAATAGGAGCATCCTCTAACTGAATTGTGGCTGAAGTGTTCACTGGTCTTCTCGCTACCGTAGTCCTCCCCGGGATCGGCCCAAATCAGGTCACACATGGGCCCAAACGCAGGGGGCTCTTTAAACCTGTCTAACTGCAGAGGACAAATACGATGTCATGCCAAGTGTGTGTAACACACGTAAAGCAGCAAGGGCCTTCAGGTCGGACTTACTTTCCTTATGTCGTCTAGGCAGTTTATTTCGGGAGAGAGTCCCCCGTGCACACACAGGAACTGTTGATTGAGCAAAGCAGCCAGTGGCAGGCAGTCGAACGCCTCCATGCAGGCGTCGTACACTCGCTCAGAGTATTTAATTTTACCTGTAACACACAAATGTTGTGGTTGTTGAGTGAGTAAAGAGACAAAGACCAAGAACAGGACGCCACATAGACGGAGAGAAAAGAACCAGCCGTCCGACAGGGTGACGATAGCAACGATGAGCTAAGACAAAGAGGCAGATAAGTGGATATGGAGAGGGAGTGGCAGTGACAATGTGATAAGTGGTAGGACAAAATGGGAAGACAAAGATGGCAGCTCGAGACAAGGACAAAAATAGAGACATGGCGAATATGGCCGGGACAGGCAGACAAAAATGTGAGGTTGAAACAAAGGCTATGGACTGAGAGCGAGACTGAAGCCTTGTGTGAGCGGGTCTCACAACGTGAGAGCTGAAATACGTGGGACTTACATTCCTGTTTGAAGGTGAAGTACTCTGTGAGATGCCGGCACTCGTGGTTCCCCCTCAGGAGAAAGAATGTGGTGGAGTGGTTGATCTTGAGAGACCAGAGGTAGAGAACACACTGGAAGGACAAACAGGAGAGGAACCTTATCTTCTTCCCATTAAAAGTGTGACCACAATTCACAACTGTATTTTATTAATGGTGATGTGACCATATTTTGTGACATCATTTTCTCACTGGAATGCAAAAATAATCTAAACTGCAAAAGACGAGAGAAAAATTACAAAACAAAAAAGTGAAAAGCATCCACAGCCCAATTCATTTTTCTTGTTATCTTGGACACGAACGAACAAACCTCTTCAGAATCTGTTCAAACTGCGAAGATACAAGGAGTTTTCATGAGCACCGCACAAAAGATGCCACTTCGATCAGCCAACACGA